>NC_139701.1:23009453-23529453 GCF_964188405.1 Protomyctophum parallelum | reverse complement strand
TGGCTCAACTCTCTTTTCGTCACAACAGTGCAGTACTGCGACTGCAATACCGCCCCTGACGCTCTGATTCTCCGGCTGATCTCCTTCTCCGTCCTCCCCTCACTCTTGAGTCTTGAACAAGACCCTGAGATACTTAAACTCCTTCACCTGGGGTAATGTTTCATTCCCATCCTTCGGTTTCCTGCTGAGAACCATGGCCTCAGATTTGGAGATGCTGATCCTCACCCCAGCCGCTGTACACTTGACTGCAAACCGGTCCAGTGAGAGCTGTTCTTGAACCGATGGTGCCATCAGGATCACATCATCTGCAAAAAGCAGTGAAGAAACCCTTAGCTCACCAAGCCGTATACGTATACTCGTATACGTATACCCTGTGGCGACTGTGGCTCAGGAGGTAGAGCAGGTCGTCCAATGATCCATGGGTCGGCGGTTAGAATCCTGGCTCCTCCTGTCTACATGTTGAAGTGTCCTTTGGCAAGACACTGAACCCCAAATTGCTCCCGATGTGCTGGTTGGTACCTTGCATGGCTTCCGCCGCAATCGGTGTATGAATGTGTGAATGGGATATAAAGAGCCTTGGATAAAGGCGCTATATATATGAACCATTTACCATTTTTCACCACGACTTCGCCTCGAGAACCTGTCCATGAAAATCATAAACAGGATACCTGACAATGCGCAGCAGTGTTTGGAGTTACGTGCAGCAATGGGAATCAAACGGGTGAATGAAATCAAGATTCATTTTTATTCATGCATGATTTGACATGTCATCACGCATCACGTTTTCGTTCAAAGGAAGTGAAGTATATTTTATACCATACAGAGGAGGAAATGTGCACGGCAGACAGACGAGATGATGTTCCATGATGTTTATTTATATAGTACAGCACAGCAGTAAAGCACAGCATAAGCTCACGCCAGCCAGCAAAGTGGCTCACGTCTCCACACAAGGCTTGTGCCCCACTGAACAACTGATTGTATTTTAGGTGACTACTTATAGCACTTCACATTGGCGTGGGGTGTCGACATTTGTTTGCATATTATTAGTGGCAAAGTCTTTAATCAACCAGTCTGTTCCTTCAGGTCAACAAACTCCTTTGTTATACATAGGCTAGCCACCGGAATTCGGCTCCAGGATATATCACCCTGGGAAGGCCGAACACCATCGTAGGTGCTAATAACCAAAAATAGGTCTACTGTCTGTAGTAAATTGCACAAGGCAGAAGAACACAAGAACATTGTATAATTATGTAATCCCATATTCTTCATATCCCCCCTTGACCATCACAGATGGTCACATAAAAATATGGAACCATAATTATCTTAGACCCCCCTTGACCCTCAGCTGAACAATACATTCAAGAAACCAAAAATAACAGCATTACAGTAGGCAGAACCCCCAAAATGGTTTTTCAAACACAGACATCCATACATTAATAATGGAAAATGATTAGTACAGTTAACTGACATTTAAACAAGACATGCCGCTTTCAGCTCCTATTGTTACAAGAGCACTTTTTTTTATATGCAATAACCACATGTTTTACTATAAACTCTGCTATTCCAATGCCAATACACAGTAAATACACAATATCAGCCAAGTCACTCCGGACTTACCCTGACCAAATCACCCGTGGTGATACCCAAAAAGAAAACATTGATGCGCCAGAGTTTAACCATAATAACACATATCTCTTCATATCTATAGGAAAATACCTCATTGACTCATAATTAGGCTATATGACTCAACTTATCTAATTATACGACAAACACACCAACATGAGGCCTATATTATTTCATGTTGAAAAACAAACGCGATGTACAATTTGTAATCAGAGTGAAGGAAAGTTCGTCTCCCCTCCGAATTGGACAAAGAAAGTTCTTCTGTATGCCGCCCTTTCCAGTTACCTTGAAATGTTCGTTCTGCTGCACGGATCAAGGTGAGAAAAAGTTCAATGCTGTCTTCGCTGTCCTCGTCATTATCATCTTCTCCCCCCTCCCAACTCTGTTAACAACAGAGATGGGACGAAAAGAAAAGCAAACATCGTCATCACAGACCCCTGTCTGTGAAGGCCCTCGGCTTGTAGGTCAGTCAGTCGGCCACTGCTGCACCGTGCTGCATCTCACAGCTCGCCGCCCGTGATTGCCGTCCCCGCGCCGACGTGATGATCAAGGCCTCCGAGCGGCTGTCGCCGCTCCATCGACCGCTCCGCAGCCCGCACCCGTCCGGCGGCTGGTATCGGTCCCCGTCGCACAACACTCCTCGCGGTGGTCGCAGTCATCATCCCCGCTGCGTAGACGAGACCACGGTCGGGTCCGCTGGAACGTCTTCGTCGCGGTCCACAAAAACTCCCCTCCACCGAATTAGACGGAATAAAAGCCACTGGTTCTGTTTCTTCTGACGTGAAAAAACACACCACCATGACCGGTTTCAGGCACCATCTGAAGTATATTTTATACCATACAGAGGAGGAAATGTGCACGGCAGACAGACGAGATGATGTTCCATGATGTTTATTTCAACGAAGTACAGCACAGCAGTAAAGCACAGCATAAGCTCACGCCAGCCAGCAAAGTGGCTCACGTCTCCACACAAGGCTTGCGCCCCACTGAACAACTGATTGTATTTTAGGTGACTACTTATAGCACTTCACATTGGCGTGGGGTGTCGACATTTGTTTGCATATTATTCGTGGCAAAGTCTTTGATCAACCAGTCTGTTCCTTCAGGTCAACAAACTCCTTTGTTATACATAGGCTAGCCACCGGAATTCGGCTCCAGGATATATCACCCTGGGAAGGCCGACACCATCGTAGGTGCTAATCACCAAAAATAGGTCTACTGTCTGTAGTAAATTGCACAAGGCAGAAGAACACAAGAACATTGTATAATTATGTAATCCCATATTCTTCAGAAGTCATTCAAATTAGATTTTTTTATGGACTTTTGATATAAAACTTTTCCCATTATTTTGGCATCCAAGTTAGGTATGCCCATATGATGACCACAGAAATGTTCAGTTATTATGCAGGTGGCTATAAGCCACATATCCAGTCGAGCCACTCAATATATTCAGCCCCAATGAAATAATTGAAATCTGCCACGTCTTCCCACTACCCTTCTTTGCCCTCATAGCAATCAGTGGCCCTGACGGCTGCCATCCCTTCCCCTTCCCCCTCTTGCAGAGAGGAAGCTAAAGAAAGGCTCGCTGGCCAAAGCAGGGGAGCAAAAGAGTGTAAACATCCGTGGGAGATCAGATCGTTATTTGAGGCTCTGCAACATGCAGTCAAATAAATCTGTTCTATCTGTGTGTGCACCGTAAACAGGCTTGGTTTACCTCGCACAGCACTTGACTTTCTAAAAGGCCAAAAAATTTGCCTGGAATTGATCAGCCGTTACAATGGAGGAATCCAAGTACCGGTAGTACTTTTATTTGTTTAGAACAAAACTCTTTAGTGCAGTTGCACGTCCCTCCCTTGCTAGTGTTGCTAATGTTGATGTTAGATGTCAGAGCTCTTGTCCTGCTGGTTTAAGGTGCTCTGTGGCGATATCGAATGGCAAGGCTCCCCACTGTTTGCACTAGTTCAAATATGAGTCACTAGGCCCGCAGCCTGGCTCAATGTGCTACGTCTGGATTTTCAGAGGGTCCTACATTTCCAACCCCTCTTAGTCATGGGTGTGTTAAATGCGTGTATAGACTTGCCAATGCAATTCTGCTGCTGATGTAGGCTTAAACATGGCCAAGGCCAAATGAACAGAAACCCCATCTGTGAGTGTGACATTCAGTGTGCTGCATCAGCACTCTGTCACACACCAGTAAATAACTCTGGTGAGTGTAGCTCTGTGTCAGGTCAATGATCTAGTTGCTACATGTTAGAAGAATACAGGAATTATGTGTCTAGATCAGTCTGGCCACTATATAACATTATTTTACTTTATTGACAATATCGACATTGGTAAATATGCAGCCGATATGTCCTGATTTGTAACCACTTTCAGCCTAATTTTGGCATGTCATTGTTAAAGTTTTAAAAATTGTAATAAACTTTTTTTTTTTTTTTTTTTTTAATACATGATATCTATAAATCCACCATGTCTTTGTACGCGTTCCACACCCCCACAGTGAGTACAATGCCCGGTGTCGAGTCGGTCGGACCCACGGTTGTCCAGAACCGCCACAAAAGGCCCCAGGCTCTGGACAGGGCATATATTGGGCATGCCCTAACACAGAAGTCCATATACAGAAATCTCCATATATGGGCAATTGGGCATAAAAGGGACACAGACAACGGGTAGCCTATTGCATAGCCGGGTGGGGCATGGATCTCCAACTTCCATTGTTACCGACTCTGTTAGCCGGGCACTGGTCTAGTTAGTCAAAAGATCAGTTATCAATGGTCGATGACTTTCCATAATCGGGATCGGCATCAGACAAAATAATCTGGCATTGATCAGGTTCTAGTTAGAAGAGTACAGGAATTATATCTGATCCTCTTCTGATTTGACTGAAATCGATTACTGTCAATGAGTCAAAATAACTTATCCCATCCAGCACAGCGTGAATTGCTGCCGATGTGAATGAAGTTATACACTCATTTGTCTCTCTGAATTGGCCCTGATGTTGTTGGAATCAATCTTTGGCAGTTTTTATCGATAGATTCCTGTCCAATTATTTTATTTGGAGCCTCTACAAAAATCTGCCAACAAGTTGCCCTATGCGAAGAATAAGATGTTCAGACTCGGAGAACACATCAAAACAGTTGTTTGACTGAAAAGAAATTCACTACGGTTACTTTGGCCTAGAGGTGCCATGCCTGTCACCACTCTGAATTCAAAACATCTGTTCCTCTCAAAGCAGTGCTCTGCTTGCTCTGTGGTGCTGCCAAGTGGAATGCTCTCGCTGCGTTTCATCATCACAGAGTGGTTACGGATATCGTCGCTGTTGGGTGGAAACCTTGTATGTCCAAAACCATTCCGTTCCACTAGGAGATAGACAGACTAACCTGTGTCCCAATGGAAACAAGCTCTACTTTTAATTGGTTGAATATTTATAAAACCCACTTCAAACCTGGTGTCCCTATTTTGGGCATGTTTATAGGTGAAATTGATTTAACCTATAATGAAAATCTTCAAAAAGGTTATTCAGAATCTTTCAAAAATAGTGGAAATACCTGATATACTAGCCCACAATGTGTTGTGATGTGATGTCCTGTGAGCTTGTAGATCGGCTATTTTCGGTAGTGTACATTTGTGCGACACTGTCATATGACAAAAAAATAATAAACAAATATGTATTTATTAAAACAAATCATAAAAACGAAATACAGAGATACAAGGTTTCTGCTTGACTGCAGCAATATACTTATGCCAAGGTGGATTATGATTTTCTGTAAGATATTCACACCAAAGCCAACCTGAGCTCGAGTTTTGTCTACAACTGACGACAGATAACATTGTGCTCCTCGCCGCATACCAAAGCCTCAGGTATTTTGTCCACTTTGATATCTCTGACATAGTAATTATGTGGGTTACTTTTTTAGATTTGCGTGGAGGTTTGTTAACGCAGATCAAAAGGTGAAGAGGATCTTTGTCTTAAGCACAGCAAGCTTCTATCCTGTTTGGAAACCGAAACGAAATAATAACAGAGACTGAGTGAAGTAGTAATCTCACCTTGTTGGAGGTGGCGTCTAGTAGTGTATGAAACATGAGCCATGGGCTGCATGTGTTCACATTTTTGGAATGATTTTCTCTCTTGAGACCTTAATTCCTCTGTTTGTAATGACAGACCAAAATTCTGCCTGGGAGGTAAAACAAACAGACCTGACTGGGGTTAGTGTCATCTCCCATGACATTTAATATAGTTATGGATGTTTGGGTTATGAATTTAAATATAGTTTATGTTTTTGTTAGACATTTAGGCCAAGCTTCATATTTTTACAGACTCTTACAGACTGAATTCGCTGGACTTTGTTGTAATGAATCAATAGATTTGTTATAGTTATATCCCAATGTGTAGGGAGGGAGACAGTAACATTCCTATGAAAAATTTAAATATATTAAATGAAAATAACACTGTTCAAATAAGACATTCTTGAGCTGCAAAAAGCAAACTAGTAAGCGTTGTCATGGCAGTTCTAACATTAAAAACACACCAAATTCACACACCTGTTGGTTCACTCAATATGAAATGCACATTAGGGTGGCGAGAAACAGTGGGTGTGATGGTGAAACAGGCTAGGTCTCATAGGTCTCTTCGTCATTTTTTAAACAACTTTTCATGAGTTCATTTTACTTTGAGCTCTGTAGTCACATTATTCCCAGAGGGCTTTGGTTTGGTCTGTTTCCAAGATGCACTCTCTTTTCTTAACAGAGACACAACGATTTCACAGTGCTACGTCTATGTACACAACACACGGAAACATTCAGCTGAAATATGTGTTCACCTGGTCTTGTGTGTTCCATCACCTGTTTGGTCCAGTGGAGAGTTATTAGCAGTGGTGTAAAGTAACTAAGTACATTTCCTCAAGCACTGTAGGCCTACTTAAGTTGAGGTACTTTTACTTTACTTGAATATTTCCCATTTTCAATACTTTTACTTCTACTCCACTACAACTCAGAGGAAAATATTGTACTTTTACTCTACTGCAATTATTTTAAATCTTTATTACTATAGTTACTTTGTAGATTTGAATTATTATTACAATACGTACATTAACCACTCCAGCCCTATTTAAACTAGCTGAAAATAGCGGATCTACTGAGCTTTCAACATGTAGAGCATGTAGATCTGCTATTTTCAAATTAGGGTTTTAATACATTTTATACATACCTTGTGAAATGGGACAATGAGTACTTTTACTTTTGGTACTTTAAGTATATTTTTATTCCAATAGTTTTGTACTTTTACTCAAGTAAATGTTGATTACCCAGACTTTTACTTAATGCAGTATTGATACTTTTACTTAAGTAAAAACGTTCTTCTTCCACCACTGACTGGTTAGTAGGAGAAGACATTCATCTTGATGTCTGTTCTCCAGCTTTATGGCCTTGTCTGCAAGGCCACAGTCTCTGTTAGAGATTAGTTGGCCCTGAATCAAGGATCATCCTGTGACTGTGGGCTGGTGTTTATGATTAGATAAGATCGACATAACCACTTAGCCATATTTTCATATGATGGTATCGCGCGTCGTCGTATGATGGTATCGTGCGGCTAGCCGGTGACAATATCGATTTACAAGCTGATCAAAAGTAACCAAAATAGCGTCTCTACAAGCTATCGACATGTTGTGATGTGATGCGTTATGAGCTTGTAGATCTGCTATTTTCACTATTTTAGCTACTTTTGAACATTTTGGGAAAAAAATTGAAAATCTAAATCTATAATGAAATTCCCAAAATAGGGACGCCAGGTTGGAAGTTGTTAAAGGACATCAGGAACTCTGGTCTACTCTGGTTTCTGATTGCCAGTTCCACCTGAACGCATAGATGCTTTTTGGACACAAACCTGAAACCTCCCTTTTCCCCTTCCGTTAGACTTGTCCTTGTCCTTTGACTGAATTGCACTGTGTTGCCTGTATCACATGTCAGGTTCTCATGGACACAAGCTGCCTCTGATCTGCGATGACACAAGGTTGCTCTGTCATTAAATATTAAACAACCAACCGAGAACAGGAGGAGTCCTAGTATGTACCGGTAGCCATGGGGGACTCCGTTCAATGACCGTTTATTAATGAGTATTCTGTTCCAAATCAGCCTATATGATTAGTTGATTAGATCTCTTAACAATGCAAACTTGTTCTGTTAAAATCTGTAATCTCTTAGCCCCTCAATAGCTATTGACATTTTCTCTCCAGTCTCCACTCTTATGCTATGTCCTGTAATTAGCTTTGAAATAAGCATGACCTTTTTGGGTAGCTATAAACATGATTTTCAAATTTTAATCTCATGTACAGTAGGCTACTAGTTTGGTAACCCATTTGAAAACTATTTGGTTCATTGTGGAGTAACATTAAAACATATACAGTACAGTTCATTGTGAGGAGACATCAGTAGTATTCCTGGACTACTATCGAGCGTAGTCCTGGACTATGCGCTCAGGAAGGCCATCAGTGGACGAGAGCAGGATCTTGGCCTCACTACACCAAGGAGGTCAAGAAGTCACCCTGCAGTAGTCCTGACAGACCTAGGCTGCGTCCGAATTCATTCCCTATGCCCCATATAGTGCACTACTTTGGCGTTCCGCCATTTTGTTGTAGTGTCCGAATGTGTAGTGAGCATTTTTGCACCCTAACATAGTGGACTGAAGTATCCCACAATGCACCGGGAATTGTAGGGAGCATCCGATGGTCACTACAAAAACACAGCGAAGCAAATCTGCCCCATAATGCATTGCTCAAGCTCGCTCTTGAGCGCACATGCACGCGTTTGCGCACGTGCGCTGCTTCTGCATGCATGCGCTGATTGCGCTCATTGCGCTCCAACTCAGAAGAGGCAGAAGTTGAACCAGCGAAAGAACTCAACACAAATGTACTTTTTAAACTTTCGTTTTCCCTTCCCTGGCGGATCTCGAAGCTACAGATCTCGAGACAAATGATCTGTGCATTTATTTGAAATTGTTTTATTTTATTTATTATAAATTACTCATTTGCAATAGTATTACTGATCCATTGTATCACCCAGGCCCAGCGCATGACGTTAGGAGAGGAATCAGTTGCTTGCTGTAGAATATATTTGTGAGATTCTTTATCACAAACGTAGGCTAAATACATGCATGTGAGACACATTAATTGTGTCCGATTCCGAACATATGTTTTATTAATATTCATTAATTCCTGCCATGAAAAAATATGCTATCTAACATTATTTAATTGAATTGCGATAAATACATTAAAACTTCATTATGTAGGCAGTCATTTATTGGACTGCTGTTTCTGTTAACACCAAACGTCCGTATTATTATTGTGAGCAGAGCTTGTAGATCGGCTACTTTTGGTAATTCTTTACCAAAAGTAGGCCTACCCGATACAAGCTCACAACACGGACGTCGCGTTGCTTATAGATCGGCTATTTTTCATAGGCCTATGTTATTTTAAAATAACCTTTTTATCATAGACATATAGGCCTAAATGCCTGCAAACATATTTTCATTAACCTATTTTTTCTTTATTCATTCATGAATTTAAAACTTTAAAAAAATTGTCCTTGCAGGGAGGTGACAGCCTGCAGTCACTTATTTGATACAGTCTGTTCCTAGCGAAAATTCAGCAGCAGCGTTTTGACTGGTTTCTTATAGTCAGTTGATCCTTCATAATGTTCATATCCAAATGAGTGAAACGGCCGGGGTGATTTGTTTATTTTTCAAACAGTTCTTTATGAGGCGATCTGAAAAAACCTAATGGGGATTTCATGCAAATAAAAAGTACATGAACCCGCGGACCTACAGCGCCCTCTACCGATATTGACGTCAGAGTCGGTGCTCCCCATACAGGGAGTATTGTCCGAAATCATCACTATAGAGTCCACTAGAGTCTGGATCCCCGTATGGGGGGTAGGGAGTAGGGAACAACCCTAGCAATTCGGATGCAGCCCTAGACTATGCAGATGACATCAGCCTGCTCTCCAACCACATGGAGCAAGCACAGGAGCTCTTGAGCAGAGTGGAGTGGAGTGTGCCACGGTTGGCCTTCAAGTGAATGCAAAAAAGTGAGGAAGTGTATAGAACTCCAACCTCCCCTGACAAATCAAACTCAGCTTCTTCTACGTGACGGTAGAATCTGTTCTCCTACTGTATATGGCAGTGAATGCTGGACCCTGAAGCCAACTCTGCAGAAGGCTTTAGACGGGTGCTACACCAGAATGTTACGTGTAGTGCTCACTGCTCAACATCAGCAAGAGTACACATGTTACCAACGAGAATCTGTATGCTGGAATATTCAGGGTGAGCGACAAAATAGCAGCTAGGATAATGAAACTCGCAGGACACTGCCAGAGGCACCAAGAGCTCCCAGCCAGCAAACTGGTGCTGTGGGATGGGCACCGGTCACGAGGACGTCCCATACTAACATATGTGGATGTACTCAAGAAAGATGCAGGAGTGCCAAGCACCAACGAGCTGGCCGGATTTATGGAGAACCGGGATGACTGGAGGTGACGATGGAGGGCTCGTCTGAGGACGACCTAGAGAGAGTCATAACATCTTGAAGCTCATGTATCATTATCATTAGTCTATAGGCCTGACTTAAGCAAAAATAAACAAATGTGTCAACATTTCTGTAATTGTTACTTTCTTGTAGGCTAAACATAGGCTCTTTGGGGTGATTGTATAATTTAAGTTAGGCTATCATTTGCTCCATGTAGCTTAGCATCTTATGTTAGTGTAACGTAAGTTACAGGGTTATCTAGGGCTGTGACACTGTATGACAATATGGAATCTTTCTTACCACTGTGAAAAAGCAACGTGTCCCATGCTATTTAAGGTGATCGTTTTAGGCTAGCATTTGCTCCTTGCAAATAGGTTCTATGTTATTATATTTATTATCTTGCTTATGTAATTGCAATGAACCACAGCTACTACACAGATGCAGTGTGTGGTCATGTGGTCACAGCATGCTAAAACTCACATTTTGATTTAAATTTTATCTAATTCAAGTACTATTCCAGCATCTATTCAAAACACACACAACAAATTACTTTTGATACAAATTATCTACCAAATTATTATTGACCAAAAATACGATTGGAAAGTCTTTATTTTATGATTGACATAGTTTATTTACATCCATGAATGTCACACATGTGCTTTGATAACTAATGTTTGACTTACAATAAAATAAAATAAAGTATATTTTTTTGTAACAAGCAGCTTCATTGGAAGAAACCTCACACAGCAACAAATGCTAATCTAGTTTTTTTTTTTTTTAAACTGTCACATAAATTGCAATGGGCTTATACAGTAAGGGGGACTTAATAGGTATGTTCTCTCACAGACACAACCTGCCTCTGATCTGCAATGACAAGAAAGTTGCTCTGTCATTACATATTAAACAACCCGCAAGACACAGTAATTACAGCGTTGGCTGATTTCTCGATCTCAGGGATTCTCCAAACATTTTCTCCCTTACATGTATGGGTTTATATTCCTGGATGGAAACCATAACAGATCCATGTTTGGCTAGTAATTCCCTCAACAGTGAGGTTGAAAAGCAAGACTGCACTGTACAAAGTAACATAAATAAGTTATTCCTAATTTGTATTTGGACCACTTGAGATGCCATGCTTGGAGTCGACGAGACCAACTTTGCAGAGTAAAACACTAAACACTTACAGTTTAACTCCGGACCCGTTTTGACACTCTCAGGGTTAACATAGCTGGTGTCAGGATGTCCAAAGCGGATGTACGTGCGTCTTTAAGGGTTCCTCTTCCTGAAAATCTGTCTTCATTCTTCAAGTCTCCCTGCTCTGTGCATGCCAAATCAATGTTTCCTAAACGTTCTCTCATAATAAAT
The DNA here is from genome assembly GCF_964188405.1 of Protomyctophum parallelum. Lineage (NCBI taxonomy): Eukaryota > Metazoa > Chordata > Actinopteri > Myctophiformes > Myctophidae > Protomyctophum > Protomyctophum parallelum. Next base: position 23,517,949 of record NC_139701.1, on the reverse strand, counting down.
CATAAAGCTAAAAATAAGTCCGCTTTGCTGTATTGTGACAAATCTGAGGGCAGCTTAATTAGCTAATTGGAAGGTTTAACCCATTTCAGTCAACAGTTCCAGAAGCATGCAAATTCATCTCACTCTCAGTAATCTGCCCTTTCCTCTGTTTTCTTTGGAATATACTGTACCTCCCGATGCTTGTTTTCTAAGTCAGCAGAGAGGTTGATGGTCAGTCTGTGATTATGTCCAATGTTTTTTGAGTCGTCCTCAACCATTCCCGGTAGAGGGGGGGGTACGAGTCTGGGCCACAGAACAGACTGTGTTTGGGATGTTTAAATAGTGGGCCGCATTACAAGAGAGGCCTGTGGCTTTGCCTTGGTTGGACTGAACTCTGGCTACTGAACTACTGGCTGTTTTGATTAATTTATACTCGTCGTACAATGGTGTTTCGTACGGTGGTGTTGGTGAAGATCAACAACGTGGAGCATCGGGACTCGTAGTGAGCTTGTATATTTTCAGTTTTCGACCTGTGACACCATCGTAAAACGTTAAATCTTTTGTTGAGGGCGCTGTAGGAGAACACGCCGTTTGCTGACCTCAACTGTGCAGCGGTGAAAGATAGTTATGAGATGGGAGTGTTGGCTATAGGCGAAGGGGAATAAATCTACATGTGCACGTTGCATGCATGCAGACGTGAATTCACACAGCGACGATTCCAGGCTGTGTATAGGCAGGCATAATTGTGTGTGTGTGTGTGTGTGTGTGTGTGTGTGTGTGTGTGTGTGTGCGTGCATGTGCATGCACGCACGCACACGCACGCACGCACACACACTCACACGCTCACACACATCCTGCAGCTGCCTCTGCTCCACATCCCTTCCACATGCGTGTGTGAAAGTCTCAGTGAAATGCTCGCAGCTCCTCCACATCTCCAGCAGAGGAGTGAAAGAAATGAATCGTTTCCTGTCTGCTCCAGTGAACTCGCTACGTACAGTATGGGTCTCAACCAGAAGGCCTAAAGTGTTATCCTTTCAATAACAGAAAGAAATGCACAGCTGCGAGCGCTGCACAATACGCACCCTGGCACCGAGCCAACGTCCATGACTAAGTTGATTAATTAAGTGCAACAGAACACCTCGGCAGACTGCCTTAATGGTCATAAGCTCACATTTACAGCTCTTGCTCTGGATGATAGCAAATCATTTTTTATGATGATACATTTGCTCTCTACACATATGGTAAAAGTATGGTTGACCTTTAGTAAAGGTTGGAAACGTTAATGCGGGGTAGTACTCTAGCAGCCTGGTTCTCAACCTTTTTAGTATCAAGGACCACCAGATTGATATGCATTACCCCTCAGATGCTTATTTGATAGGACTTTGTACAAATGGAACCAAATGGACTCATAGGGTCTTATGGTTCCATTTGTACCCTATTGGAGTTAGCAGGAGATTTGCATGCTGGAAACACAGTGACACCTTCATATGTTTTTCCGGTTCAAATCTGCTGCTGAGCAAATCAAATTAAGCAATGGGAAACTGACCCGGAACATGAAATGTTTATGTTCAAAATTATGTCATTGCATTTAGCATGTAGCATAAAGCTGTTTGCTGGTTGCTTGCTATAGAATAGAATGGATGTGATGAGTAAGAAGAATAAAGGAGTAGTTCACCCCAAAAATTTTACTTATTTTCTATCAATTACACGTCTCATGAATTCACGGAGATCTGTAACTTATTGTCTCCACCAGGCCGAAGGCATGGGGGGAGAGTATGTTTTGCACTCCGTCCGTCCGTCCGTCCGTGTGTGTGCGTCCGTCCGTCCGTGTGTCCGTGAGCAGCTAATCTCGGCCACCGTTAACCCGGTCGATGCCAAATTTTGCACACACACTCCCTGGATGCCAACGATGAACCTCTGCCCCAAAATTTCCAGAACGGCCTGTTATTGGAACAATTTTGGTACACAGTCTCTCTAGAGCCATTCAACGAAACGGGTCTTTCAGATTTCTCAGACTCCATCCTGATTGGTTAAGATTGGCTTCCAAAGTTCACAGGAGTGCTCAGTTTCAAACAAAATGCTGCAAATCATGAACACATCGCGTGATTTCCGTGAAATTGTGCACGCACATTCCCACTAGGCCGAGGAAGAAATGCCACATGAACAATTTCAACTCAGCCTCAAGGTGCCGCTATAACTGGCCGAAAAGTGTTTTTACCTCTAATTTACTTTTGTTGCCCTTTTATCCAACCACCAGATGAAGGCAAGCTGCAATGTCCTACATTCCTATCCTGGTGGAGACCTGTGCCCAGAAGGGCACTTTTTCTAGTTTTTATGAATGTTTTTTTTACCAATCTGTATAGTATGGTAGTCTGTTAATACAATACTGTAAAACTAGCATGTGTGCAGTGGGTGAGCAACGGTCTCTTATTCACGCGACCTGAGTTTGGATCCCCTTCTCCTGCAGCTGTATCAAAGCCAGGGCCCAGTCTCGACCGCCCAAATGGAAATACTATCTGTTTTCTTCACGGCTGAAGAATTTAGATTTTTACGTCCTACTCTGCTTTCTCACTCAACACCACCATCATATAGACAAAAACACTGACTGTGCCACTGTCCCTTTAGCCCATGTCACAGTTCATAAAATACACACTTCAGACGCTTCTCAAGCAGACAGCATTGTTCACAAGTCGTCCCTCTCAACCAAACAGTGGTGAGTTCATCAGCTTGGCCATGATCAAAGTAGCGCTTGTCCTCCTTCCCATGCATGTCTGACTGTGAGTCCAGGAGCCTCTGGAATGGGCAGCCATTCTGCCCCAGACAAGGCTTCAGATAGATAGCAGAGTCTGACTAGCTGGGGGCTTGCCTCTGCATTGGATATCCCACCCTCTGGTTATTCATTTTTAATGCCGGTGGGAATATGCTTTATCCCTGCTTCTGGACAGACTGAATTAAATACATGCATTTGTTTTTTAGGAAATGTTTGATATTTAAGTTTGATAATATCATTTTAATTTAAATGTATTTACCCCCTATTTTGGCAGGTCTACCTATAAACAGATCTCCCTAAATAGAAGATGCCAAATGCTATTTCCGATACTTGTAGTACAAAGAAGTATATAGGGCTTACAATGTTCAACTCGGAGAGTAAACATTTTTACACTCTTTTATACATTTCTGAACTCTCAAAGTAAAATTTAACACTCAGGATTTTACTGTGTGTATGTGTGTGTGTGTGTGTGTGTGTGTGTGTGTGTGTGTGTGTGTGTGTGTGTGTGTGTGTGTGTGTGTGTGTGTGTGTGCGTGTGCGCGTGTGTGTGTGTGTGTGTGTGCGTGCGTGTGTGTGTGAGGAGGGTAATGCTGTTCTCTGATAAAGTCAGATAAATTTATTTGCAACTTGAACACTAATGAACATCTCGCTGCAGGTAAATGAATGGAGCGCGCACGTTTAACCCCCCCTATAGCGGACAAAAGCTGAGATGCACGTATGCACACACAAACATACACTCTTCTTTTGTGTTTCTATCATGTTAACCACTTACGCCCTGGCCTATACTTAGCTGATCTACAAACACACAACGTGTTGCGGTGCAACGTGTTATGAGCTTGTAAATCTGCTATTTTTGAAACAAACAACAAAACACGCGCCCTTGTGATCTTTGCCCCCCTTCAAGGGGGCCTAGACCTCAGATTGGGAAAGACTGGCGTAGACAACTCAGGGGGCTACAGTCAACATTATTTCAGAGACTATGCTCACTGCTCGTTTATCATCCCAGCTCTAATCCCCCTGTGGGTTTTCATGGCAAAACACCTTTTTTTTTCTCAACAGTTTCCAGTTTTGACCTTGAAGGTGTTGGTGTTTCTTTGCCCGTTTATGCTCCAGCAAAACAATGACCTCATCTGAAGTGCACAGTTGTACTACCCTGTCCTGGAGGTACATGGGGTATCGAGTTTTTAATAATTTTTCCATATGCTCCTTTCTAAGTGGCTTTCTGAAACCTAACAAGTCACCACCGTCTTTGTGAATGGAAAGAGAAGGACATTATGGTCATGTTTCCTATGCTGCTGCTGTCTATGGAACACAAATAAGCACTTATTTTATATTACAGGCAGAATTGCCTGTAATACAAGGCCATGGGGTTACCAAAATCAGTAGGGTTCAATCGGCCAATTCAATTCACCAAAATCTGTAAGGGTCATACTCTGGGGAGCATGCATTGCATGTGCTCAACAGACAACAGTACAATCTGCCCATTACATTGTGAGATATATTGTGTGCAACAGGACATTTTGGCCTCCTATCCTTAGGTCGCTGGTTCATTTCTGTGTCGAAGAACCATGTTTGAGTAACTAGCATACTATGTTGCTAGTTACTTAAGTCTACAGACCAAAAGCAAACCAAACTCAACCCACCTCTCAACTAGGCAGGAGGAGATTTACAACAGCACTGAAGATACAAACAGAAACAGGGAGGTATAAGTAAGGAAAAGTACATTTTGTATATTTGTGTAGTTTGGGACGGTGGGACCACAGTTGTGCACTGACAGATGGACTGACATTGCTCTCGTTAGAGACCCACCACTAGCAGGGCTATAATAACAAGCGTTGTTTTGTAACAGTGGCGATACTGGTGGGCTGATCTCTGTGCGCTCATCAGGTCTTACGATTGGGCCGATAGGGCTGAAAATAAACAAAAGGCTCCTGGTAATATCTCCAATAGGCCATCTCTCTCTCTCTAATCAGTTTACCAAAGGCAAACATCAAACGTGGGCCCTTGGTGCTGAATCAGTGTGAGGCTGAGCAGATGATTGTTTTATCAGCTGGAATTCTTAGATAGCCGTTCCTGTGAGAGTGAGTGGACTGTACAGCTCACCGGGCACAAACAGCTGGTGAGAGCAGCACATACACACCCCCCCCCCCCCCCCCCCCCCCACACACACACACACACACACACACACACCCTGATACGAGTCACACATGGAACACAAAAGACAGGCTGTAACACTTTCAACCATTTCTATGCCCTTCCCTTACGTTGTCACCAAAATGTCAACCACTTGTTCAATGACACATGTCATTCAAGGTTACTTAGAGGCTTATTCATCATGTGGCATTGATTTGTGCACCCACTTCCCCCCTGCAGAACGTCATAGCTTTCCCCTAAAGAGTACTCATCATAACGCCGGCATGAAAACATATTTGCGATAACGCAGGGAGATGTAAAGAGGACTCCAACCACTTAAGCCTATCGCCGTGGGATCTGCGACTGCTGCAGCCTCCCTGATGCTGCGCCGCCTCGCTGAGCCATTCTGCTCTATCGGAGCGAGATCGCTATCTCTCCCGAGGCCTCGTCTGCCTCTGACGTTCTTTCAGGCCGCTCTCGCCAGCGGGGCGGATTGCCAGGGTCGGCAGACTGATTACCATCGCAGTTTGGGGGGGACAGGGGGCTCCAGGTAGCGAACCCATCTCATCCAGATCAGCAGGGTTGATGCAGATAAAGAGCAGTCAACAGGTTCTATGTCACCATGCTCTCCCCCCGCTCTGGCTTCCTGTCTACCCCCACACCGAACCCTCCCTATGAGCACTGATCCAGAAACAACCAAGATTCAGACAGACGAGCACACACGCACAGAGCATGCACGCACGAGCGCGCGCACACACACACACACACACACACACACGTTATCTTATAAAACAGATAGTCTTGGAGTTCTGAGAGGTACGATTAGTCCAGGCATGTACTTTTCTCCTCAGCCAGCTTTGACTTCTTTGCAGCTCTTGTTAGCTGTGCACATTTGGAGTGTTAATACACTGAGACTGTAAATATGGACCCGCAAGTTGAATTCACAATCAGGAATTTGCAGTATACTGTTACATGTTATGGAAAAGGCTGTTCTTTTTTTCTAATCTCTGTTGATTAGTGTTATGTTTTGCTGGGAGAGAGAATGTATTTCTATATTAGTCCCTCTTTGTGACTAATTAAAGGATGTTTTGCATTTTCTCTGAGCCACCAAGGACAGTCAGGCACTTAATCAGTTCTGTCAATAAAGGAAACTCCCTTTTCCTGCAAAACTAGCAAGTCCCTCAAGCCTGATTTGTACTGTACTTTTTAGTACGATGGTGTCTCTTGCTGAACATAGCAGATATACAAGCTCACGGCATGTCGCGATGTGCCTTGTTGTGAGCTTGTACGTCTGATTTTTGGCATGTGACACTGTGTATATGGCAAGCTCAGACTGCCAAGAGGAAAACTATTGACCAGACCAGTAGTTATTGCTGGATGCAGTATTGGACCAGGCGCTATGCGGTTATGAAGGTATCACTTTACAGTGCTGACGGCTGGGCTGTGTTTGTGAAGCCCACTTGAAGCCATATGTAATTTATCATGGCCCCAAAAGGTCATGAAATTGCATTCAGATGCTTGACACGGGCCAAATGCTTTGGGATCATCCAGTGTAATTGCTGTCTGCCAGCCAAACACCATCTATGTTCAAATCTGGGCATGGGAATCGAATGGAAAAGAAAAGGCTTACACATCCATGTGGTATTCATTTGTTGTTTGGATGTATACGTTGAAGGTCTACTTTATTATACATCTTTTCCATTGTTTACGTGGGCTCTTCCCATAAGTAACACTATGCTTTCAGAGAGGCCTACTCCAGCTGTCGTCCCCTGTGTGGGTTTTTATTTCCGTAACATGATAGGTGGCGGTGCAGACAAGCCTCCACAACTCCTCCATCCCTGGTCACTGGCAAATGTGGCCCGTAACTGTAATGGACACCCCCCTCTCATGCTTAAATCGCTGTACCAGCCTCCAGATAATCAATCAAGCTTGGCTTCCCCTCTCTGCAGGACCCCCTGAAGGTGGCTGCACTAGGGGCCACTCAACGCCACCTGATCTGTGTGAAACGAGCCGTTTTTTATCCTGCGGCGTTACGGTTTTTGTTTAAACACCCCAGGCCGTGTGGCATGTTCTGTTACCATAGACACCACTCATCCGCCCTGCTGCAGTGTCACCATGGCAACACCCAACCCCCCCAAACTCACGGTGGCATCTCAGCCTGTGGGCACAGATGCATGAGCGGTTACTTGCCTGGGAGTGTGCGTGCGAAACCGGCAGTGACAAACTCGGCCCATAGATCGGTTATCTTATCATTTACTTACTGAAGCATTATTGATCTAATGTGGGTTTCTTTACTTTCAGCGTCTTTGCATTTTATCTCATAAGTGTGTTTACGCCGGAGTTTTCAGGTGACTCATGTCTGTTGGAATAGTTTCTGTCTGGTTCTAAAATTCAGTTACTTTTACAACTCTCTTGCTTTCTCTCTCTCCCCCTCTCTCTCTCCATCTGTTACTGCCTCCCTCTACGTCTTGACAAAGCCAAGGGCCTCAAAGCCAGGCCACCATTACCAGGTACGGTATGATTATATCTTGGTTGTTGTTATCCTCAGAGGACCGACGCACACGCTTTTTCCAGTGGCTGGACCGCTGGGGGAGGCAAATGTGAAGAACAAAACAAAAGAAAGAAAATAAAACAGATTTGGGAAAGAGAGGGAGGCCCAGTAGAGGAGGTGCAGGAAAAAGACAGTGACAAACGGACATTGTGACAAAAGAGAGAGAGAGCAGTGAGACTGGTTGATTTGTATGGAGAGCCAGCCAGTTTGCCTCATAGATAAGTGTTCAGTAATTTCTTCCATTTGCTTCTCTCCCAGGCCAATCTTTTGGGAAAGGATTTATACTTTTATGGACAGCATTGCTAGATATCCTCATTCAAGTTTGTTTTCTCTATGGGGCTTTAGATCAGTGGGAGACTTCAGTTATTAGGATTTGACATTGTATATACTGTGTGAGTATTATCTGGGTCTGTGTTCCTCTCTGGTTCTCAGGTCCTCATTGAGAGTCGGAGAGACACGTCTTTGAATGCCAATAGCGTGTCACAGACAGTAGATAAATATGTCAGTCTCTTGGGCAGAGCACAGCTCTGTGGTGGTACTAGAGAGTGTGGATTCAACAGTCTGGTGTTGGCATGGTGAATCATTATGTGTACAGAGAGAGAGAGAGAGAGAGATCTTGCTCTGCCGACATATAAAACACAAAGTTGTAGATGAAAGAAATATGCGAGGGTTGAAAGCAGAAAAATGTACTCCCTGTAGTATTTAGTCTGGTTCAGTACCCATAACCAACCAGCTGTTACAGTAATAGTAAATAGTTTACATTTGTCCCCGTCTGAATACCTCTGTTTACAACCGTGGTTAATAGTGACTGATTTAGAACATATAGGAGATCCTTTACAGCAGTTTACTCAGGGAAACAGTGCATGGTTTCATTTTTAAGATAAGGATCACAATCTTGATAATGTCCAGGGTCCCTGACCAAAATGTATTTCTACAAATTTTCTCTGCAATTTTGTCATGGCTCTTACTTATTAAGTGATTTTAAACAGCACGCAGGATTGCAATTTTGCCACTGTATTTGCTTTCTCATATTTCATAATTGACATGTTTGTGATTTCAGATAATTTGATCATCAAATGTAAACCTGCATGATCGTGCAGTAGGGAAGGAAAAAAAGATCACACTCCATGACTGATTGAGTTAGGGGCTGTTAAGGTTTAATGTGACTATGACAGGGGCCCTTGTGTTTTGAGTTAGAGATTTACAAGAATTTACCACTTATACCCAGGAAAGGCCTAATATGATTAGCCTGGGAATACAGGCAGAGAGATCAGAAGGATGGAATGGTAACAAACCAGACCCACGTACCTTTCATCATCAGTATTCATCAAAACGTAGTCATGTTTTGGACTTTATGCATACTTTTGGTGCCTGTAATGGCAGAAATCACCCCTAGGTAAACTTCTGAATAATATTGTGCAGTTGCAACTAATGTTTATATTCATAATTGATGTCTTAATCTATATGTAAATAAATCATATTACTATTAGTAATTAAAATGCTACAAAATGCTCATTAATAAATACCTGAACTTGCTTCATATGGATGATATTCTTTAGATAGACAGAAGAAATATTACTCGATGATGGAGTGCTGGATCTCAACATAGCTTGAGATGTGTTTTTTCTTTCTCTAGCCATAAATTACCCAGATAGATTTGATCTGGTATTGTAGGTCCAGACATGGTCAACCTTGGAGAAAAGTATAGAACAACTGCAATACAGTCCCAAAAGAGTGAGTTTGTTTTCCCCATGTCACTAATGGACTGTGAAAATTGTAATGACAGTCAGTGCTGCATGCTGCGGGGTTTGTAACAGAGAGACCCCGGCCACTTTACTTTGTTCTTGGCTAACAAAGACCCCAGTGTGCTTGAGTTCAGATACTGCTGAAATGTCATATCAGAGCCATGTAAAGTTGCCTTTTAGGGAGAAACACAACATGCTGTCTTTGTGAGTTTATCAGCAAAGTGAATGCATAAACAACCAAAAGCCTGATAAAGAACAACATTCTGCAACATGAGATTGCCTTAATTACAGTAACCGTGTATCCCCTAATGTTCTGAGAGTATTGAAAGAACACAAGCAGATTATAGCTTTGATATTCGTGCTATGAAGCAGCATGGGGGGAGGGGTTCATGTGCTTTGCTCGATGGTTGTTAGTGCGACTCTCGATGGTTGTTAGTGCGACTCTTGATGGTTGTTAGTATGACTGTGGTTTTAAAGCCGGTGTCTGCTTCGATTTTGCTGATCCCGTTTAATCACATTAAGCCTGCATGGCATCACTATTTTGGGCATGTCATTACAGGTGAAAACGAAATTAAAATTAAAATCATTAAACAAAATCCAGTGCTTTGTGAGCTTGTAGATCAGCTATCTCTGCAATTATTTTGTACAACGTACTGGATTTAAGTGATTAACGGTTATATTCCTATTTCCTGCCACCAGGTGCAGTATACTGTATGTGTGCTTATTGTTTATGTGTACTGTATGTTCTCCTTGCTAGGTGGAGCTCCATCTGAAGCCCATCCAGTCACTGCTGCTCCACCAGAAACCGCTGGTCTTCGTGCTCAACTCCCCACAGCCACTGATCTGGGAGATCAAGACGGAGAAGCTTGCCCTGGGCATCAAACACACCTTTCATGTGAGTCCCCTGTGTCCCTAAAACCCTCTAAATCTTTCGCTCTCACAGTGGATTTACTTCTTCCACAGTCCAAACCATATCTTCATTTAAGTGGCCCACTTCTCCAAGGAAGGTATTTTATGGGGCTGTTAATTTGCGGAGGGAGCCTTTCCACGCTCCAAAAGAGTTTGATCAGGACCGCATGCGCCCAGTCTGTACACAACAACCACAGTTGCCCATGTGCATTGTGGCGAGACGTTAATGTCTTTATTCTAGTGCTTAATGTGCATCCGTGGTTTAGCTTGGGGATGCGGACTTTTTAATACCCAGCAGATGTAAGCTTTCTCCTTCCTTTAGCTGTAAACTATAAATGGTAAACAAACACGTCACTCTATCATGATGACTGTCGAACCAGATTTAATCATTGTTGCAACTAAGATGTTTAGGTAATTTCTTTAAAAAGATATGCCCTGTGATTAGATACATGATAGTATGCTTTTCTTAATGAGTTGAAAAAAAAAGATTTGCTTCCAATTAGGAAAAGATTCAAATTGGGATTAGGGTTAGGATTAAGCATTTAGGGGCTACAGTAGGTTTAGGGGTCAGGGTTGGAGTTAAGCTTGATTTATTAGATGCACAGCAGTGCAACACACCGACATGATCTACAAGCTCACAGTGCATCACAGTGTGAAGCGTGTTGAGCTTGTAGTTCGGCTATTTTCGTGTGTGTGTGTGTGTGTGTGTGTGTGTGTGTGTGTGTGTGTCTGTCTGTGTTTGTGCATGTGTGTGTGCATGTGTGTGTGTGATCAAGTGTGGTAATGAGATCAGCTTTGTTGGCACCGCTCTCCTTAACAACGTTATTGTTTTGCAGCGCCTATGTTATACGGTGCTGGGCCGTTTCCCGCCCGCCTCCCTGCATCTTCTAAACAATCCTGTTGACAGCCGGGCAGCTGTGCAAATCTGCCAGGGCGTTTCCTCCTATCACGGAAAGGGAAAAAACTCACAGAAAGGGAGGGGACGGAGGGGATTGAGGCAAGGTACATTAGCGTAGCATAATGATTCCAAACGCTTTTAATATGCATTAGGCCATGGGCTCCCATTTGATATGATTGTTATCTCTGGGGCCCCCAATCTACATAGTAAAATCCATAGTTTGAATGAACTCTGAAAGAGTTCATTCAGACTGTGAGGGTCTATATGTTTCCTACTGTACCTATCCATCGTTTTGCTGGGCACCCCCTGGAACACAATTAAGGACCCCTAGGGGTCCCCGACCTCCATATTGAGAGAGAGAGTAAACAAAATAGAACCTCACTTCAAGGATCTAGTGAGGTTTCACCATTTCACCAGTACATTTCAGATTGGAGAACTATAGAGGGTATGCAGGTAACATCATCATACCCAGAAGTTATGCGGGAACACCTACTGAGTGGCAAAAAAACGACTTTCTGGCTTGACAGCTAGCCCATACATCCAAACAGAAAAGTCCTATCTGATTGCATTAAATTACGTAAAATTCACTTTGACACTCACTTTGGCACTCGATTTGCCACTCACTTTATGCATGCGCATTCCCCTCTATTTTGTGTTTTGGTTGAAGCTTTAAGTTTAGACTTCACGCTCTGACTCTAATCAGAACATAGTTTACTCATTGCCCTTATAAATACAGGTATATTTATTATTTTTACACTTTAAGAGTTAAATGAACTCTCAGAATTTTACTGTGTAGCTTTCCCAGACTCTTGTTGTGACCATGGAGGCAGCTTTTGGTGAAGGCTTTCCTGGGAGTTGTGAGAGCCAGGCCCCCTGGAGAGCCAGCCGTATTTAGTAGGGCGACCGGGGGGCCTTGCTGTGAAACTTAATGAAAAAGAGTGGACCACTTCAGTACTCTACGTCTAAGCCTGTGTATCCCACGAGAGAAACGCAGGAAAATGAGACACTAGGCCTCCACCATGGCTTAACCTAAACCATGCTGGTATGAGAGACTTCTAACTCCTAAACTTTTATCTTGCCTTGTATTCTCTCTGGACCTTCACGTATTAGAGGGGTTAGCAGGAGGAATCCATTTTAAAATGTATTGTTGACGCTGTGGCATTCGGCATGTGGGGGAGGTTTAAATTACTTCCATCGGTGTTTACTCCTCACATGCAAAACATCCTAGCATGAAAGCCAGTGAAACGAACGGAGATGAACACGGATCCCCAAATCTGTGCCTCTCGCACACAAGCTCATCCTGGGCCCCTAAAGGTCTCTGCATGCACGCACATTACACATATTAAACTCACTGTACTACTGTATATGAACCACAGGTTATTTGAAACACAATAAGGGCCTAATGTGGAAATCAGCCCTCTCTGTGGTTACGCCGTTTGACATTTATTACAGGTGGGAGACGTTCATATCACTCGTAGTCTGCTGACCTCGGTGTGTGTCTCTGAGGGCTGGTGTGAAATGTGACCGTCCTCATCATGGAGGAGCTATTCCTCTTTCATCAGCTTTGTGTTGAGGCTCATTACTGCACACCCAAACACCCTGTTGATGGCCGGGCAGCTGTGCAAATGCGCCAGGGCGTATCCTCGCATCACCCAAAAAAAATAAAAATAGAAAAGGGCTAGTTTAGCATAATCAGAAGGTCAGCGAAAGGTTTACTAGGTTTGCTTCTTTCCATGGCTCTGGAATTTTTTTTGTGAGAGGGTCACAGGGTCACTGTAAGATTAATCCATATTCAGATATTTTTCTTAGAAGCACTTTGAGCTAAATACAGGACACTATGGTTGAGTTTTGCATTATGTGTGTTGTGTACTGTGTAGGACCTACACTGTAGGTCAACTCAAATATTAACCCATTCTGACCGGGCACCCATTTTGGTGTCAGCATCATGTTATGCTTTAGCTATTTAAAAATAGCAGATCTACAAGCTCATATCGCGCCACCGAGTGGCGCGATACGAGCTTGTAGGTCTGCTATTTTTTGAAAAATCGAAGAACGACTGACATTTTTAGAATCTGATCTCAGGTCAGAATGGGTTCATCAGACCAGTGTGTGTCCGGCGGAAACCTCGTATGAATCTGATCTCAGGTCAGAATGGGTTAAGGTATTGATAAAAAAAATTGTGTGCATGGTACAGTAAAACCATTATTGATCTCTCTCTGACAAGCCAAAGATTGTTTAACGGATAAAAAAAATATATATATATATATATATTAATGAATAATAATAATACATTATTAATTATAGACTATGCTGTCTTGTGAAGTTGTCACGACCAACCACATACACAGCAGCGAGAAACAATTATAGCAAAGTAGCAAACCCAACTTTCAGTTTGTCCCCATCCATCTCAGAGGATTGCTTCTGCAAGGCCTAAACGGCACAAAACACCCATTTTAATTGTTAATTGTGTTATTTCCTGAACTAAATGGAAATGTTCTCCTGTCAGGGGAAAGGGCTATATTTCATGCAGACAAATGTGCATCTAAATGTGTTCTTTAAGCTGTAGCAGTGTTAGAGTTAGCACAGCGGGCGTCTCTGAGGGGACCAGCAGGTTAGCATCATAGTAAATGTCTCTCCTTGTCAGTGGTGGCAGACGGAACACAGCTGACACCCGTTGAAGGCCTGTAGTCCCGGGCTGAACTGTTGCTGTGTGTCTAATGACGTTGGACATGGGATATGACATGGGACACTCTGCCACCTTTCCCAGAGGAGGAGGCGAGGGAACCTCAGTTTGCTTCGGCCTCACAGGCTTGCAAAATAATGATGTATGTGAAAAATGTGAAAATGTGTTTCTGGTGATTCTGGGTATTTTCAGATTCTATGCAATGTGTTACATTACTCATGAAGAACCATTCGTCTCCCACTGACTTCATCTGACACTGCTCTTTGCTTAAGCAGTGAGAGATAAAGCTAATCCACATAGCGGTCCCTCCTGGTGGGGGGGGAGTAAGTGTTTGGGTTCTGAGTGACAGGCCCTGAGCCCTTTCTGCTAACGTATAGAAACACATCCTATCTAGTATCCACTGCACAGTGCTGCAACCTAGAGTGTTCATTTAACTTTTCAAAAGTCAAATTAAAGTTAAAAGGCTGAAGGGTGAATCCCAGGAGCTGCCCCTCGTCTCAGGTTCTCTCCACGGGGTATAAACCTCCTTAACGTGCTGCCGCTGTACCAAAACACTCTTCCCGTTGGAAGAGAAGATGGGCCTCTTCGATGTCAGCCTTCCTTCTGTCTGTTCTCACTCCACTTAAATGGGCTGCAGTGACAACCAAAGTGTGACAGGCAGTCTAAAAAAAACGACCAGCTCAGAGCCCAAGAACACTTAAGCAGTAACATATGAGAGGACCACGTGCTGGAATGTCAGCGATTAAGCGACGGCACCGAATCCCGCGGGCTTGGGCTCAGTGCAGGTAGAGCGGAGACAAAATATTGAGTGTCTTGAGTCAGTAGGAATGGTTTGTAGGTTCTAACTTCTAATGCTCCAGAACAGAACCCCATGCACCACAGCCAGACCTCCCTCGCTTTGGCTATTTCCTGGGGCTAATTGTAGCCTGCATTGGACCTGCCAGTCCTTGTTTCCGGGTCCCAACACAACAGGGCTCCGTGGACACAGATGGATCGTGGGGCCGCCTGGAAAAGCTTCAGAGGGCTGTGTTGCTGTTGGCCCACCGGACCCTCTTGCCTTTTAAAATGCCAGAATCTCGCGCTCAAATCAGGCATGAAACAACACTGGACCTGAAATGACAGAGAGGATGGAATTACCCAATTTTTATATTTCTCCAAAGCGCAGTTAAAATCCATGCTTCTTGAGTATGTGGGCTTTACGCTGAAACATATTTATTGTGTGTGATCTTCCACACATCTAACATATTTGTTTAGAGAGATGGATCTGGAACACATTATGTATGACTTTTGATGAAGTAACATTGCAGAGATTCGCTGCCATCTGTTGCCCTTTTTGTTGTTTGCCAAGCCTTTTTTTCCTTTTCCTTTTATTAGTTAAAGATTTGTGGTATATGGCCCCCCTCTGCTCCCGCTTATTCACACACATCCAGCACACATGCACTCACACATGCCCGCACGCTCGCGCACACACACACACACAGACACACACGCACACACACACACACACACACACACACACACACACACACACACACACACACACACACACACATACACACACACACTGCACTACAGCGACCACCTCGCTCTCGCTGTGATTGTTAATTGAAACCATGGGTAGTCAGTATTGGTTTTTAGTTGGAGACGGGAGTGGGCGAAGGAACGCATCAGAGTGGCACTGAGACAGATGGGATTGTTTTCTACACAACAGATCCTGACAGTTCACAGGAACACACACACGTCTGCAGCCAGCAGCCAGCCTGATTACCTCTCATCCATAGCGGGGCAAGGAGATCAAATCAGCCACAAAAGCATTTATCACGTTCATGTCACCAGAGATGTATTGCGTGCTCATTTTTCTTATCTTGGAGGCCCTCTCTCTCTGCGCTCTGTTTGTAACACCTCCTCATTTCCAAACAGCCTTGGTGATTTCCCAGGCCCCGAGTGTTGCTAGTTAGTGAGAAGACTTTGGAGGATTGCAGCTTTGTGATAATTGATAGAAGACATTTGGCACGCTATCTTTTCAGCACTGCTCGTATTGCACATATGGCTGAAAGACCAGGAAATGAGCTTTTTTTTATGCTTTGGACCACGCCAATGATGCCACGTACAGTAAACTGTACGGACATCTCTAGAACAGAGATGACGAACAGCATTTGCAGACAAATACTATGCCGAACAAATGCTGTCGATTGTGTTTTTGTTCAAGAGTGAATGAGTGAATTCATCAGTGGATGACATTTTTTAACATGCTTTCCTGGGAATACTGGTATAATGAACATGACTGCATGATTTAGAATCCTAATGGCATGTTGCTTTTGCTAAGTGGGGGTCTGAGCTCCGTCCTTTAAATGGAAAAATAATATGCTAAAGCTAGCTTCCAATTTGAATGTATTTCAAATTTCTTTCATTTGTTAATGTGATTCAAAACCAGTGTTCAAAATCCCGCAATCTGCATTGAAGATACTCAGACTTATTTGGCAGGTGACTTGATGAACCGCAAAGCTGGGAGGTGTTATGTTCTTCATTGTGTTCATGTTAATGTTTTGCTTGGCGGAACGCCATTCATCTCACCTCCATATGGACCTCGGTCCACATAGACAGGAAGCCTTAGATCCAAGCGCTGGCGAAGAGAGCATTATTATGAAACCAACCCCGGGATAATCTGTCTGTCTAGAGTTGCCTGATACCAGGACACCGATAAACAACACTTGATTTATGGAACTGGACAGATAGGGCCCTTCAGAACGTCCAACTTGGTGTCAGATTTCTGACTGCTACAGTTGGAAAGTTAAAACAGTGTATTGGATACAAAATGGAGACTTTGATTGATTCTAGTCTGTTATGCCTCTTGATAAGGCTTCATTTAACGACTTCAACTCTAGCTGAATACTTAATTGACCGGTGTCCCCCAGGGGTCCATACTTGGCCCCCTCCTTTTTCCATGTGAACTTTAATGTCTTCATCGAAAATAACGAATCTACAAGGTCCAGGTGCCTCACATTGTGAGCTTGTAGATCTGAGTATGTTTTCATCGAACTTTCTCCTATTATGAAATGCCCAGAATAGGGATGCAAGGGTGTAAATGGTTAAACTCCACTAGTAGAAGATCAGTAAAGACCCATTACTGCTTTTTGGCTAATACTTGCTTTGAAATGCCATTACTCACAAGCAAAGCTCTATACAAAGTCTTTATTGGCAGCTTATGTTTTCCTGCAAAATTCTGAAACTATTGGCTATTTGTCACTGCTGATAGCTATTACTGAAAGACTATATATGACACAAATAACTCGTTGTTTATTTGAGAATTTCACATCCCTTCCCTCTATCAACATGCAGAGAGAGAGAGAGAGCGTGTGCGTGTGTGTGCGCACGCGTGTGTGTGTGTGTGTGTATGTGTGTGTGTGTGTGTGTGTAGAAGCCCAGAGTGGGTCCCTTGCTTCTCCATTTTAAATTCCTGAGGTTTCCAGAGCTCTGGAAGGCCTGGAGCTAATTTGGCTTTCAGGCTTTCCCCCTCTAATTCCTTGAGACTAATTACAGTCGTATTCCCGCAATTAAATTGATAAACTCTGCTGAACTTGGCAAGGTTAGTGAAGAAACCCCGGCCCCTTTCCCTGGGCTGCTCCGGGTCTCCACCGCACTGCCCACCCTCGCCACGGCAAGGAGCGGAATCACGCGTGCCACCTATCTTAACAGGGCTCCTCTCTATTATTTTCATACAGTATACTGTACATCCATAATGCTCATCCCTCCTCGCCATGTAGTAAACCTCGCTAAAAATAAAACTGATCTGGACCTGACTTCTTCGATAGAGCGGGCCTCACAATTTATTGCCTTTGGTGACAATGCCAGGAACGCCGCCGGCGCACACAGCATCCAGAGGCCAGACAGATGTTGTACACAGAGCAGGCAGCGATCTGTAAAAAATCTAAACACCCCATAGGGATCCACTTTTATTATCGCACCATCACAACTTGGGGACAGCTTCTTGGCAAAGGTGTCATCGCTGAATGAATAAGACCATTTGGGGGCTGTAGCTTCTATCCATAGGGTGCAACCCTCCCTGCCAGTTTGAATATGAGGATTTTAATGTTTTAATTGGGCCTGCCAGCCGCCATCGCGGCCGTACCGTCACGCATCGTACGGAGAGGATACCTTGGGAATGAACAAAACAAACACGGCAGCATAATGAGGTGGACTGTCTAGACCGCGGACGTGGACTCATTTAGTCGTACGGCGGGTTTAGCAGCACATGTGAATGTTTATCTCTCTGAAATGAAGCATATGGGTTGAGCTCCATTAAGAGCCAAAGGGGTGGTCCCCGCTCTGTCGCCCTATATGCCCCAGCCAAAAAACAAATCATCACTTCATTCATTGCCCTTTACACATTTTAACCACTTTCAACCTGGCATCCCTATATTGTGCATGTTATTACAGGAGAGAATGTTAAGAAAATATCCCAAGATGTCCAAAAATGTCTAAAGATTTAATCATTTTCAAAATTCTCAAAGATTGCGATAATTGACAATGTGCAGCATCACAATGTGTCGCATCACGTTGCATTGTGAGTTTGTTAATTGGATATTTCTTTCACTATGACGAGGTAAATACAGTAAGTCCCCGCTCGCTGTTTATATATTCATATTTCTTTATCATGTTATTTTTTTATTTATTATTATTATTTTTTTTTTTACATTTCACCGTTGGATTTTGTGCTTTGGTGGCGTTACTATGGTGAATACAGTGGCCAGTAGTATCACGCTGGTGGCTTTTCACTGACCCTGTTACTATGGAGCAGCACAAACTGCACATCGTCGCTGCTGGGTGGAAACCAGTCCAAGTCCAAAACTGTGACTTTTCATGAACTGGAAAAATAACCTGTGTTCCTATTGATCCTATGTAGTTAGTATTTAGTCACAAGATCTCCTTAATACTTACTGTAAATATTTATCACCACACGTTGTAGATCGGCTACTTTTATGCAACACTTTACAGTAGTACTGTATGACTAAGTACTAAAAATCATAAAACGTTGAAACATGGAGATACAAGGTTTCTGCCTAACGATATAATAGCATGAGATCCAATATGTGCAAGTTATTGTCTTCTGGCAAACGCTGAAAGTCTGGATCCACTCAACACCGCCTCCATGGATACCAGCGCTCACTGTACAAAAGCACGCATGTGTATTGAATGAGTGTGTGCATGGAAGTGTGCATATGCTGCATGTGTTACTTACTGTGTGTGTGCGTGTGTGTGTGCGTGCGTGCGTGCGTGTATGCCCGCCTGTTTGTCTGCCAGTTTGTCCGTCAGTTTGTGTTAAATGGCTTTGCGGCCATTTAAAAAAACAAAAGCAACAAAAACCTGGCACATCGGATGACGCACAATAACATAATTGTACTACGGCACGTAAACAATAGAAACCAGACACCTTATTGTGACAGAGGAACATGTGTGAAAATAACGCAGTGTATTTGCAGAAGCCTTGAAATAACGGTGGGCTGAGTTGAGTGTAAAAAAGGATGGCTTTGGCAACGTTTAGATAGTGGGTTTAATTTTGGTCTGCTGCTTTATTCAGTCTGCCTGGAGGTTGTCCTTTGTTTAGTTTTAGTTTTCTTTTTTAAGCGTCTCATATTTCTCTTCCCCGTAAAATGTGGAAGAGCGTATCAATACGGACTTGGGTTTTACGCCCATATCTTTATCCACAAAGAAGTCATTGTAAGTGGGAAGTCTTGAAAAGTCGTACTACAAGTCAAATAGAAAAATACCATAAATCGTCTGTGTTTTTACTATGAAGTTCAAGTCCACCCTCCGCTGCTCACTCCGTGTATCTCACATTTCTCACTCCAGTAATTCACTCTGACAGGGCTACTCTGAGCTAAAAGCTAAACGCTACAGTGATAGTATACTAGTATTACTTGCAGATATCTCCTTGAGTTACTGAAGATTTTAATTCAGATTGTACCTGTTGGGTGCACTGCACACTGCTGCGTTCTATTAAATGGTGATAGTGATCAGTCATTGAAGGAAAATAATTACCGGTAGTTTCCCTCAGGTGTCTGAGTAGAACAAAACCTAGTAAATTGTATACTGATAATATATTAATAATATATGATAATATAATAATACTTACATGTTGCTATCGGGGAAAAACCACCTAACTCGTTTTTTTAATAAATCAATGCTATTGAACACCCCTTTAACCATCTGTGTGTTGGTTAAAAATATTCAACCAATGAAAAGTATTTTAAAAGAGATTCTGACAAAAGCTCTTAACTCCATTGGACCTTCAAACTGTGTGCTAAAGCAGCTAACTACCACCCCTCCCCCTCTAACGCAAGTAATTGACAATATAAAGTCACAATACCAACTTTGATGAGGCAGTATTGCTTAGTTTAAAAATATATAAGGTTTTCTTCTTTTCCTGATTAATTTTTTTACATTTCCTGAAAAATGAATATTTTGGAGTTAGGTGTTTTCTTCCCGACAGCAGCGATATATACTGTATACATCCTTGAAATACTAAATAAGCTAATGCCATATAAGACTGTACATCTCCCAGTATTCATGGCACGTTCTATACAACTGTGATACGTCACCATACCATAGCCTCTCTTGAAAAACTTATTTCCTTTTAACACAAGTGCGTTTGTCTTCCTCAAAGGTATCCGAGGGCTCGGAGGTACACTTTCAGCCGGGGAACTTCTCCCTCACCTGCCAGATCCACAAGGAGTCTGCGCTTCCCCATGGCAACGAGCACCTCCTCAACTGGGCCCAGAAGAAGTACAGAGCGGTCACCTCCTTCTCTGAACTCAGGACGACTCAAGACATCTACATCAAAGTGGGAGAAGGTGTGTTCTGTCTGGCGAGAATTCCCAATCGTTACTCCAGGCCGGAGGGCACCCTTCTTTGCCTTGTTCCAACATAGAATAACTCCTTTTTACCTGGTAGCTCATTCGATATTGAGGTTGCTTCTCATTCTCATTCACTGCCTGGCCAAAGGTTTATGCATCCCTGTGAAATGTTCACATTCTCTTTCAAGTTTATTCGTCTGATAGACAGTACAGGGGTACAAGTGAGGAGAGAGTGTATTAGTTCCACTAATGTGGAATCAGATCCTGACTTGTTATGTTGTGTTTGTCTTTGAGAGTGAGCCCTGTCCTTTGATTGCTAGTTTAAGACTGGGGCTGTTGCCAGGTCAGTCATGTTTAAAGCTTCTTGTGTGTGTGTGTGTGTGTGTGTGTGTGTGTGTGTGTGTGTGTGTGTGTGTGTGTGTGTGTGTGTGTGTGTGTGTGTGTGTGTGTGTGTGTGTGTGTGTGTGTGTGTGTGTGTGTGTGTGTGTGTGTGTGTGTGTGTGTGTGTGTGTGTGTGTGTGTGTGTGTGTGTGCGCGACAGATAGACAGACAGACAGACCAAATGAATGAATTACATTTATTATCAATATAATGAAGCTTAAACACATTTTAACAAAAATCTAAAGAAAAAACATGTATCCAAAAATACCTTTATTTGTCACAAGATCTGAAAAACAATATTTAATAAAAGGGAGGTCTTATAAAAGTAAGAAATGACCCCCACATTGTAAAAAGGCTGATATGGTCCTTTTAGGCTCTTGAACCCTACCGGCTACACAATAGCAGATGTATTTAAGCTTGCATCTCAATGCGACACATTGTGAGCTTGTAGTTCGGCTATCATCAGCGAAGAGAGTAGAGGGATAAGAGTGAAGACTCCTGGGGGGACACCGGTCAACAATGTATAGCGTTTAAACTTCAAACTCACTCTTACCCGTGGTTGCCACAAGACTGGAATTACACCCTACTTTGCAAGGATGAACATAGAAGAAAAAAAAACACTTTGAGGCATGCCGTGGACGGCATAAATGCGTTTAGCAAATGTGAGCTGTTCCTTGATAACTGCGAGTGGAAACAAACTGTCAGAGGTGAGCCGAACCAGACAGACGGATCCTCTCCAAACTCTGCTATAAGCAGGGGGGGCAGGGAGGCTTTTGAAGTGAAGGAAGAAGCACCGGGGGGGGGGGGGGGGGGGTTCTCTCCAGGGAGTGCTATGATTGATACTCACATATGTTTGCCTGGGACGTACGATGCCTCACTCCCTAGCGCTCCTTCATAAAGTGAGCAGGCCGCACGCCCGACCTCATAACGCGCCAGCGTGCAGACGGGACACCTCGTTCTTAACGAGCATTCACTGCTCGGAAACACTGCAAAGCAGGAGCATGTGGCGAAACGGTTGCTCCACACACCACTGCCAGGTATTAGCGGTCCTATGTCTCCTCGTCGCTATGGAGAACGACTGGTTTGCTTTGCCTCTGAGCATTTAGGCCTCTGTTATTAAGGCCCATGTGGTTTGGCAGTGGACCAGCGTGCCATGTTTACCACGAGCGAGTGCTGCAGATTTCCAGTACCCTTCTCTTCGTCCAATCGGTGTTTCTTAAGGACAGACAGATTTCCGCTCTGCTTCCTAACCAGGCCCATGCACAGGCTCTCTCCCGGCCTCTTTAAAGTGCCATGAGGGTTCCGGAGGGGAAGGTGCCAACTCTTTAGTTTATACTCTCCGAAACTGCTCTGTCCAAGAGTCTGTTTGCCAAATAAGGAAGCATCTGTCTTGTGTTTGCTCCGAGTGTGGAGAAAAAGGGCAGTTAGTTTTTCATGTTCTGCAGCAGGCAGGCAAACTCCATTGGCAGGTCTGGGATATTTGTACAAATTCACCAGGCAACATTTTTTTGAGTTGGGGGGTGGGGGGGGGGGGGGGGGGGGGCTTACTGGAAGGATTGACGAGACGTGTTTATGGATGTTGTTGTCCAAAGTGTTCAGACAAAATAATGACGTTAGTATCCCATATAAAATTGATCAAACTGTTTTACCATCTAAGTGAGAGACCTAATATAAATGTCAGCTACACATACTTTTACCGTCAAGTCCTAATATGCACTGTGAACATCTCCCCGTTCTTTTAGATCCTGTCTTCTCTGACACTTGCAAGATTGACAACAAGTTTCTGTCCCTGAATTACCTGGGTGGCTACGTGGAGCCACAGCCGTCCAAGGGATGCGTCCTGTCCGGCCCAGATCAAGACCAAGAGGTCCACATCATTGAGCTACAAGCACCAAACTCCAGCAGGTGAGAGCACCAAACAAACCAAGAGAACTGGACTTCAATCATGTGTTTCACGCTGTGATGAGGTTGAGATGCTCTTGTTGATCCCTTTTGAGAGTTTGTTTTGGAGACTCATGTAAGGGGGGTTATTATTGACCTAATGTTCTTTTGAGAGCAGTATCTCAGACCTAAGTCAGTATCTCAGGGCTGCCAGATAATCTTCTCTCACTCCCCCAGAGGAGAGATTACAGTTGTATGTGCGCAAAGATTCCACAAATCAGAGAATGTGGCAGCCATGATGTATTTCACCATAATGCTATGAGGTCTGTACTGCACATGTCACTTTTATTTTCACTCTCTGGGATGACGTCCAGTTTTTTTAATCAGTTGGCCAGACACGGTAGGCATGTTAATAAAATACTGAGTTCAACAGGCCGTCCAAACGTTCTTTGTCCAAACGGCCATCAATACTTACACCCTCTCCCTGGCGTTGTGTCTACGCAGTGCCTTCCAGGTGGATGTGATTGTAGACATAAGGCCGATGGAGGTCTACATCCCACTGCATCGCAACGTCGTGCTGCTCCTCAAATGCGACAAGTCTGTCAACTGGGTCATCAAGGCCCACAGCGTCATCGGCAAACTGGACGTGGTGGTAAGTTCCTCTGAAGTGTACAGAGGCAGCCTTTGCAATGTCATGTGTATGTGTATTTGTTTATTTGTAACACACTGCTCTGTGGATATGTCATTGTGCCACATCACACACTGGCTGACAGGTATAAGCACTACATGCCCGTACCAGCAGGACAGACAGACAGACAGAAATATCACCACTCGGCAGTGCTGACCAATACATTTGTCACAATAGGAGGCGTGTCGAATTGGCACCTGGTACCCGCTGCGGGGATGAGCTGTGAAATCTCATCCCGACAGCAGAAGAGATTGTCGACGTATCGAATGATGCGGGAGGCATTTTTGTAGACCGATACCTACTACTGTATTTGTATTGTGCACGCAGCCCGACCTGTATGCCATCAATCATGGCGTGAGCACAGCTCACTGCAGGCATCATCTTTCTAAGGTTTCACCAGACAGTGCTTTGGCCCTCATCACCGTATACAACACACTCATCCGCTGAGGACCGCAATATATCATCACTGGGTGATGATATATTGCGGTCCTCAGCGGATACCTGGACGGAAAACAACGGCTGCATGTTTATTCGCACCTAACATGCTACAGAAAGTGAGGCAGCCAAAATGCGGGAGGCCTCAGCGTATTTTGGTTTTGTGTTAGGTAGTTGGGGGAAACTGGCACTTGTCCAATGGCCACATTTGCTCCAGTGTTGGTATGTTAAGTGCTGGCTGACTGTAGTGTAGAAGAATGTGTGCATTAAAAAAAGGAAAAGGAAAAAAAAAACCTGAAAGAAACCAATATCTGACTCACCAATATCTGACATTACCAACCCCCAATGACCCCTAGCATGACTCTGGTGACATGTGGCTTTATATTGTGAGGTGGCCTGGCCTGCTGTCTCTGCCCATCCATCACCTGTTGTCCACACCACAGCTCCTTATGGGACCTTTGCTGACCTCCGTTGAGGTGCGCTAAGGTCTCCGGGTTTCTACAAGAGTGTAACACTGATACTCCTGCCTAGTGGCTGCCAGCCATGACGCTGCACTTCTGCCAGGCGCAGTCTGTTTTTACAGCTGCCCTGTCACTGCTTTAAATCAACCAGGCTGTACCAACCTGGAATAAAGCCACACAGGCCTATAGAACATACAGTACAGAACAGTGCAAAGGAATGAACATGCCTCTAGATGGGAGTTCCATTCGATGGATGAGCGTAGCTTCATAAATGAAATTCAGAAATAACGATATTGAAATGTTATGGTTCATTATTTTTTATTAGTATGTCCAACATGATGAACTCTTTCTTTCTTTCTTTCTTTTTTTCTTTCTTTCTTTCTTTCTTTCTTTCTTCTAAGCATGCTAATATGGGTGGGAAAATACAGTGTCAGCATTAAGCAGAATGTGAACTATGTATGTGATATGATAGCCTCATAAAGTCAAAGTCTTGCTACTGTAGGAAGAAGGGGGGTTGTCCAAAGAGACAGCGGAATGGTGTGGGAAATGACTGTGAGAAGGGATTACATTACGAGCAGAGAGGAATGAGGGGGAATTCATGAAGAATTCTGAAGAAATGTGTCACATTTGCAGTCATACCATCGATCAGGCATTGACACGCTCTTCGCCTCATATCCACACTTCATGTACTTACAAGAACCCCCCAGGAAGCACAGAACTGCACTTAATTTTTTTACATCTTTCTCTTTTTTTTTTTTACGTGAACATGGATATATGAGCCCACTTCCATTGTGGCTTGTGGTCATCATGGCAGGTTTTGGAAGCTGACAGCTGTGTTTTTTTTTAGAGCAAGACAATATATATTTATACAAAATGAAATGAAACCTCAGCAAAAATGTACCGGTATGTGTATTGCTGGCCAATGTGGTTGGACTTTGTAAAAACTACTGTGTGCATACTTTGTTAATAGAGAGTTGCCAGACGTTTGATAGCAACTTTATCATTAGAGTGTTGGTAGATGAAATATGTACAACAGCTAGCAAGTCTGGCCTCTTCACACCATTTTCTTTCTTCTTTTCGTGATATTTTTAAAGGGGTGCTAGCCCACAGGTTTAATGTTTGTCTTTAGTTCAAAGTTTGTTTTGTAAACGCATTGACAATCAAGGGAAAATGTACGTCATAATGTGTCATTAAGTCATATTGTCTCCTTAATGTTAATGGCGTTTAATGTTTGCGTTGTCACCGTTTGTTTTACATCACCATTACATCATCTAATCAACATGACATAGACTTTAATATATTAGCGCCCCTCACTTCACACGGGTGTGATGTTTTTACTAATCTGGGTATCGTTAGACAAACTGTAGGCCGCAGCGTTTTTATCCGCTGCCAGGCAAATCATCATTTCAAAACAGATGAAATAACATCAAGCCACAGACGTACACTCTCCCTTTTGTTATGATAAACAACGACTGTGCCAGATTAGACCTACAGAGTCCTATGATTTGTTGGGTTTGGAGCGATTCCAAGTTGTTCTACAGTTCTATTATATCCCGCAAAGCTTAGAAAGAATCAAACAATCTCTGAAAGATAAATTGACATATGTCACACCTACAGTAAGACTTCCAACAAAAATGTAAACTCAGGATTTCACTGGAAAATAAGGTTCATTGAAGACATTTGGCAAAGAGCTCACATAGTTTATGTGAGAGTTCATTCACATTTTCAAAGAACCTGGGTTTACCATTTTGTTTGTTTGTCTTAGACTTCTGATACCATAAGCCTCAGCCCCAGCACGGAGAAGCTGATGGAAGTATCCAAGTCCTCAAAGCAGCACCTGCCCTCGGGGTCACAAGCCCTGATCAAGTGGGCTGAAGACCATGGCTTTGGCCCTGTCACCTCGTACACCGGCACCCCCGTTGCCAACCACTTCAGCCTCCGACTCAGGGAACCAGGTGAGCCATGCTAGCCTGTAAAACAGCCTGTGTGCTCTGCCTAGGGATCAAAGGGATGTCCAATATTGACTTTTTTTTGCCGACATACGATATTGTCCAACTCCTAATTTCCAATACTGATATCAACCGATACCGATATCACATCACAGCATAACTGCCTTGATGCCTATATCATTAACGAGCGTCAATGAGTGTCAGCTGCACAGACACAATTCAATTCAATTCAAAGGGCTTTATTGGCATGAGAAAACGTACGTTTACATTGCCAAAGCAGAAAGAACAATACAACAATACAGCAATACAATCAAAACACACACACCTGCCCTCTGTAGTGCTCTAATAAAATAAAATAAAATATGTCAATGATATTAATTTTGTATGCATTTATCGGCCGATAATATCGGACATCCCTAGCTCTGCCCGTTGTCAAACACAGCAACGTGCTCAGCTAATAGTTAATAATTCCCAAAGATTTTGTGCATTTATAGATGGATAGTATCAAAATCTATTGAACCACTATAACCCTATTTTATACTCTTCTATGATGGGGTCCCTGGCACAAAACCTTTTCAGATGGGGGTCCACAGCAAAATACATACATATATACAGTCATACAGTAGATATAATACTTAACATCACATGTCCTGAGGTGTTTCATTCCCTACTGCTGTAGGGAATATAACCTGCGCACAAGAAATAAACACAAGTTATAGTAGCTGCCATAATAAATGACCATCAATAACTAAAAGTAATTAGAGATTTCACGGTCCTGCGAAATGGGGCTGCGTGAAATGGTGAAGTTTATTTTACGGCCTCAGTCCAGTGCAGTTATTGAGCCAGTTAAAGCACCGGGCCTGGTGAGGTGTTAACCGTGGTCTCTGTGTGTGACTTCCAGATGTGGTGGATCCCCTGGAGAGCATGTTCCCTCCAGAACTCTCCATCCTGCGCAACTCCGGCCCCCTCCCATTACCAGGTGCGAGGGACTCTCCCCCGCGCTCCAGTCTGCCCTTCCCCTTCCCCCCACATGTGGCCCAGGGTCTGCCCTACCTGTCGCTGCCCTCCCTGGATTACCGGCCCTGGGAGGGCGGGGAGCCCGAGGAGCAGCAGGGGGTGCTGAGCGTGGGCTTGGCGGTCCAATGTGAAGAGACCAGGATGGTGGTCAGCGTCGACAGAGAGAGCCTGGAGGTGAGCGGAGGACACGCCTGCCCCAGTTAGAAACATGAAAGTCGTCAGTGAATGTTTCACTAGCTCATAAACAATTAGTTAGATTTGATGAGCGCGATAACGGAGCCTTTTAAAATGAGGTCCAACAAAGACGAGAAATACTCCCGTTGTTGAGTTGCTACATATTAATATGCCAGTCTCCCTTTTAAAGACTGGTTGGCGTTGAAGTAGGAACGATGGTGCCCGCTGCCCAACACTGGGCGCCTGAACACAGAGAGAACACAGCCCACATCACAGTGTGGAAAACTCCCATAGAATGTAATTAGGAGTAGCTAGCGTTGCAGCTAGGCCACCGTGTGAGGTTTATTTATACCTGGGAACATGAGATTGAATGGTGAAATGTTGCAATGTAACATTATTCTTTACAACTCTGGAGACTGGTCAATAATTCATATTCACCCATGTCCAATTCTTATGTTGTTTTATGTCACCAGGCCAATGGGTTTGCTCATGCCAACCTGACTCTCCAAGACCCAGAATGCAAAGCAACAGTTAATTCCACACACTATACGTTGGAAACCCCTCTAAATGGCTGCCAGACCACTGTCTACCCCATGCCCACCAGCTCCAAGGTCCTTTACATCAATTCGGTGAGTACATAACAAGCAATATGACACCTCTCTGTAATTATCATCACAATACATGTGACCACCCATGCCATATGGCAATAACACTGATCAACTTAAAACAATCGGTTTTGTGTGCTATAAGTATTTTCAATGTAAATGATTGATTGATTGATTGATTGATTGAATACTTTATTAACAGTTTGCAGAAAAAAACACAGGAAAGTACCGTTCAATACAAGGTCTGCTAAGAGGATTTAAACCCCAAGAAAGCCTATAGCTCGTTTGCATTAGGGTCCTTCATGTTCAATTCATCTGAACATTTAATGACATACAAATATATAGTACTATGCAAAAACATCATTTATTTCCCCCCTATTCTTATGAAATGAATGGCTAACAATAGCATGTTAAAAGGTTAATGGTGGACTGAACATTCGCATCTCACAACACCCGAGTGATGATCATTAACAGGGAAAGCCTGCATCGCGTTTCCTCTAACAAGCAGAGATAAATCGCTTCCTCCGGGACATTTTGAAATTATTTCTCTGCGAGGGGAAGTGAGAACAACATTTTCTCGATCCCACACAGTGTAAAAAACCCTGGGCGCGAGTCCAAGGCTGTCTTTTGTGTGAGCACTTGGTGCTAACGCTGATAACCTAAGACCTCTGGTCAAAACAACGTACGTTTCATTTTCTAGGTCACCGCTTGTCAAAAGGCTATCGTCCCCCATTTGGCCGCTGTTTGTCCTGTTCCATGGTTTTAATTAAGTAGGGGTACCATTTGTGGGTCAGCTAACATCAGGACCACAGGCGAGACTTAATCAATGCCACCATGGCTGTGCTCTCACCTCATTAAACCTACATGTTCACCCTCTACTCACCGCTGGCTCTGGAAGCTCCCACAGAATTGAATGAAACTCAGAACATATTTATTTTCCGTGGAGATCTCGTACATGTTTTGTGGATTTCATTTGTCAGAATCACAGGACGTTCCCACAATTTAATTCCAGACCTCTTTTTGCAGAATGGCTTGGCACCCCCCTCATAGATTAAAATCTCTGTATTCTATGAATCCTGAACACCCTGAATTGAGCAATACTGCTCACAATGGGGTCTGTTGACCAAAACAAAACAAAAACAATATTGCAGCAAGGTGGCGATGTGGGAGTTCAAGACAACATGGACAGTTAGAAGTTGAAAACTATGAGGGTTAAACCTTTGACAGATTCTGTGGCAACTAAGGGTTTATGGCGTTCGGATAAACGCTGCTTCATTTACGGCAGGCCCTTTTTCGGCAACGCTGTCACCCTCTACGTTTACATTTCAAAACATTTTGGGCCCATGTCTCATCAGATACAGATTTCAACATATCCACCTAGTTTGGACAAACTGTCTGAATTATGGCCAGTTTCGCGCCAAGTGTTTGGACCTAATGGGGCGATTTCAAAATAATTTTACACACATGGTTCAATACATGGTTAGGAAACATATTCTATGAGTTTTGTAATGATTTGGCAAACGATGTTTGCTTTATCGCTTGATTCATGTTATGCCACACACACTTTTTTCTTTTCTTTTTTGTTTTTGTAGTCAATTTGAATGCAACTTTCAGGGTATGTTCAGATATTTATGGTACAGCAAAGTCAAGAAAACTGTTTTATAAACAGACAACAACAATTATGTATTCCAATCAGCTCTATAAGCTGAACGCATAGAGGAGAGAACAAAATGTTCACACACTGATTCTTCAAAAAAGTGAATGTCTCAAAAATCGTTTGCATGTCGACTGACAGCTGAGGAATGTTTTAGCTGAAAAATGTCTTTTGTGTTCTATGTATAGCACCATGGATTATTAAAGATGGAGTTTTTTATTTTTCCAGCTTTTCATGTGTCTATGGGGTGACAGTACTTCATTAGACACCCTGGAGTTGTTTTTATGTGCAATAGTGTAATAACTTTGTATTTAGGGTTTCTTCCTGGAGGCTGAACACTTGACGGTCAAACGGGCCAATGAAGTAAACACGGATAGTGTGACGTAAAAAAATTGCACGCACACACGCACCTCCCCCTCTCTATATATTTTTAAATACGACAACCTCTGTGGGCGGAGCTGCCTGCCACATACACACGTGTGAACTGAACGGCGCAGCCAGTTTGCTGCTCTCTGTGCGGCAGATTTTCAAACAGTCATTTGATTTCACACATTACCAGTTCACAGCAGAGCAGACTGTTTTCCGTTAGATTGGAAGCAAGTAAATGTTCACGTCGGGTCCTCAGGATAATCAAGGAAACCACAACAAACCAGCCTTATATAGCCTACCTGCTCTGCTGTATAGTTGCTCTTGTTGTTCTCAAGGAGTAGGTTGTTTCTTTTATAATCACAGTGGTCGGGCTTTGATACAGAGTGTAGTGTCACAGTGCATGTGCATTCTTGTTGGCTGTTGTAGTCAATATGTAGGTCCTAATACTTATACGAGGCTGTAAAGTCAAGAATTAGAATCTGTTGTTGTGTCGCGCTGGAAGTCATGTTGCCATGTCTGGCTATTACAAGCGACTTTGGCTTGTTTTCATATAAGTAACTTTCGGAGGAGATGTGGTTGACTTGACCAATGGTTTATGTGAAGGACCCTCAAATTAATATGTTGTTAAAAGGATTGGTGTTGTTGAAACGTTTTCATAAATATTCAAGGCAATATCTGTTACTTATTTTTGTGGACTTGGCCGCTTGTTTCTTTAAATCTGGCGACTTTTGCTCAATGCAGTCAGAAGGAACATTCATGTTGTAAATTGAGTTTGATCAGAGCAAGAGTGGAGAGTCTTCTGTCCAGAGCATCATGTGCCTAGGGCAGTGCAAGTGTTTTGGACAGTTTTAATGCCAGGGTGCTTAGCTGGAGGAAATCAATAGCCTACAATATATTGGCAAATTAATAAAATTATTCATGCTAAATGATCTATCAAATTAATTGTTTCTGCTGTTAAACTATGATTTAATTGCATGATGAGCTGAGCTGATTGTGACAATAGGGTCAATATAATTGGAGGAAATAAATAAATGATTATAAAAACAGATCTGATATGGTATGGATGCGTGGATTATATGCCTATACATGGATGGTGGCAGTATAAGTGCATAATGGTGCTTATACGATATCTCAGAAATATGGGAAGTGTTCACTTCTAACATTCACAAAAACATGAGTTCTTGTTACATTACAGACACCAATTTGTCATTTTGTAAACAAAAGGGCAGAGCCATGGGCTGTCCTTTTATAAGGAGGGGGAGGGACTAGGACAAGTGGGTGGTCTTAAAGGAGGAGGCGGAGGGACTGGATTAGGTAAACTCACGCATACCTAATGAACTGGTGGGTGTGTCCACATAAAACCATCATTTTAACAAATACTTTACACTTTTTTGAAAAAATGATACCTCATATACACCTAAATACACCTGATGATCATGTTTAAATGTGGAAAAAAATCACGGCACTCCATCTTTAAATAGCACTTTTCAGTTTCTGTCACAAAACCTAGTCAGACAGGCTTTAGTAGTTATTGAGTCAGATTTGTATTGTGAGGGTAGATGGATGCCTTTAATTATAGCACTCCATCAGGCCACTTCTGGCCATATTTGTTGTGCAGGTAATGTGCACAACTTCCAATCGTACCATTTAATACAATTTCTCAGGAATTTCAAAACTGCAGCAGAAGGAGAAAAACATCAGTACAAAAACCTCTGTTATTAATCTCTTTAATATCGCTTATACAGTAAATGCAGCAGATTTGTTTTGAATCATGGTCGTCCCCCTACAGATCCTGATCAGCCACACTGAGCCCAAGGATGGGAGTGGAGGGCCAGACTACGAGGACTTGGAGTCTGGAGACGTGGTCTTCCCAAGGGACACGGAGGAGCTGGAAAAGACGTTTGTGGAGCCCACAGAGCACCTGTCCTCCATCGTGGTGAGTCGTTTCTTCTGACTCCGATTTCTTTCCGATTTCCAAGCCTGTATAGAGTTGAGAAGTCAAGACCACCGATCGTCTCCACCTTCGCATAAATCATGTCATGAAACTCCATTTCCCAGAGTCCCTTGGTGCTAGTAAAGACTCATCTGGCCTCGCCGCTCTCGTGCAGTGATGTCTGTCTCTCTAACTGCTCTTAACCTGGCCTTTAATATTTTCCACGTTTTGTGTCTCCCCATTTTCTACCGTTTCTCTCCAGAAGGCCCCCCACTCCCCCACCACTCCACTTTTATTGTATTTTCCAGATTTTTTTGTCTTGTTTGTTCTTTAGCTTCTGAGCCATCTCACTCAGTGGCTGAATCTTATGTTTGATGTTGGCATTGGTTTATGTGCTTCATTCCAGTTCAATTGCACATACCAAAAGGACCAAGATCCCCCCGAATTTCTTCCTAAGATTGTGCCGGGACCGGCCAAGGACCCAGGCGACAACGTGACGTTCAGCATGGAGCTGTACCACAGCAACCTCTTCCGATACCCGGCGCCGCAGGCCTTCCACACTGTGTCGGAAAACAAACCGGTGTTTGTTGAGGTACGCTGTAATGTCGTCATTAAGTACACTTTACCGTCCGGTGTATTTTACTAATGAAATAGGATAATGTGGTCCTGCAAGTTTATTGTCTGTGCGTACATACTTTGGTCTCTTTCCTTTGGGCGATCAACACTGTCATGGGACAAAGAAATATAATCAAAAAAATAACAAAAAACCCTGACTGTGTACTCTTTGTCTGGGATTTTCAACTCTAACTTTCTTTGATCTCCTAGTGTGTGTCTATGAGGTCAATTTGTATTTGGTCTGGTTCAGGATAGAAAGCTTGCACTCACGTTCACCCCTAGCATCCATTGTACATAGTAAAATTGGGAACGTTAATGGAACTATCAAAATGGACCAGAACGCGTCCATTTTGACAATGTCAAGAGTATAGTGCTCACGGTTTTACTATGCAGCCCCCCTTCAGTGTGTCTTGGTATTCTGACTGTCTGGCCTGGTGGAACATCTCTTGTGAAACAATAATTATGGAGGTCTTCTGAATGGTATAAAGACCCATACGAAGAGGCCCCTTTGAAGTGATGATTTATGATGCTATGAGAAGAAGATGCCTCACTGACAGTGTGGACATAGAGCCAGCAGGTTACAAAGAGCTTTCTGTGTATGAGGCTTCTGGCCTAACCTTTCCCCGCCACCTTTAGACCTCTCACACCAGGCTGAGAGCTGCTCTGAGGCCAGGGCGACAAGGTGTGCTGTTGGATGTTGCTCTTGTGCATTTGTGCTCACAATCTATGATGTGTTAGCTTATAGCTAGCCTTTGATGCATACAGTGCAGTGTACCTCGGATGTTTAACTGCGTGTCGTGCCAAAAATGTCAATGTTGTTCTACCGGGGGGGGGGGGGGGGGGGGGGGAGGGGGAGTAGTGGTTCAGGTGGTAGAGCGGCCACTTCGGACATTTCCCGGTTCAATCCCTGGGTTAGTGTAGAAATATCCTTGAGCAAGACACTGAGATACACCCCTCAGTGCGTGCGTGCGTGCGTGAGTGAGTGCGTGCGTGAGTGCGTGCGTGCGTGTGTGCGTAGGCAGAGTAATAGGTAGGAATAGGATTGGCTCATTTGGCTGTCGATCAAACAGCCCAGCACAGCGGCAGCTAGTTTAGTGAACGCCCAACAAGTTTGCGTCTTAGCAAAATTTGCGATAATTGTGATTAAAGAAACATGGACGACAAAAGGGAAGAAACTAAGACCACGGCAAAGAAAAGGAAATGCAGTTACCACAAGGACGGGGAAAGTATTTATCCAGTGCAAGACTCACAAAAAAATGTGTTGCTCAAAAGGAGGCTTCAATGTGTGTGGATCGTACAGTATGGATACGTTTGTAATAAAACCAAAACAAGATTCCAACACAGTTAAGGTAACAGCAGCTGTAATAACTAGTGTTTATACCACACAGTGCAACACTCCCAGTCATACAGATCTGTGGCAATAAGCTCTCATCAGTCAGACTCTGATATTGCAAAGAAAATGGCATGTGGTTGTACCAAGGCAGCATCCATAGTATCTATGTGCTTGCCTTGCACCTGCCTGTGTGCAGAACTCCCAAGTGACAAAAATGCCCACACTCCATTATTTTCAGTTGCAGTAGTTGGCTTTGTTAGGAGGAGAATGCTTTGATAAAGTAATCCATGTCTTCACAATCAAATCAAAGCCTCTTTGTTGGTTGGTTGGTGTATTTAGGCCGTGTTAGGACCCATGAAAAAGTGCTTAGAAAATGAGTTTCGTTCCCATGTCATGGGAACTACTCATTCAATGCATTTTTTCATAGATAATACCCTTCTAGACTTTGGGTTAAAAGTTCTACTCATAATATTCTGCAGTATTTTGTCACAAGCCATAAATGTATAAACAGTGTATAACCAAAAAACAAAGATGTGCTGCTGTTTTTGCTTGTAAAATGTGTTTTTGGCAACACAAAATCTTTCTCAAATGTCAAATGCATATACTTAACATCTGAAACAAGTATTGGTGCCTTTAGTTTGAAATGAAACCTACACAGTAGATTGTGCCAAAAGCTTATGTTTCATACATAGAAAATGTCTCAACCTACTGTGTAATGAAAGGTAGAAAAGAAAATCAGGGCACCTTGAACCAAAATGGCAGAAAATCTATCCAAATGTTACCACGCCCCCTAAATTGGAATAATGCAAGAAATGCACAAGTCAAGACTAAAAAATAAAGCACTAGAGGTCAGAATGATTACAACATAATTGTATGAAACATTTATTTATTTACAAGTAACGCAAAGTGTCACAGCATCTGTGCCAGCATCTTCTGTTGGCTGTGTAAGTAGTCTGTGCTGTTTGCATTTATGCATTGCATTTAAATGGATGTAGGCAGTGTGGCAATTCTTTAACATCTTAATAATTCTTGAACAAAACAAGTAGTACCGTAGGCCTACATGGTAACATGTTGGGTTACTCATCCCTATCACTTTCATCAGTCATCATCCCATGTATCTTTCTTCTGTTTCCTTTGACACATTTTCACAGTCCTGGAAGTGACATAAATCAGTGCAAGACAGTTTTGCAGACATACATGAACATCTTTCAGTCTCACTTTTCTTTTTTTTTTACAATTACAGTGGACTACCTGCAACACACTATCAGGGGCAGGATTTCTAGTCATCCATGTTACTGTTAACTCCCCATCCTCCATGCCCCATCCACTGCCAATGGGTGAAGGAGCACACATCCTACGTACTAGTCAGAGAACGTCTCATCACTGCTGCTTGGTAGTTTGCCCATTTGGTGAAAAATTCTAGATACAGTTGACTGGTGAATGACAAAGAGGTAACCTAAAAGTTCCTCAGACAGATTGAGGCGCAGCTTCATCAGTGTAAGCAGAAGTCTCTGAGTATCACTAAGTGACTGTTTTGCAGGAGGTGGTAAACTTGGTGACACAAAATTTAACAACAACATGAAAGTCTCTACATTTGGTAGTCCTGTGAAGAATTTCATTTCGCTGTCATTAAATTCTTTCTAATTTGTTGACTTTATCCCTAAGTGATTGACATTCAGCATTTCAAGATTTAATCTGTTCATGTAATGAGGCAGTCATTTTGTGTTTCCTCTGTCTGGACCCCAATGCCTGGGACTTCAACAACAGTCTGTACCTCTGCTGTACTTCGATCAGTGATGGAGGTGAAACCAAATAACCTTGACACGTAGTCAGGATGTATCATCACTCTTTTCCCCTTAAATAACAAAAACAACAAAAACATTTACTAGAAATATGATATTAATTTGTTTACATATATGGGGCGTTTTCACATATGTCCTGTTTCAGACATCAGCCTCAAAACGGGACGGGGCTGCCAAATCATTGTGAGAATATTTTTTTTACATTAACCACTGGAACAATAGCATACCTATTCTGGAGGGAACATTTGCAGAAAATAGCAGATCTACAAGCTCACAACATTGTGAGCTTGTAGACCGGCTATTTTGGCAAATAAGTTTGGTGTAGAGCAGGGGTAGGCAGCTTTAACCACGGGTGCCAAGGGTCACCACTGGCACACACTGGCAATGCCAGTGTCTCACTCTAATGCCAGTCTGGCATTAGAGTGAGAGAGGATTAGCCTGCATGTCTGTAACTGAGTGTACAGATGGAACAAATGGACCCCATTGGACCCCAAATGGACCCTTCTTAGGCCTTAAGCCTACAGGTCTGTGAGAGTGGAATGGACCCTTACAATGCTGATATTATGAATGGTGCTGCTGCTAGCGCAAACCTTCAAACAGCAGCTAATGGTCCCAGGGTAGATCTCTCCAGGGGGAGCCTATTATCGTTCTGCGCAATTGATGAAGACGAACTCCGCAAAACCATTTCACAGATGACATCATCCTCCTGTTCATTGGATACAATTCCCACCACCTTTCTCAAAGAGGTCTTAGACAGTGTGATTGGAGATATCCTTAAAATTGTAAACAGCTCTCTACAATCAGGCGTCTTCCCAGACTCACTGAAGACTGCCGTAGTTAGGCCCCTACTCAAGAAACACAATCTTGATCCCTCTGTTTTGGGTAACTATCGACCCATTTCAAATTACCCTTTCTGGGCAAGGTTTTAGAAAAATGCATCTCTCATCAATTGGATGTATTTCTACAGAACAATAATGTGCACAACAAATTCCAATCTGGCTTTAGGAAAGGGCACAGCACAGAAACAGCACTTGTAAAAGTAATGAATGATCTTAGGGTGTCTGCTGACAAGAAACATGTATCCGTTCTCTTACTTCTAGATTTAACGGCTGCATTTGACACGATTGATCATTCAATTTTAATACAGTGTTTGGAGCACTGGATAGGCCAGTCTGGTACGGCCCTGTCCTGGTTCACCTCCTACCTATCAAACAGAAGTTACTTTGTCAATCTAGCCAAGTTTGACTCAGACAAACACGACATCAGTTCTGGTATTCCACAGGGCTCGATTCTTGGTCCTCTGCTTTTCTTCTTGTACATTCTGCCATTAGGCGAACTCATTACCAATCACGGAGTCATTTCTATGCTGATGATACCCAACTATATCTTTCTGTGGCCCCAGATGATCCCTGTGCTTTAGACCCGCTGTTGACCTGTCTGTCTAGTATCAAATGTTGGATGAGTGAGAACTTTCTCAAGCTAAATGAGGATAAGACAGAAGTTCTCATAATCGGTTCTAGCGAGCAGAAAGAATCAATAATAAGCAGACTTGGCAACCTGACTGTAGAAAGTAACAGTACAGTAAAGAACCTGGGGGTTATTATTGATTCTGAATTGAATTTTAATTCACACATTAATCATGTTACCATGTTACAACTTGTCCAAAATGCAGCAGCTAGAGTTTTAACTAGAACTAAGATGAGAGAACATATTACTCCAGTTTTGGCATCACTGCACTGGCTTCCGGTTGTTTTTAGGATTGATTTTAAAATTATTTTACTTGTCTATAAAGCTCTCAATGGTCTCGCACCTCCGTACCTCCGTGACTGCCTACCTAGATATGTCCCTAACCGCCCCCTCAGGTCCTCCAATGCTGGCCTACTTGAAGTGCCTAAAAGAATGTGCACAAAAAAATATGGTGAGGCAGCCTTTTGCTTCTACGGCCCAACAGCCTGGAATAAACTTCCATTCGATCTCAGACACGCACCCTCTGTAGACATTTTTAAATCTCAACTCAAGACTCACCTCTTCACTCTTGCTTTTAGTTGAGTTTTACTATGCACGTTCCTACCCTGCCCTGACTGATTTGCTGCATGTGGTGTTTTTATTTGTTTTTATTTATTTTATGTTCTTATATTCAATTTTGTTCTTTGCCATTGTTCTATCATTTTACCTACTTGTGTTTTATTGTATTATATTTTTGTGTCCTGCCCTGTGAAGCACTTTGAGCTGCATTT
This sequence comes from Protomyctophum parallelum, assembly GCF_964188405.1. Classification (NCBI taxonomy): domain Eukaryota; kingdom Metazoa; phylum Chordata; class Actinopteri; order Myctophiformes; family Myctophidae; genus Protomyctophum; species Protomyctophum parallelum. The sequence continues at coordinate 23,479,893 of NC_139701.1, read as the reverse complement.
ATGTATGAAAGGTGCTATACAAATAAAGTTTATTATATTATTATTATTATTATTATTATTATTATTATTATTACAGCCTGAGTGAACAAATGGACACATGCAGGTCTGTAACTCTGACACTATGGGTCCATTTGGTTCCATTCGTACACTCTCAGAGTAAGTTACAGACCTTAAGGATCCATTTGTGCAATAACAATCAAAAGTTATGTGGGTCCTTGAAAAAAAAACAAAAAAAATGTTTGATAACCACTGTACAAGTCAGTGGACTCTTAATGTGTCATATAAATCAGTGGCATACGATATTCTGAGGAAAACCATGGAGACTTAACATTCAGTAACTGCTTGTGTTGATCAAAATAAGAACATTAACATCAAGGACAAGTCTTTCCACGGAGTCCGTGTGTGTAGAAACACGTAACAACATGTTGATGAGTGACTACTATCTCTTTCAGGGGAACGGACTATGTTAATCCACTTCTTGGTCCACAAGAAGAGAACTCCGTTAGGTTCGTTTAAAACGGGACATTGTTTGAAAAGGCCCTTTTACATTGAACGTATGGTTTTACAAAAAAAGCAACATACCTGAGTCCTGACAGTGACACAAAGTGGCACCCGCAAATCCATGTGTCGGTGTCTATGATTCCAGTAGCCCTGAAACATGACGGCGAAGTGCAGCGATCCATTTACTTTTTTTTTCTTTACATTTCGGCAGTCTGTAAAAGGATAGCTCCGAGTTCTTTTTTAATCTGTTTGTACAGTCAATCGCACAACAGCTCTTTCCCCCATGCGCAGTGTTTAGAGTGAATGAAAACAGCACAGCAAGCCAGCAACAGTGAGTTGCTATCAGGTTGCTATGGACAACAAAAAGTTATTCCGCATACGATGACGTCACGCGCATACTCAAGGGAATAAAGCTGCTACGCGATTGGTCCATGTGACCAAAACCACACCACTCCCCTTGCACATATTATTACGCCTTGTAAGAAATAGTCCCGTCTTTGACCACTGACCACAAAAATACTGCAGAATGGCACGAGTAGAACTATTTTATTTGGACTTTCTACCTATAAATCTCTTTTATGGAGAAAAAATTGTGTAGTCCCCCTTCCGTGGGAACGGAACTGAACGAAAAGGGACCTCACAATACGGCCTAATTGTCCAGTTGTATTGGTTGGTTGGTGTATTATGCAGTGGTATGGGTTGGTTGGTTGTATTGTCCAGTAAATAGTTCATTTAAATGCAGTTAAGTTTTATTTTATTTTAATTTGCATAGTAGTTATTATCATCACAGTCCTATTATGTGCTACTGAATCAACCAGATGGCAAAGTGATATAAAGGAATATAAATGTTATTATTTTTGTGTCACACATTGTCCCACCCAAACACACTCTTTGTCCCACATGGGGCACTTCACTGTCAGGTGAGGTGAGTTGGGATCTGGTCACCCTCCCTACCTCACGGTGGGACACTTCACTGTCAGGTGAGGTGAGTTGGGATCTAGTCACCCTACCTCACGGTGGGACACTTCACTGTCAGGTGAGCAAGTGGGGACCAACAGCAGTAATAATAGTAACACATACAGTAGGTGTATGGGGAATTTGGGAATTGGCACAATACCAACATTTGGAGAATGCTTCTCTACATTTAGCGGAAAAAAAGAAGAAAAGAATAACACTACCACAGCAGGGAAATGCCTTGTGGTGTGTGCAGGCAAAAACGTCAGGTTCCTAGTGGAACTGAATTACCGCTTCATGATTTGTGAATGTTGGATGTCATTGTACTTTTGACATTGAGTGATCATGGTGTTTTTCACTTTGGTGAATTCCCCTCAATATACACTTTGATAGTTAGGTAGGTATCAAATCTTTAACCATTGACCTGGGTCACCAGGGATCTATACTTGACCCAAAACCTTTTACACCAAGTCTCTCTGCAGAAAATAGACTACTTCTGTAGCTGGGTAATGGCTGAGATAATGAATGAAGCCTGATTGTGTTTGTTTAAACCTGCAGGTATCTGAACCATAAAGCAAAGTTAGACATGTTGAAAAATGAAAGCTCGCCTCTAACATCTAGCATGATCTGTATGTTTTTTCTACCAATCCTACCAATCCAAAATAGTACATATACGACCTATATGAGCTTGTAGATCAGCTACTTGTACTATTCTTTTTTAATATATAAAACAAATAAAAAGGAAAAAAGAAACAGTACTTATAGTCAATCAAAAGAAGATTTGCTTTACTTAGATTTAACGCAGCTGAAAGTAATTCCTGCCCACCTTTATCAACCAGAAATGACTCCAGTCATCAGTCAGCTTCCTTACTGCTTTCAGAGAAAAGCTTACCATGAAAGATCACAGCTGTTACTCGTGTATTTGAACACTACATGTTTTCTTTTCCCTCTGATTTTCTGGTTCCTCAGATATTAGCCACTAAAGCAGACGCAGAGCTGGGATTTGTGATCCAGTCCTGCTTCATCTCCCCCAATTCCGACCCCAACGCGGCCTCGGACTACACCCTCATCGAGAACATCTGCCCCAGGGACGACTCTGTCAAGTACTACCCTCAGAGAGACTTTCATATCCTTCACACGCAGACGGATCGGAAGAGGTTCAGCTTTAACTTCGACGCAAAGTTCAACGAATCCCTTCTCTTCCTGCACTGCGAAATGTCTCTGTGCTCCAAGAGACAGCAGACCAACCGAGCACTACCCGTGGTATGCAACGTGTTTACTACAACAACAAAAGCAAAATTCAAATACATATTTGTTGTTTGCTAGTGTGTAGAGAGAGAGAGAGAGAGAGAGACAGAGAGAGAGAGAGAGAGAGAGAGAGAGAGACCTTTATTTCTGTAAATCTGACCTGTGTGTTCAGTATGCTCTGTACTGTAACTGCGTTTGTTTGAAAAAACCAAGCACTCAGAACTCTGTGTTTTAGTTTGCAGTGCTGGCTCTGGCTGACCTGAACCATTCAGTTTCAGGTCTCTACCCATGGCTAAGCAGGAAACATAAATCGACGTTAAGGTTTGCCAAGTAGCCACCTGTAGAACAAAATAAGCATCCATCTTAAGTGCCACTTTCCTGTTGCTGTGTCCGCGATCTGTCTCCACTAATTTACTGTACTTTCACAAACCTTTAGCAAGCAAATCCCTCCCCCCTCCCCCCACGCCTTTGCTCATTTGACCCATTTTGGCTCCCAAGGGCATTTTGGGAAAGGGGAAGAAAAAGAAATCCTGTCAGAGTAGTGACAGGGGCCTTGGGCTGACTCGTGGCAGTGTGGCTAATATTTACATTCTGATTATGATCAAGGTCAGGATGAGGTTTATGAGTTTGGAGTGTGTATGACTTCCTCACAATTATACCTGTGGTCAGGGATGAAAGACGACTCCTTCTCTTAGGTCGTGCGGGGGTCACGAGGCTTCGGCCTTGTGTTTTCATTCATAAAGGAAAACAGTGCATATTTACCAACTGGCCACTATATCATATTTTTTCTGACTGGTTTCCTCTTCCTCTGCACAGTGCGTCCAGTCCAACGAGGCGTGTGACTCTGTCAACCTGGACACCGTCCTGGCTATGATGATGAACACCAAGACGTCCACAAAGCCCCTGGTTGTTGTAGTGCCTGACGGGGACGAACAAAAGGAACCACCAGGTTAGCACATAAGATATTAATGTTTTTAAGTCTCACCTTAAGACTCATCTTTTCTCCCTGGCTTTCAATCCCTCTTGAGTCCGTTTTAGGTTTTGCTTTATCTTAGCTCTTTTTTGTTTGGCTTATTTTAACCTTTCATGCTTATATTTTTGTCATAATTTCTGACTGTGTTTTCTCGTTTACATTCTGTGTTCTCTTGCCTATCTCTGTTTTGCCACTGATCTGTACAGCACTTTGGTCAACCTTGGTTGTTTTAAAACGTGCTTTATAAATAAAGTTTGATTTGATTGATTTGATAAGATACTGTAATATTATGTTTGGCAAGGGTTAGTGCCGATATTATCACGTCACAATTTTTATTTAGCTTTGGTATAGTCTACAGTATGATATGATATACACCAAGTTCAAATCTTATTTGTAATTTTGTGTTATATAATAACAATATGCAATTTGTAATTTTGGATATTCTAAATGGCTGTATTATACGCAATCTATGCCAATCACGAGATATCTCATGGAAAATAAGATTTGAAAGGGATAGTTCAGATTTTTTTAACTTAAGCTGTATGAAATACTTACCATTAACATAGTGGTTGCAACTGTATTAATTGATTACCCGAGTCCTGTGGTGGGAGTTCTGCTCTGGTTTTGGTCAATATTAAGTAGTTCCTGGCCCAGGCCGTAGCGTAACGGTCTGGGCACCGGACTGGTGATCCAGTCGCGGTGTGCCGCGGGTTCGACTCCCGAACCCGACACGGCCTTTACCGCATGTCATCCCCCCATCTCTCTCCCGTTTCCTGTCAGCCTACTATCTGTCCCTTAAAAAATCAATAAAAGGCGTAAGCCGCAAAAAAAAAAATATCTTAAATATTAAGTAGTTCCGGTCATTTTGTGGGGGGCCACGCAGTAAAAGTAAATTAATTCACAAAACTAACGTAATTTGTATTGTTGACCTATTTCTAAAATATTAGCGCAACTTTGGTTCAACTTTGGTTCAACTTTGGTTCAACTTTGACCTCTCTATCACATGGAACTATTTTTGGGGCGTAGTGATATGGACACAAAAAACATAGTTCTGTGTGATATAGGGGTAAAAAATGAACGAATTGCGTTTTAGGCAAGTATTTCATACAGCTTAAGTTAAAAAAAATCTGAACTATCCCTTTAAGCCTTGATAGAAGTTCTTGAGCACAACAACAAATGTAGGAACAGATGATTGACAATATTTGATTGACAATATTTGAACTTGCATCATGCCAGGCTAGCTATACAACCCAGGCTTCTAGCAAAGTTCAACATGGCTTAGCCTTTAAGGGTCAATCTGTTCCTGCCATTTGGCTTTGGGCTAGCGCAGTCATCAATATGTTGCACAACCCCGGGCAAGAGTCACATCTGTAGTTTTCCTGTTTATCGGAACTGCACGTCATGGACTTCAGCTCTCGTTTCCGTGTGTGGTGTGCGTTTAAAGTGTGTCCGAGAACCTGATTAAGTGAAAAGCTGGTCTGGTCCTGGTGGCAGAAGGACACAGAGAAACCTCAGTGTAGTACTTGGAGATTAGACCCGACCATTCCAGCCACAGACCATCACACATCACATCCCCACATCTGGACATCATTTGCTCTGCACGCGTGTATATGCGTGCGTGCGTGCGTGTGTGCATGCATGTGTGTGAGCATGCAAACAAACACGCTGTATTTGCAATTTGTGCATACAATATATTCAAATTGTGTGTGTGTGTGTGTGTGTGTGTGTGTGTGTGTGTTTGTGTTTGTGTGCGTGATCATGTGGTTTACTGGAGTAAAGGGTAGTTCTGCTACAACGCTGAGCGCTGACGGAGCGATGGAAAAAAGGGGGAGTCACCCCAGCAACTGGAGCTCCAGTTGTTTTCACTTAGAACCTTGACTGTGGCCTCCTCTTCCCGCTAGTGAGAGGAGGAGGCGGCGGTGGAGGAGTGGTCTCCTTGGCTTTGGGAGCGTAGCCAGAGCTCCGAGGCCCCTCATTGCTCCATTAGTCGCTCACACGCTCAACCTGCCTATCGCGGAGTCTCCGGGGTTCGGAGGGCAGGGACGGAGCGCCAGCGGAGCAAGGGCGGGGCCGGCGTTGAGGGAGGCCCAGGGTAACCGCCACCACGTTTTGCTAATTATGAACTCAACTAAAGGCGAGGGTGATATCATGAGAACCCCCTTTTCAGTCGGTTCAGCTGCCAGGGGTTCTCGAGTCAGCATCCCCTCGGAGCGCTTTGCGCTTACACTGTCAAGAAACAGCACTGTGGTCTGTCTGACTCAGCTTTATACACTCACAAGTTGGATGTAAATCATGCTGCTTCTTAATCACTGGGCTGTCATTGTTCCACAAACGAACCAAACCGGGCCAAGTAGGAGTGGGTGGGTTTACTATAAGGTTAATTAGGCGTAGCGGACAGAAGACCTCACGACTTGTGGATGTGTATAGACAAATTCAGTGAGGGATATACAGTATATTTCCTCGAACTCGAACCACCTGATCCATCATGAATAATACGAGGGCCAACACTGCCAACAGCCTCGGGACAGAGATGCTGAAATTTGTGGTAATTGCCCAAGTGAGTTTTTCAGGCGTTGCCAAAACTACAGTGAGCTGAGCCAGTCCGGACCTGGCACCGGGCAAATGGCAAAGAGAGAGAGAGAGAGAGAGAGAGAGAGAGTGTGTGTGTGTGTGTGTGTGTGTGTGTGTGTGTGTGTGTGTGTGTGTGTGTGTGTGTGTGTGTGTGTGTGTGTGTGTGTGTGGCGTGTGTGTGTGGCGTGTGCGTGTGTGCCCATGCCAATATGCCAAGTGCACTGGGTGTATTTTCCATGGTGGAGATGAAGTAAACACAGATATGCCATACACCCCAATATAAAAAAGAGACCATTTCAAAAGCCGTGTTTTCAAACACAAAGGCATCTCTTATGCAGAGATGGCAAAGAAAACAAGCAGCTTTTTCAAGGGCCACAGCTCTGCGCTGCTGGACGGCATCCCAACGAGTTGAGCTTGATCTACAAATCAAAGAGGGGCCACTTGTGGCCAACTTGGTGCATGGAAAAACATAACAGCCTCAAAGCCTCGCCATCAAACATAGATTTACTGCCTCACAACATCAATAAATGTCCTCCCACTTTTTTGTTTTTTTTTGCCTCACAGAACTTTGAACTACAAGGAAAGGTCCAATTGTATCATCAGGGTGCTCCGGGTCATTACTCCAGCACCAGGATTGTTTCCTTTCAGTAAACAAGGAATGTTGTAATGAGGTAGTAAACAAGGTTTGAGTCTAAAACAATAGATTTATACAAGATATGTGAAGTGATGCACTGATTTCACTTCACTGTCTGTTTGACAGTGAAATGTTAAATTGACATAGAGAGGCTTTGATTTGAAAGCAAGGACATGTGACACAGCTGTATTCATATAACGGCAATGAAACACAATTTCTTTCTTTTTCTTAATACTCCCCCTTCTTCTCCCAATTTGGTTGTTCTGCCAATTTTCACTTCCCCTTGTCCCTTGCCACTGCTGACCCCTACAGGTTGGTTTGTTAGGGAGGGCGCAGATGAGCATGTGTCCCCTCCCCTGGACCCCTTCCATCACAATACGCAATTTGTAATTTTGCAATATGGAGAATTTGAATCCCTAGTGTCCATAGTGGTGGTGGGCAGGAACTTTTACCCCTGCGTCACTCAAGCATCTGTCTGTAGTGCAATTTTTGTGATCTACTGTATGAATGAATCAATCAATCAATCAATCAATCAATCAATCAATCAATCAATCAATGTTATTTATATAGCACCATTCCAAACATATAGTTACAAAGTGCTTTACATATGCATTCAAATTCAAATGTATGCAGCAACATCCACATGAACAAAATGCTAGCAACGTAAACACAAAACAATGAAGTGAAATCGAAAGGATTGATTATTTCAAATCAGAAATAGGCTACTGGCCCTTATAAACTCTTGTTGCTTTAAAATGGAACTCGTCAACAAGAGTTTATACAAACTTTAGCCAGCTACAGCTACAACTACATGGAAGAATTCAACCAGAATGTAACCCGCCCCTGTAAGTTAGCTACATGCCTGAAATGCAGTGTCAAATGTCAGTGCTGAAAGGACAGTGACATATTGAACAATGTTAAGAATACTGTGTGACAAGGCACAACTGCTGTGCAAACTGTATAATAAGCATACTGTACCTTTCCTTTGATGCAGGCTGCAGCTGTAGGGAATGGAGCTGTTTTTTTTTTTTTAAGATATTTTTTTGCGGCTTACGCCTTTTATTGATTTTTGAAGGGACAGACAGTAGGCTGACAGGAAACGGGAGAGAGATGGGGGGATGACATGCAGTAAAGGCCGTGTCGGGTCCGGGAGTCGAACCCGCGGCACACTGCGACTGGATTACCAGTCCGGTGCCCAGACCGTTACGCTACGGCCTGGGCCGGGAATGGAGCTGTTTGCAGTCATTACGAAACACTTTGAACTGTCAGCCTGAATGTTGTGCAACCACATCAACTGCGGCATGTTGTATGAGTACAGACCCCCAATGTCAAGGGTCTCCCAGAGGCTCCGTCAGTGGTTTCTGCACACCATGAGGAGAGGGTCAGAGTTGAACAGAAACACAGCCTTACAAAGGAGTGTTCTTCCATTGCTGCTTGGATAAACAAATGACGTTTCTTGCTGATATCACAACTGTTCCAACTCTGGCAAGCGCTTACAGCTGAGAACATAGGTCTGGAGTTCAGACGAACTCCTATAGCAGTGCTTGGTTCAGTTCAAATAATGAACATGCTGAACGGAGTACTTATCTTGCATAAAAGATTTTGTAGACCTGAGGCTCTCGTGCCATTTTGGCAGAGAGGTGGACAAAAAGTCATGAGTGAGAGATGCCACGGTCAGACTGTGATTCATTCAAATATATTTATAACTCTTGAGTTTCCATCACTGTTCAATATTCCGTTTCATTTGACTGTACATTAGACCTAGCCTCTGGCAGAGACATGTTTTTTCATGCTGAACCAAAACACAACTCTTTAGGCGTTTTCAAAGACATAGCTAATGTACCTATAGAATAGTCCAAGGTTTTTTATGTTCAATGAATGGTCTCATAAGCCCTTACATTATAGAGCTTTACAACTGCAAAATAAAATGATAACTAATAAAATAAAATAAAATAAAACTATAATATATATATATTTTTAAGATTATAATAATTAAGTCAACACTTACAGCGCTTTAGTTTACGATCGTCAAAATAGCTTCACTGCGGGAGTTTTTCACTAATCTTTGAAGAATCACCCGGTCGTGATTGTAGCTCCATTTCATGAAAGCCTGCCTTAAAATTGTGCCATCGTTTGTCATAGAATCGAAAAATATTCCACGGTTCGATCAACAACAACGGGGAACATAGCGACGCCATTACACTCCATAGACGTTGCATTGCGCCTCGATTACCCAGAAGCCCTGAGAAGCCAGCATCAGTGATTTGTTTTTTCCGGTCACGTGATCCATGTGATGTGTCCTAGAGTGTCTGAGGAAAACCTTGTATGTCTTCAAAGTTATCAAAAACATTCTATAAAACAAATAAAACACAACTCGTGCATGGGAGGGAAAGAGGTCTTTATCAATTAACTCTGGTAATTTGTGAATGGGGGTCAAAGTGTTAAGTCAAACCTAGCCTCGATACCCAGGCTTTCATTTCGTCTGCGCGAAAGATGAAAGCCTGGAAAAAGCCGTGGGCTGAACCAGTCTAAAAGTGGGAGTCAACCCTTCCGGGTGGGCGTCGCTCTAAATGATGTGACGTAGCGCTGCACTAGGGGGGAGAGGAGGGGCCGGGGGTGACGGACAGATCGATGAGATCCAATCAGGGTGCGCGCATTTCTGAGGCGCGACCCGCCCCTCTAGACCAGAAATGTCTCTGCTTAGGTCAGGCTAAGTCAAACCTAACCTCCACAAGACATCAGTGTTTTTCTGACCTCAGCTGGGTGCAGTATCTGTCCCCTCTCGGATCAGTGCTGTGGACTTTCTCAACATCACAAACTAAAGCGAGACAGATAGCACTTGAGGGGTTTGGGCTTTGCGGTGAGAATGTCATCCAGGCACAGACCCTTCTGAAATAAACCGCTGCTGTGATGGCCTGTCATCGTCAGCCACGCAGGATGAAAATCCAAAAGGTGTTCCTTCCGAGAATAGCAGCCATTGTGCTGAGGTCTTGGACCTGTACCAGACTTGCTCTTGAGTTCGTCCCCCACACAAGCGCCTTTGTATTGTTTGCTGAGACATAATTGAGGCTAATTTCACTTTTGAAAGCTATCCAGAAGACTTCAAATAAATGGGCAAGGCAGTGCCTTGACGGAGTCAATAGGTTCATCCTGGAGGCCACTGTGGGCTTACACAGGAGTTGCTCTTTCTGCTGCATGGTTCAGGTTTCTGTATCACATTCCATAGAGAATTGCTTATCAACACAATGCAATATCAGCAACCTGGCTTATCCTCTTTGACTGGGGGTTGTCAGGGTTCACTCTTGAATATCTGCATTGTTGTATTAAACATGTTAAAGTTCATGCAGTATGCTGTGCGTCATTGAATAGTCAACACGTAAAGTAAAATGGAACCGTTTATTTTGCAGTTCCGACCACACGCACAACGCCCAGAAACCTGCCCAATCCTCCCAGTGAAAGTAAGTTAGGATCATCGTGATTTCATACTACTGCTTCATTTTCATTTTGAGCAATTTATTGTATTTCTGTTTTTATCCATTTCATATTCAAATCTGTCACTAAATATGAATGGTATGTGTTCTCAGCCATCCTATACGTCCTGGACACTCCGACAGTGGTCGGAATCGCCTTCGCCGCCTTCGTGATTGGGGCCCTGTTGACCGGAGCCCTGTGGTTCATCTACTCACACACAGGTAGGTCACTCTGCACCCTGCGGTTCATCTACTCACACACAGGTAGGTCTGTAGCTCTGCACCCTGCGGTTCATCTACTCACACACAGGTAGGTCTGTAGCTCTGCACCCTGCGGTTCATCTACTCACACACAGGTAGGTCGCTCTGCACCCTGCGGTTCATCTACTCACACACAGGTAGGTCGCTCTGCACCCTGCGGTTCATCTACTCACACACAGGTAGGTCGCTCTGCACCCTGCGGTTCATCTACTCACACACGGGTCGCTCTGCACCCTGCGGTTCATCTACTCACACACGGGTCGCTCTGCACCCTGCGGTTCATCTACTCACACACGGGTCGCTCTGCACCCTGCGGTTCATCTACTCACACACGGGTCGCTCTGCACCCTGCGGTTCCGCCACCTGGCCACCCACTGGGCCAACCATCATCCCCACGCCTCGCTAATGAAAAGATAAGAAGTCCAAGAATGTCTGCATCTCTGTGCCAGAAACCTCCGTCCCACCCCCACCATCGCCTAATGCCAAACATCCCTCCGCTGACAGGCTGCTTAACAATAACATATTGACTTCACTACTGTAAATATATCCTGGCCTCGTCACTGAGAGTCACCTCTTACTCTTTCCTGCCTTTGAGAGGTTTTCGGGGGGCCGCAGGGCAATCGGGGGGACATTCTCAACAACAATGGCCAGATAGGTCGCTTGGAATTCCCCCTCCCCCCCCCCCCCCCCCCCTCATCTGTTGGGTTTAGTGGGGCGCTCACAGGAAGAGACACACAATCTGTCCATGAGATGCCAAGACCTTCCCTAGCGTCCCCGCGCTCCTGACCCTGGCTGACCCCTGGGAGGAAGTGCGATCCCGGCAGCCCACTGTGTACACCAGCACACAGAGCTGCCCTGTTTCCCAACCCTAACTGTTTGACCGGTGATCTGCCGTGCCTTTGACCCACCTCTCCATTGCTGACATCTCGTTCTCTGTAGACATCTTTCACAAGCTGGGCCAGGAAGTTCCACCGAAGAGATTCAGAGGTTTAAACAATGGTGGCTATGTGTTCAACCACATGAACCCTAGCGGCCCTATTCTGGCGCAAACATTCCACAAAAATAGCAGATCAATCAGCTATTTTCAGCAAAGATATTTAGTGTAGAGTAAAAAAGGAGGGGGCCTAGTAGAAACCACTGGCGGACTCTGGTCAACTAGGTAAATATATACTGTAGGTTTTAAGTGGTTAAGTGTTACCCTCGCTGTATGTGAGGAGCATACAGCGACCACTTGAACCCATACAGTACTTAATTGATCAGAGTCCCCCGTCAATCTACTGTAAGCATGTACAGTAGATCTGCTATGTGTGCTCCGAATGTTTGCCCTCAGAAAAGTAAGGCATGGGCTCATTTATTGAGTGTTACCTTTGCTGTATGCGAGGAGCTCAGAGATGTGTGATAATAACTGAATAGCTCATTTATTGAGTGTTACCTTTGCTGTATGCGAGGAGCTCAGAGATGTGTGATAATAACTGAATAGTCCTGCCTTATGATTTTGGTGCTGTCGTTGGTCTGAGCCGCAATCATTTCGGATGGAATCAAAATGTTAAAAGAAACGTCTTAAGCTACTTTCAGTTATAGTCAGTTGGATTTTGCCTAATTTGTTCAAGAGTTTTCCTTCTCCAAAGGCAAGCAAGGAGAGATCTACTGTCAGATTTGAGTCGCCTTATCTTTATCACAATGTTTGCATTGGCACCTCTTTAGAAAGCCACTTTATTTGATTTTTATGAGTTTCCTAGAGAGACCAATAAAGAAACTTAAGCTTTTTGACTGGCCCATTTCCCAGCTTTTTTTTTGTTTTGTTTTTGTTTTTTAAGGTCAAAAGTTGAACATCTGTAGGGAAACAGGTGTAGGGATGGCCTTTATGGAAGGATTAGATGTATAGCCCAGGCCTCTCCAGCATCGGGATAACAATATTTGAGACATGTATTGGTGATCATGTTGTTAGACCACCAGACCTGATTTGGAAGAGCTTGTTCTGCTGCTTTGACTGGAATACCCTTATATGGCGTTCCACATTAACCCCAAAAATATCAATTCTCGAAAACAGCCACCAAAAATACCAGCCCAGTGTGTATTTTTAACTAGTGCAAGGAGTGTTGAAATCAAAATAGAGCTACATTTATCCCCACCGGGGCCTGTGGACAATGTTGGATGTTCTTGCACTCTGAACTCCTTAAAAAGGCTAGGTTTTTTCCGTTGTTATTGAAACACACATTGGGGCTATACTTGGTGTTTATGTTGGACTTTCAGGATCCGCGCTACATTAACTCCTTACAAGGTAAACTGAAAGATCCAATAACTTCGGAAAACACCAACGTTTTTGTTATCTTGGCTCAGTATAGTCCACATACCACTGTGCTGGTACCACTACACACATACACTAGAAATGTTTATTTTTTGTTCAAAGCTAAAACACCAAGGAACATCAATTAAAGTAATGGAAGTGTTGCCAGAGTTGCTTTCGGTTTCCAATCGTCCACTGTTACTTTTGTGGATTTGGTACTGATTTGGAATCGTCAACAACTAATACTTTTATGGATTTGGTACTGATTCGGAATATGGAGGATGCAGCTCTGCACAAGGTGCTGTGATCCAAAGGTCATTTTCTCAGAAGCTAAAGACAAAGCCAGAGATGACACAAACTCATTGTGGCCCAAGGATGTTGAATTTCCAGACAGAATATAATATTGTGGTGGGATAATCTCCCCCATGTAGCAAGACAATAATAACTTACGTGGTGTATTTGTGTTTTCACAAATAGGGAATTGACACAGAGGCAAAGTGAGACTGTTGTTTTTTAAAAGCCCAGAATTCTGAGCAAAGATGGTCTGGGTTATTTTTTTCTTTAGCCAGAGCCTCTTTGGCAGCGTTGCTCTGGTAAACATGAACAGAGAGAGAGCTATGGGGCCTGGAAGAGGGTGCACAGTGCAGGAAAGCCTGTGGATCCAAGTCTGTGCTTGCCTGTGTTCATACATGCACAAGAGACTCAAGCACGCGTGTGCACATAATATAGGCTATAGGCACCCAACTAACTTATCACAAACTAAAGACCCATTTATACTTTGTAGTATGACAGTGTCACATGCCAAAAATAGCCGATCTATAAGCTCACAACGTGTTAAACATAAAGTTTGTACAGTAACTCAACCATCGTTGACAGAGAATACCTCTCTCCAAAGTTGTAAACCCTCTCTCCCACTTTGCTAGCAGGGATACAGCTAGCAAACGACCAATTGATGCACAGACTTTTAGTACCACAAACGCTGTGCCGAAGGCATAAATTAAACACAGGCTTGGCTTTTTTTCAAGCATCCTCGGTCAGAAAACTTTTTTCCAAATAAAAGGGCGCATTTCTTTTTATTTGCCTCCTAACCTTCAGATTTGGAACCTACAGTAGGAATCCACCAACTGGAATGCAAAATTAACATTAACGATAAACAAGTCAGTGGTCAGGGGGCCAAGTCTTGTGTTTATTCCCCTATATCTCCTAAAGCAAGGGTAATCACATCCATATACAGTATACACAATTACACACACGAACAAACACACACAAGCACGCACGCACACACACGCATACACGCACAAACACACAAGCACGCACGCACACACACACATACACACGCATACACACGGACGCACGCACGCACTCTCGCACACACACACACACACACACACACACACACACACACACACACACACACACACACACACACACAATATGCTGTCGGAGAGAGTTGCTCTTTGGCTTTGAAGTGACAAGATGGCACCAAGACTTGCGCCACTTCACCCCTTTGGCAACCAGATCTTATTTTTATTTTTTTTGCGGCTTACGCCTTTATTGATTTTTTAAGGGATAGAAAGTAGGCTGACAGGAAACGGGAGAGAGATGGGGGGATGACATGCGGTAAAGGCCGTGTCGGGTCCGGGAGTCGAGGGTGCCCAGACCGTTACGCTACAGCCTGGGCCCCAGTTCTTATTTTAATGATGTTTAGGACACAAGAAACACTTTCCTGGGGTTTTTATGTGTTTTTAGATATTTTATTCGTGGTGCCATGTTCATGACTAAGAATTGTCATGAAAATGTGGTCTTTCTTCCTTCCTGGACTCCCTCTCTACAAGGAGGGGCAAGTGCACCAAAACATTATGGTCGCTGTAGAAATTCAGCAATCCAGTTAAACCCTAGTCAGATACGGTGGCACAGTCGGTAGTGCTGTCGCCTCACAGCTAGAAGGTCCTGGGTTCGATTCCCACTGGGGGCGTGTTCTCTCCTCCGCGCCCATTCCCGAGGCAGGGTTGGCGAAAGGGCCTTTCTGTGTGGAGTTTGCATGTTCTTCCCATGTCCCCGAGTGTCACAAAAAACATGCAGTAATCCTGGTCTCTAAACTGGAGGGGAAAGGAACTGGTCGGAAATAACGTGTTCCTTCCACGCGCTACGTCCGGCCGGCGACTGACCTCATGCATAGAAGGAAGCATTATGTCAGTCCGCTGCCCCCCCCAGGTTGGCAGAGGAAGTGTAGCGCCCAGGTCTACATTAGATAATTGACACTGGGTGAAAAATAGGGTTGCAAAATCGTGAAAATAAAAAAACACACACACAAACTTCATTATGTTTCTGGCCATAGGGTGCAAATTTCTATTGTGCTACTGTTATCTACTACAAATGCTTAACTTTCAGCGCCATTGCCGAAGCCCTTCGGCAATTGAAGCCTAATTTTGATACTGACGCTTAACGCCATTGCCGAAGCCCTTCGGCAATTGCGCTTTTATAGTGCATTCGATCGAGCGACCCATAATGCTACTCACGTTAGCCGGCTAGCTAGCTGTGTTGTTAGCACAACACTGGATCGTCCATCTTAGATCGCCGTCGCCATAATAATCCATTCCATCCATTTCTTTCAATCGCCTGTATCTCCTATTCCTTGTCCCAGAAGACATTTTTGGTCAAAACAAAGTTTCTTTGACGGCACAGAGCCGACGATGTGGAGCTCCCCAGAGCTCCGGTCTGGATTCACATTGTCAACAAGGCCAGCCCAGCTCCGTGTAGATTCCCAGTTTAGGTCTACTGCTAGCTAACCGGAAATGGCGGCTTTTCAAAATAATGCTGGCGTGAATTAGATCCTAACTTTTCAATAAATGCTAGCAGGCAATGGGTTAACATTGAGTGACTGCAGTTTCTTCTAGCTGTGAAACGTCCCTTTAACAGCTTCTCTGTAACAGCAGTTATATATAGCACCTCATCCACCCCAAAGAACCACTGAAGATTGCAAGCAGCAGCACTTCAATACATTTACTTGAGTAAAGATACAGGCTACAGTGATCTAGACTGGGAGAGAGAGAGAGAGAGAGAGAGAGAGAGAGAGAGAGAGAGAGGAAGTTTCTTCCTTCCCACTTCTGCTGTATTTTATAATCTATTTCTGTCTACCTTCCTCTTCCCACTCTGTCCTGATGCCCAGGTGATGCAACTGGCAGACAACAAGTCCAGAAGCCCCCGCCGCCGGCCTCAGAGAACAGCAGCGCGGCCCACAGTATCGGCAGCACACAAAGCACTCCGTGTTCCAGCAGCAGTACGGCGTAGCCCAGGGCAGCGCAGCAGGACACTAACCCCTGCCGGGGCACAGGAAAGGCCAAGCGGGTCACAGGGACCAGTTTGTTGATACTCGTTTCCTTGGATGAAAGGAATTATTCTGGGGGGATGGATGCCTTTGCCACAACAAGGAAGAAGAACAACTTTTTTGAAAAGACCAAAAGATAGAGTCAAAACACCTTTAAGCCTGATTTATGCTTTGTCGTACAATGGTATTGCATGTCGGAAATAGCCGATTTCCAAGCTCTCGAGGGCACGACAAGTTGTGAGCTTGGAAATCTACTATTTGTGGCGCACGACACCATTGTCCGACGGAGCATAAATTAGGCGAGTAAATCCCCTTTGTGCCACCTCACCTCACCAGTGTGTCTTGGACGTTGTAAAACTGCTGTGCTGGTATCACTTGGTTGACAGTTCAACGAAACAGATGTGAGGTCCATGATGGCAACCACACCCGGGCAGGCAGCAACTAAAACTATAAAAAACAAATGTGAGTTTATTACCGGGCAGTTTTTTCTTTCCTATTCTTTTCAGTTCTAATCCAAATGCTGCTTTTTTTTGTCCTTCGTCCACAAGAGAGCAATTTTGTTTTTTTACCTTAAATGGTTTGGTCTGGGCTGTAAATGAAAAGCAAGTGTTTGCCAATAGCAAGGAAAAAAATTGTTTTGCTGCAAGAATGTCAGTATTCACAAATGAGCTGGGGATGGCTATCCGATGCCGTGCTTACAAGCACTGCTCACAACACACACTATACATGTGATACATGATCCCAGAGCAGCGGAGGATTAAAGTCTGATTTATACTCCGTAGTAGAGCCCAACCCGATGCCAAGATGTGTGGGTATGATGCCAATAACGAATTTGGATAGTCCTAGACCCACCAATTACTGATGTATTGACCGACATTTTGTAAAAAATAAAATAGGTAATTTTATTTTATTTAACCACTTACTATTAAAAATAAAATAAAAGTTATAGCCCATCAACAAGCTCACAACCTCTCTCACTGGAACAAGTTGTGGGCTTGTAGATCTGCTATATATATTTTTTTAATTTTAATGTATTAAAAACGTATACTTGTAATGACATGCTCAAAATAGGGACACCAGGTTGAAAGTAGTTCAAATCGTGACACATTGTCTGCATAATTGCCGACACAGATGTCATCAAAATAGTAAAATAATGGCCATTATATCGGGCAAACAATTTATCAGTCAGGCTCTACTCCATAGTATGATGGTGGCGACACTGTCACGGGGTGTAGTGTATAAATAAAGCTTAACACAACCACTATTAGCAGTTGGAGAACAGTGCAGTAAGGGAGGAAGTCTTCAACTGTGTTTTGAACCTGTTTGAAAGGACGAGGGACGCATAGCAGTAGATATGTTGAATGTATACAAAAAATAGCAAGTAAATGCCAAACAAAATGTGAAAGAAAAATGTGAAAAGCTGACAATGACTTATAAACAGAGCTACATTATACACATATACACAATTTGACCATTATTCTTCCCTTGATAACACTTTTTTTAAAGCTGGTCAAGAATAAATGATGCCAGTGAATGCTGTAGCTCCTGTACTGTACGTATAGTAATGCATTTATCAGGTCTAAGCTAAGGTCTAAGTCTCAACTTGCATATAGCTTCCCTTTTATAAGATGAACAGCTGTAAAGATATACATATATTATATATTTTTTGTGAATACTGTAAATAATGTAAAATGGTATAAGTCAGAGTATGTGCAAAGTTTCCTTTCATCTTAATTTTTTGTTTGTTTTAGTTTTTTAACTTTTGGACAGGACTCATACACATAGTTTCATGCATACTGACTTGACAACATAAGCCATTTGCCTGAATTTTAATCAAGAACAAACTACAGTAGAATGCTGGATAGCAATAATAGCCTTAGTGAGTGAACTAAGGTATGAATTTGCTGTTAAATCATAGATTTTCTTGTCTGGGTCCTATGCCACTAATTGACATCCTGCCAGTTGTGTTCTGATTCCAGTCCATATGAAAAGTAGAGTGTTCTAATTTGTACTGATTGATGCAACATTATGGAACATTTATTGCAATGTAAAGCCATTCCAAAGGTTGACAGATGTGTAGTGTTATATTCAGTTTTAAATGTCTGTTGGGTGCCAACAGTCTTAAATGAATAAGCTTTAGCCTGCCCATTGTCATGGAACATATATTTTTAATCCACTTTGCCAATGCTCATTTGGATAACCCTACCGTCATAGAATAACATGAATGTTTATCATTGTACCTTCCTCGAATGAGTATTCTTGGGAGATTAGTGGGACAAATTGGGACACTTTGGGTTTATTTGGTCATGGAGAGAAGAGAGTGAAAGGGTTCATTTTCTTTGTACCAATTTGCTTTGCAGCCATGGTAAGGAGTGAAAAAAAGAATGTATAGTATCTCAAAGTTTTATTTTATTTTATGTAAACCTGTATAGAAGTTTCTGAAGAGGGAACAGATTATAAATCTATATTTGTGTATAAAATTATATTTTGGAATTTATTTACCAAGAGAAATGTATTGTCTATTTGTAAGTACTGTGAATTTTGGATTTTCTCATGAGTAACATGTCTTTGTTAAAAAACAGAAAAAACAAAACAAAATAATAATTCTCATGAATCATTTCATGACACATTCATCAGTGAAAAGTAAGCAATGGTTTCATTACTCTAATCTAATCCAATGCACTCCACCCTTCCATTTCAAATATCATATTCTCTGAGCTGAGTTGTTTCTGTCTTCCATTTTTCCTTTAAAGCCTCAGTTATGTTTTCTGATTACTCCTCTAGTCAGGTTTAAGTTGGGTGGAGCTATGCTGAAAAAAACCATAAAGGTCCTAGCAGATTGCTGCATTTTTGGGATTTTCTTTCTGCGTTTTACTGCCGTTTTTCTGAAAAAAAACATCAGCAGTCTGCAAGGACCATAGTCTGGAGAAGAGATCATCCAGACAGAGTAATTGAAAACACCTATATGAGTGTTCTGGGCATTCAAATTTATAATTTCTAGAGTTTTTTGTTTTTAAATTGTAGTTCGTGACAACTTTATTGAAGCTATAAATGTTGGCTGTTCATCAATACATGTAATGAAACCTGAGCATGTCATGTAAATTCTTTACAACAAAACAAATACTAGTTTATGTTGCTTTTCTAAATGTACATGGGATACAATGAATAATGTTTATATATATATATATATATATATAAACAGTATGCCATTTTGTGTTTTTTATTGTTACCCAATTCAGCAACTCATGCATGATTGAAGTTGTTGCATTGGATTTCAACTTACTAAAATATTCTCATACAGTATGAAATGACATACGGAATTAGATGGTATAGGCTACTGTAGCATTACTAAATTAATATATTTTGAATCCATATCATATTTTACATTATGAATGATGTGATACAGTGTCATAATATTACAAAATTGGGAAATTTAATTTAGAAACCATGATGAATACTCCTAAGTATCCATCATGGTGTATCATGTAAGAATCTTCGACACCAAACTGTTATCATTGATTCCACCACAGTGACTCTTCAGTAATAATCAACTTGAGGCTGTATTGTTAACACAAATAATGTTTTAATACTTATCTAAAGGGAGAAAACAACACATCCATCAAGTTTGTCCAAAATAATAAGCTATGTATGTAAGCACTCATGAACAATGAAGAATGGTCTACTACACAATCTGTTTTGTTTTATTTCTGCAAAGGTCTGTTTTTTTATGTAATATTATAAATCTAATTTTGTGCTGGGCGCTAATGTAACCCTGTATAGGCTACCATGGGCGATACACCGCGCACTTCCCCGGTTAATTGAATTCAACCCCCGACCCCACCTCACGTTTTAACCAGACCCACATGTATCCTGGGAAAAGGTTGCATTATTGTGCATTTTCTTTTGGAAAACAACACCATACAGTAGAGCAAACATTGATGATGGAAACGTTTTGGTGGAACATTCTGTCTCTTGCCGTATGGAGGGATGCTGCAACGTATAATCAGTGGTTACTGTGGGTTATGGTTCTTCCTTGACATCCCTATAGTTTAGTGGCTTCTCTTATCGACTGTGGTAAAATAATCTACATTGTGTAATTGCCTCCCCCGCTCTCTTCATCCTGCCATGCTGTACGTGGCTGAGCTCCGGGTTACTTAATGGCTTCGAACCAATCGTATGAGAACATTTTGAGATATTTGTTTATTTAAACTGTCAAATACAATTCACGATAATTGGTGTGCATACAGTATGTTGAAATGCGTCTTAGATGAGTTGTAGTTGTAGGATAAATCACAACCCGTATCGGCCAATAAGTATTTTAAGCTACCATTAGAATTTGTTTCCTGGAATAATGATGCAGTTTCATGCAATGGGAACAGTAAAATCTCCAGTGTCAATTTGTAAATCTATCCAAGAGGGTACAAAATGTAACCAAATGGACCATTTGGTTACATTCACTTCTCTGAGGTAAACTAACACAGGATTTAGTATAGTATAATATAGTATAGTATGTATACTGGAGTAGTCACTGATAGATCCTTTTGAGGGGCCCCTGCGTTCATTATAGTGGAACTGAAAACAGCTGTATTAAGAGCACAAATCCATGTGCCCAGTAAAAGAACCGCCACAGACATTGATTGTAGTTTTATTTGTTTTGTTACCATTTGACTACCTCGTCTTTCTGTGAAAGTGTACTGTTTGTTTGTGTGTGTGTGTGTGTGTGTGTGTGTGTGTGTGTGTGTGTGTGTGTGTGTGTGTGTGTGTGTGTGTGTGCGTGCGTGCGTGCGTGCGTGCTCGTACATCTGGGGGCATATGTTTATATGTATGAATGTTTAAAATAGAGAGTTTATGTTAGTTTTTACGCCAGTCCAGATCATTATGAATTAGAATGTGGTATGAGCTGAGCCCCTACAGTTCGTGTTTTTTAATGCTTGTATTAATGCATGTTTGCATTCATTTTATAAACTCCAATTAGACAATGAAGACTTAGACCTTTTCTATGACACCAGTAATGCCCACTGGGCAATGTAAATATGTCGGCCATTGACTGATTCATTTGATTTTGTGAAACTTTTCATAATGCTGTAAATACGCATGACATTTGTATCTTTTATGCCCAATAAATTCTCATAATTAAGATTATTGTTGGCCTGTGTGTGTGTGTGTGTGTCTTTTTTTGTGAACGGGATTACTGACGCAGGTACAGGACCTTTATTTATTTTTGAGCGGTGCCACCGCTCCATTACTAGCTGTTGCATTTCTATGTTCTTGTTCTAGTTGTTTTGGTTCTATGTTCATATCTTCCCCATGTGTTTCTCATGTGTAATCAGCCCTCCTGTGTATATTAGTCTTGTTCCCCAGTCAGTCCTTGCCAAGGATCGACTCCTTGGGTTCATTGTTTGGTGTCACTCTGCTTTAGTCTGTATTTGTGATTTCTGTTTTGTTCACCTGCTGTTAAATAAAATACCCAACCATGGGTTTTGATCACTACTCCTGCCTGGCTGTTCTGCATTTGGGTCCTCACCACCACCACCAGATCGTGACAGGAGCAAGACCTAGCCTGGCTTTAAATGTGGTGAGTAAAATTGTATATACCCAGGGGGCAAATCACCCTTTTTTTTAGGAAACCTGCATTTGTCATAACATACAAAGTTGTCCACCAGAAATAATATCTATGACCCCATAGGATCACAACCTATATGGACAACTCGGTAGATTTTGGTGCGAAAGTCCAATATGGCCGCCCCCAATATTGGCCCTTTATATTAGTTATAATTAAATGGGGGGTGAATAGGGCGTGAATATGACTACCCAAAATGGTGCTTTACCATGTTTTCTACCATGATTGTTGACTACCATTTCTCCAAGTTGACTTCACAGTGACTATGGCAGATTTGAAAAATGAGGGAACAGAGCCGGAGACCAGGGAATTGTTTACTAGTGACAGAATGTGGGGACCAGGCCTGGGCTGTGGCTCAGTGGTCCAGGCACCTTGGCCGGTAGCCCAAGTCTGGCAGTGTGCCGTGGGCTCGACTCCCGATCTCGACGGCCTTTAGTGTATGTAATTTCTCCCCCATTTCCTGTCAGCCTACTGTCTGTCCCTCTATAAAAAATATAAAATAAAGGTGAAAGCCGCAAAAAAAACATAAAAAAAAAAAAAAAAGTGGGGACCAACAGATGGTAAAATCTCTTTCAGGAGTCGGGTGGGTTGAGAGAAGGGTTTCTAAGGATGTTGTTGCAAATGTAGAGATGAGGGCTATTGGGGTACCATGGGCGTGAGGGGTCAATGTGGTTGGATGTTGGGCATCTGCAATCTAATTAGATTGATTTTACTATATCTATAAAAAAGATGGAGGAGACAGGCATGCTGGGATTTTGGGGAGCACCAACAACACACTCAATGGTTTTGAGCAGAGTTCTAGCGTTGAGATGGTCGTTCGAGATCAGGATGGAGAAATATTTGGTTCTTGCCTAATTGACAGCAGCATTATTATTAAAGTCATTTTAAAAGTTCATAAAAAACATGTATTTTGGTGGATTTCCATTTCCTTAAAAAAATTCTGATTTCTCTTTTGAGAGTTCTAGTGTTGTCATTAAGCCAGGGGGAGGGTGTAGTAGGCGGCAAGGTCCGGGTTTTAAAGGGGGCCACAATGTCTAAAGTTGACTGACAGGTGTTATTAAGGGTAAAGGAGCAGGTGGTGATGGGTGTTTTAATGGAGGGAGGAGCCAACGGCATACTAAAAAGAAGTATGTCCGAGCAAGGAATGCTGCAAAACCTAAAGTGGCCAGTACAGTACAGCACAGAGTATAGTGGCACAGAATACACTACAGTACGAGCCCGGGGCCGTTCCTGGGGCTCTGGATGTTCCGGGGACCCCCGCACAGTACACTACAATACAGTACAGAGCACAGTAGAGTACAGTAACCATAACAATAAATGTATAGTTGCACTGCTCAGTTCACACGTGTGATTTTGTTCTTTAATATAACTCCGTACCAAGGCTTTTATTTTCATCATACCTCATGTCATAACATACAATGTTGTGGTTCTGAGTTCTGACACACGCACGCACGTACGCACACACACACACACACACACACACACACACACACACACACACACACACACACACACACACACACACACACACACACACACACACACACACACACAGTATAACCGGTCATGCAACAAATACATATCCATCCATTGAAGTTAAACAAAATTAAGTATTTGCATTGTGATCCAGCCTTATACAGGGTTTTGACATATAGGCTTATTTTGTTTGTGTCATGTTCTGTTATGGTTTGTCTCCATCATGTTGGGATGTTGAAATGCGAGGATATCTGGCAAGAAGCATTGATATGCGATGACATGGTTGCTGATGATGATGAATCATACAGTGTGCCGTGTAGATATTTTCGGAGTGGGGTTTGTTTTAGAACAATGAGCTGTAATAACGATGTGTTAAGTCTAGCCCTGCTGTAATGAAGTCATGACTCCGTTCATTGGTGAGGTCATTACATGATGCAGACCATGTGCACCTCTGGCAAGAGATGTTGGGGAGACTGCCTAGACGTGTGCAATTACATACGCTCCTGGGCAGCACACTTAGATGTGTGTGTATGGGAGTGTGTGTGGGTGACGGTGTGTGTGTGTGTGTGTGTGAGTGAGTGTACAAACATTCCTAACTTCTCCCTCCCCTGTTGGGAGTTGTTCCATCTTTGTTTTTGATTAGAGCTCCCAGTCCCAGGGGTCACTTATAAGCCTATAGGTCAACAACACACGTAGCATGATGTCATGCAGTGTGAGAGACAGGGTACCAAGGGAAAATTGGAGGGGTGCAACTCTCATTACGCCAACTCACGTTTTTAGGTCAGCCCAAGTCTCTCTGACCCCTGAAGGGCAGTGGCATCTGCCTCTATGATGTCATATGTCTATCTGCCTCTATGATGTCACACGTCTATCTGCCTCTATGATGTCACACGTCTATCTGCCTCTTGTCTTGGCCGCACTGCGCTCCATGCATGGCTCCAGATCAGGAAAGGTCTTTCACACTGCGAGGCTCTTGTCCAAAAGATGACTAATAGTATAATTTATTGAATGCTTGTACACCTCTGTGGGGCCCTTCACTCAAACGCCTCCTCAGATCCCCGGCTGTATGGTGAGATCATAGATTTTTTTTGATGCGATCTATAGTTTCATCGCCAGTTTACTTTCCTGGCAATCAGGGATTCAATTCTTTTTTTTCCTTTTTTGTTATGTGAAGATAATCCGTCCAGCCACAGATTGCCTGTGTCTCAGACATTACTGCAGGACAAAAAAAGAACAATGTCTCAACAAGTGAATAGGGGAAAAGGCCTCAGGTTGTCTTGGCTGACAAGACAACACTGACAGTACTGGGACAGCTTGTCTCATTTGGAACAGACCTTGGCTAATGGCTATCCTAAATACTATTCTTTAAAGCAAGCTATAGATGGATGTTTAAGACTTATTGCTGGTTTACATCTACACAGGGGGGATGAGGGCAGATGAAGTGGCTGTAATCCCTCATAGCGCCTCTTCCTATTTTATGCCCCCTTACACCCCCGCCACCCTTGGTCATAACAGCATCCTACCATGGGTTGGACCCAAACACACTCGCCTTTGAAGAAGCTGTTTCGGATTCTTGCGTACTGTTTTAGACATGCAGCATGTAACCGTTTCCACCAGGGGTTCTCATCCAGCTGGATTGGACCCAGAACCAGGTCACAAAATGTTCTGACAAGAGTCATAGAAAAGAAGAACAACTTTAATAGGTTAAACATAAATCCTGGGTCTTGTTGAGAGAGCAGCTGCACACCACTTGTTTCACAGGCTCAGTCATTAACCATTTATACTTTAAATATTTTTTAAATATTGAGAAAATAGCCCATCTACAAGTGTCAGTCTCGGAATGTGGTGAGTTGCAATCTTGTAGATCTCCTGTAGTTGAAAATTTAAAAACATTTTTTAATGTTCTAACTCATATTTGAACATCTGTGAATTTTGAACTTTCTGTCTATAATACATTCCCAAAATAGGGACACCAGGTTGAAAGTGGTGAAGTACAGGTGTCCAATAGTCCAATTCACTGCTGTGCAAAGATATCATCATCATGAACCATTGAGCAAGGTACTTTAACCTCCACTGGCTCCAGCTGCCAGTCTGCACTGCCATGATGTGTGTTTATGTTTACCAGCACAACTCCTTTCTGAGGAAGTGGTAACCTGTCAGTCAAATAATTAAACTCCCCTTTGGTTTAATCGAAGGGACAATAAAGACTGTTTTGCACCGTGCTGTAACTGGATTTTCTTAAAAGTCATTAAAACACCATAATCATTTAAATGTGATTGTAAGGATTTTAACTGGGGAAATGGGAGATGATTCAATCCAAACACATTAAGTCAGTTAGCCTGTTAGGACTAACGTCATATACTTGCTTAAAAAGCCCAGTCACACACACTTCTTGAGATGTTTCTCAAGCTTGTGTTGAGCTAAATTAACACATCAAGCAAGATACTGTACAACAACTTCTTGTCTGGTCTGGTTAGCATTCTATCTCTACTGAGGGGCTAGTATTTCCACAAAGCTAAGCTGAAACTGATGTCTTGAGGTGAGCTAAGTTTAGCCTCATATACCACCTGGCTATTACAAAAACATTCCTGCCAGAATCCATAAAAAACAGCTTCGTTTTTGCTGAATTGCAAACTTTGTTTTGATTGTGGCGCTTGGGTTCTGAATGTGTATTATTTTCAGAGATTTGAGACCCTCATACTTAAAAAACGCTATAGTTTCCAATAAGAGAAGAAAAATCTATAGCCACTGCTGACAATGACAAAGCTCAACCACCACAAGCCCAATTCCACAACTAATGGCAGTCCATCTCTCTCTCTCTCTCTCTCTGTGTTATACTGTACTGTACAGTATGTATATAAAGAATTGATCCTGAATTAAGAGAATCCTGACTGAAAGAATTGGTAAGAGAATATAATTTATTCTTTCCTGCCACCAACCAGTATGTGTCTGAAATGAATATGGTTTGCTTTATAAGTTGCCTTATCTGAGGGAGCTGTTTATAGATCTGCTTATCAAATAGAGAATTTCTGGCGCCAAGATGAATGTGGCAGAGCAGAACTTTAACCACTGAACTTCCTCCAGAGGAGCCAGAGTTCAATTAGGGCCAGTCCGCTTCGAAAATCATTATTAGATTCATTACATAGATTTGTTCACAGAGACGGCTAAATGTGTGGAAAATGCTGATGCGTGCAATGCATTTGAGTGCAATGAGGGCTTAACCATTCCTACTAACGTAAAAGCAGGAACAGATTATGGGCGTGCAGGAGAGTGAGCCAACTGCTGTTTATTTTCAAGAGTCTGAACTTTGCCATGCTCATTTGGCTTTGCACCAAAACAAGCATAATATCTTTTAAGCAGATGACATTCATAATGTGGACAATGTGCCTACAGTATCTGTGTGAGTACTGGATGGCCCAAAAGACCAATTTTTATTCCTTTACATTGTCTTCTTGTATGCTCACTGGACAGAAAGCCAGCTGTTCAACACGCACTACTTCATCTTTTTCTCCTTTTATACACTGACACGAAACAAGACAGGAACGCCCAAAAACGTCACATCCGTTTTTTTACCCTGGGCAGAATTTTCTATGGCTGCCAATGCAACTTTTTCCAATCCTTAATCACATACGGACAAACATCTATGCCGATAATATCTAACTTGCGGAGGTAACGTGCCTTGTCCACGGGCAACAGATCTTTCAACGTATGGCATTGCAAATACATTTGATAATCGCTACTCTGCGCAATATTGTTTTGGAAATGCCGCAAATTGCATTGCAGTGAACGAGAGCAAATCTCAACTTACCCTGGGGGTGGTGACTCCGCCCTGAATACGCGTTTTCGTGTCAGTGTATAGGAGCCTCTAGTCTACAGTCTGTCCCCTTCATGTTTTTTCTTTATTGTGACAGGCAGTAGTAGAGTGTGAAGGGGTGGATTAGGCTATTGGTTGAATTCAGAAGCATTAGCCTACATTTATAAAGCAATACACAGCTGAGACCCATATGGGTTCATCTTCAAACTTTCATTTTGTTCTATTTATCCAAGAGAATGGAACTTTATTTATTTATTTATCCATCCATCCATCTTCAACCGCTTATCCGTAGTCTGGTCGCGGGGGCAACAGCTCCACCAGAGAGCTCCAGACTTTCCTCTCCAGAGCAACATTAGTGACTTCCTCCTGGGGGATCCCGAAACGTTCCAAGGCCAGTAAGTCAATGTAATCCCTCCATCTGCGCCTTGGTCTGCCCCGGGGGCTCCTCCCAGTGGGATGTGCATCTTACTTATATGTTGTCTGTATATACAACAACATCAACCTGTAGGAGTTGAGATCGCAAGCTTCGCACCCACAAGTGCAGCCCATTGTGTTGGTTGGAGTGCCCTGCCAAGCTGAAAGCACCGTGGAGAAATCAAACAGTCTTTGCGGTAGCGGGCAAGAACTTTATCCCTGCGCCACCCAAATGCTCCTGAATGGAATTATAATCATGACCTCTTCAAACAGAAAAAAACGTGTTCTCTTCTCATCCAATAGACTTATTACATCCATAATGTGATGCTAATAAATATATATAAAAACTGAGGTTATATCATTTGACTAGTGTAAGCTGCCTCTCCTAATAAATCATTCATATAACTGGTTAAGTTGCTAGAAAGTAAATCTGATGTTCCTGTGGGATGGCAGAGGGTAGTAAACACAGCTATCCTTGCTGCCACAGTTCCTGCCAGAAGTTCCCTGCAGTATGGGAAGGCCAGACTTCATTAAGATTTGTTTTTCCATCCAGGATCCAGCTCCGAGAACTGCCCTGCAAGGCCTCTAGAGCTCAAATCTGCACCAGCAACCAAACCAAATAACCGGTACCAGGCCCTAAATACAACCAGATGTCTGCCCTCAACACAATAATCGCAGAACGTATGCACCTTTTCTCTGATTGGTCCAGTGGAAGCCCCAGCTGATCAGTGAAAGCTGTCATCCAGAAAACAGATGTGCAGGGTGTGCTTAGAATGCTGAAAATTATGCTCGTGGCCCCAGGCAGTGCTGAAAGGTGAATGGATCAGACCTCTAGTTAAACAGAATGTGAAAATATGGCATGGAAATGGAAATCACTTTCAGACTGGGAGACCAGGGCCTGTTGTGGTAGCGAGAGCATTTTTATGAGTAGAAAATGGAATGCTCAGATGTACATTGTTGTGCATGTGGACCACGATTGATGTCATTCCGGCTTTGTGGCCACTGGCCAGTGCCGAAGTGTAATAACACTGAAATGATTCTGGTTCAGTTGTCTTGTTATGATCTGGGGTAATACTGTGTATGCATTATTCTAGAGTATAGATAGTGTTTCATGAACCCATGTTCACAAGTAGATGCAAGGGATATGCAGAATGCAAAGGATATACACATCAATCTGGTGTTTCCTTTGCATTCTGATTGGTGAAACACAGCTCTGTAATTTGAATAATCTGAAGATTTTCCTTCACTAAATAAAATGTATCACTTTGATCACTGATTATTAGACTGACTTGATTGGTACAGGATTTTTAGTGGGCTCGACAGAGTTGGAGATGCAGTTCCTTACTGTCCCGTGTGTCCTGTACAGATTGACGACTATAGAAAACTGTTGCATCCATACCATATCTTGAAAGCAGTATGAAGCATCCTTAAACCCTATTTTCTATTAAACAGAGTTTAAATGTATTAAATAAAAGAAGCAGGGAGTTCAAACTAGCAGTATTCAATTAGTTTAGAGAGTACGGGAGGGTTGGGATATATTGAAGCATAAACAGATGAATGAAACTCCAGTTGGGATTCTGTTGTAACAATACCATTTCTAAACTGACTTCTACTACAGTCTAATGAGAAATAGGATTCAAAAGATGCCTGTGCATTTTTTATTTGAACATGTAGGTGTGTAGGCATGTGTGTGTGTGGACTTGTATACTACATTTGTGAGACAAATGTGCCCATTATAGATAAATGTGAGAAATAGACATTGTGAGGACAGTTTTCATGGTTCTAACAAGATAAATGGTTGTTTTATGGTTAGGCTTACAATTAGGAAAGGATTTAGGTTGGTGTTAGTATTGGATTAAAGGTTAAATTTAGGCCTTGGGGTTGGAGTTATGCCTGCCTGATATATAGTACTTATAGGGTAGTTTTAGTTAATATGAGCTTGTATTAATATTAGCCTATTCAAATGTTTTTATAGTTGTGAGCCTGTAGTTTTAGGGTTGGCATTCATAAATCCTGTTTCCTTCACTATTGCTACCACCAATATGGCTAAATATTATTGAAACTGTTTTTTTGTTAACCGCCAGGTGCTATTTTGGCACCTGTTGCTTGTAAAGGGACAGATTGCTAATGCTATTACTGTATTGTTTTACGGTACCTTCAGGACAAAATGTGGAGTCTTATTTCCCCCTAATAATACCTGGCCTGGTGTGGAGAAATAACAAACTTAAACTGTCCAGGTATCCCTTTAAGTGGATCTAGTTGGCTGTATCCAGTACAATTCCACAGACACGCTACCATAAAACCTCCCTGAGGAGTCCTCTGCTCCTCTCTCAATCTTCATAACAGACTCTTCCTTGCAGCCCAGTCATGGTTAGGTCAGACCTGGCCACTGTTTGTGTCTCATTCTCCTTCCTCCTCTCTTCTTTCCTCTCTCTCTCTCTCTCTGCCTCTTCCACCCTGTCTCTCTCTCTCTTTTGGTTTTGTACCCATCACACCGGTCCCATTTTGTCTTTTGACATGGGTACGACGATTCCTGCTGGGAGATTGCACGACTCAAAGCAAGCCTCGTTAGGAATCCAATGGTTTATACAGTCTGACAGCGGGGCTCCAACTCGCTCTTGGGCTCTGCTGAAGATCAATAATGTCCTGCAGACGACCATGGTAGGATTACATAAACAGCCCTCTCGATGAGGGGCCCCCAGGTTACTAGAGCATCAGGGGCTCTGCACAGCCTGGAGATGGAGCACCTTTAGCTCTGAGACATCTGCTCCCATTATTCTGGAAACTGTCATGGAAATGCAGGGGCATCAGCCATGCTAACGTCTTGAAGGGGGAAAAAAAAGACTGTCTGATTATTATAGAAGTCTCATTGGCCTGATTACTCTGGTCTAAACAGTCCTCCCATATAGGCCTCGTTGTTCTAGCTGCACTCTGCTGGCCAACAGAGTAGACTCCCTATATGGGCAATGGAGTAACAACACTCAGGGTTAGGACCCCAAACAATTTATTTGAAGGGACTTGTGTTTATGTAACTGTCACTGTCTTGAGTTTTCACTTTTTTCTTTCTTTTTCTTTTCTTTTTTCTTGGCAAACATTTCTGGGATTGTCCTCCAGCACAGACCAGCTGCGTTGACTTTCACAACATGAAGTAGCCTCTGTAATAAGTGTGACTTGATTGTCACATTTAGAATGAAGTGGCATCCATATTGTTTGTGAATAAAACATTATTTTATCCAATCTGTATGGTAGAGTATATTATTAATACATTTATATTTAACACAACTTGTTGTGGTCGGGTATAGACCTACTGGTTGACAAGATGTATTATGAAATTCAAAAGGAAATGGCTCGCCTTCCCAAATGTGCTCTCTCTGTTATAGAGCAACAAAAACATAAGTTCTAAGTTCAGGGGTCCTGGGTCCGAAACCCGGGTAGAACAACACAGTTACGCATTGCAGCATGTGCGGGCCCCTTAACATTTCATGAAGTAAAATTGAAAATTAAAAACCAAACATTTCCCTGGATATGGAAATGTCACATTATAATGGGATTAGAGGATAGAAATCCGTGAAAATGCCACGCGTTTTTCCATGCCCCTGAGAGTCCTCCCCGGCAGATGTTGCTCATCGTCGTATTACACGAGGTATTCGATTTATTAAGCAAACACATGTGTTGCATTTGTTCAGCATTTCCAATAAGGGGAGAATTTATTGGCCCACTAACACCTCAGCGCTGGTATAACTCAGACGGGGATATGATGCTGAGTGCTGCATTATGACCTTGCAGGGTAGCAGCGAGTGCTCCTAGAATAGAAAAGTGATCAGTTTGATCTGCTAATGCCTTCCACAGCTGCACCCGTCCCCAGACGGTGCTCCACTTGTATGCTAAATGGATACAAAGTTGATTACGTCGAGCATAAGCAACAGAGTTTGGAACGGTTACCAAGAACGTGGTAAATGTCTTTATACATTAACAATTTAATTTTGAGTGAAACAATGCCTTCATTATGTTTACATCAGCCCTTGACCTTCTCTAACAACATTAAATGCTAACATTATATAACGGGGCGTTTCGAGGAAGCAATCTGAAACGGCTTTCTAGCCGTGCTTAAACCACGATATAGGAACAACTAATCAAAACAAATCAGCTGTGCTGTCCCAGAGCACAGCCGGACATGTTGCTTCGGACATTCTTTGGACATTTGTGGTCATAGTGGCTACATCTAGCCTGATTATCAGCAGTCCACTCAGAGAGTGGGCTGGGCTGGATCCAGACTAGGCTACATCTGTCATTCAAAAATTATGATTGTTTTGTGAATATCTTAGTTTTAAGGGTAACTGTTGTATAATTGCAATATTACACGAGAGTCGAGAGGGTGTTCTTTATCATCATGAATGCACTTCTGCTCTGCCTTTCGGAACTCTCCTTCAAGTTCCTGCAGCATCGCAGGCGTGCATTCATGACGATAAATACACCCTCTCGTGTAATATTGCTTAATTCACCCATGCCCATGGAATATAAATCTAATCTAAGTAGTAAGTCATAAAGGACAACACATGTTTGTTTTGAATGGTATTGTCCTTTAAAGTTTAGATAAACATTGCTTGCTCTAACAGGCACCACAGGTTGTGTCATATGTCATTGGTCAGTGACACTTCTCCATGTTGGTATTGCTTTACAGACTAATTTGATTCTTTGTTATTAGGGGCAAGTTCATGTTCAAAACTACAAGTGGAATTACCCTACTATGGCATAGGGCATGTATTGTTGAACAATGAACATGAACTGGCATAGGGCCTACCGCTATGCCTATGCCATAATAAATCCATATGGAAACCGTTAAATTGAGCGACAAAATCTGGAATTAGTTGTAATTCTTAACAGCTGTACCCAAAATCTGTGTCTTTGAGTAGTAATTGTGTATAATACTTTGTAGTGCATGAGATATTTTATGTTTTAGCTGATTTTCAGCAACAAACCAACCACCAAATTGGCAGATAACGTTACAAGCCAAAACTCTCAGTGAATTTGAAGGCATGGCCTGCATTCACTGATACTGTACAGCCTTCACACCACTAAAATATTCACTGTTGGATTCAAAGCAGCCCTTTGAGGCAGCAAGGGGAGAAGCAAACAGAGAACTATGACTCCAGTTGTGCTGTGATCCCTGTCATGAGGGACACACTGGACAGCAAACTTATTGAGTCCAAAGCATCTCCGCTCTCCCACTCCCAGAGGAAGGGGCAGTGGGGGTCCTGTGAGATTGGCCACAATGCCCTTCAGGATGCCAGTCCACCTCACACTTGCACTTCATCTGCAGCTCTCGCTGCTGAGCCCAAGGCTTTAGTGGTCAGTTACCCGCAGTTGCAGTACAAACTCTCTTTCATGGGCGGTATCAAACATTCAACAAGGCTCCCTCCCCACCCTGTATCCCCTATGTTCAGACCAGGGTTGGGAAGTAACAGATTACATGTAATCCGTTACTGTAATCAGAGTAAAAGAAAAACGTAACTGTAACGTCTTAGAGTACATTTTAAAATGTGTAATCTGGATTACAGTAACAGGGGTGTTGTAACGGGGGTTACATGAGGATTACATTCTCCCCTTCCCCTCATTAATTTTACAAACAAGTTATAAATTATTATAACACCAAACGGAATGGATTGGAGTTGAGTGCAGCGCGCACCTCTCTGACTCTGTGTAAAATCCTCACAGTGGAGGCTGCTGCTGCGTCAGGGCGGTGTTGCCAATTTGCGAGAGAAATAAGCAACCAGGTCTATGAAAACAAGCCCAAAAGAAGCGACTATAAAAGGCCACACGAGCACTTCAAAGCTATATATATCGTCCATTAAACAATGTGCATATTTATATATGTTGGCTATTTGAAAATAGACGATCTACAAGCTCACAACCGTTCTACCATTATTTACAAGCAACTTCAGAAAAATAAGCCCAATGTGGCTTATAATAATCAGACCAGGCAACACTGCAGAGATACTAGATAGGAGAGCATATGATATATTGGATTGGGGATAAATAATGGGTAGCGCAGTCTTCTCTTTTAGGTCAAATACAATGAGGCTTTTTATTTAAAGAGTAGCCTACGGGGTATAAATATAATTGTATAGGGCTGAGTTATTTGTAGACTATATAAATTAGTCTTTACTGTCTAGTCAATGTTTTAAACTCATGCCATGTCTATCTAAATTAGTGTCAGCCAGGAATGTCAAAAATAGTTTTTATTTGCCACTTTGACCACACATGGATGGAGTTGTTGGTTGTCAAAGTTGTTGGTTGTCAAAGTTGTTGGTTGTTGTCAATCAAACAATCAAAATGGTTCTGTAGGTCAAGATGCATTTTTCTTATGATCTGTTATAAGTTGACACAATGACTCTACAGTAATGTAACTGTTCAGAGAGGTCAAAGTCTTAACAATGAAATTACCTTAACCATATTTCAGTTGTCCTTATCTTAATTTCATAGGCTCAACATTCTTGTCTATCAATGGTAAAACTTGTATTATCTAATTAAATTGAGTTTTACTTAAAAGTAATCAAAAAGTAACTGAAAGTAACTTGTAGTTACTTTTTAAATGGAGTAATCGGGATTACGTTACGGACATTTTTTAGCAAGTAACTTGTAACTGTAGGGGATTCCTTTTTAAAAGTAACCCTGGTTCAGACTCCCTGCGACCGCCTTCTCTTTCACCAGAGGACCGCCATCTTCTCTTTTGATTACGAAAGGCTTAGTCTGTTTACGTCACATGTTCAAACTTTCTTTTCAGTCTCTTTCAAGTCTCCCAAGAATGTTACGGTGAGATTGTGTTGCAAAGAGCTCTATAGTGCCGACAATGTTCCCACCACAA
Organism: Protomyctophum parallelum; assembly: GCF_964188405.1. NCBI lineage: Eukaryota > Metazoa > Chordata > Actinopteri > Myctophiformes > Myctophidae > Protomyctophum > Protomyctophum parallelum. Next base: position 23,445,477 of record NC_139701.1, on the reverse strand, counting down.
GGTAAAGCTGCAATCCAGAACGATTTCGTGTGAATACATTTTTATTTTGACCAATCGGTGTATTGTAGAGCATATTAATACAGTCTACATCTGCAGTGGTTGGGGGTGGTCTGGTCACCCACCCTTCTAATGCACTGCTTGTGATCAGGTACTGTAGGGACACTAGTGGTTGAAAAGTGGTATTGCCTTACATAATATTGTAGGTAGAAATGTAGACCGCTGTAGGAGACCTGGTTTTGAATCCCAGGAAGACATAAATCTTATAGATTGCAGCTTTAATTATCTGTAAGTGACTTTATAAACAACATTAGAAGGTTTTACACTCTTGACGCAAGGCTTGCCAAGAAATGGGCCAGGTGCAAGAGGCCAGCAATATTAGTCCAACGGAATTAGAACAAACCTGCACACTGACAAAAAGGATTGAGGCTCAAAATGTATATATATTTTTGTGGCAAACTCGTGTACCCCAATAAAGCTGTATAATGAAGGCATTGTATGGTATGAGTGTTGTGCATGCTGCATTCCAGTAATCCCTTTAAGATAATGAACAGCAAACTGCGGAGTCAAAATAACCCATAAAGACCTAGAAAACACACAAGAATGCGTGAATGAGCAGTGATTTCTGTAGATAATTCTATTTGGAGCCAGCACTCTGTGTTGTGTGCATACCTGGATGGTGGGGAGCTTAGAAAACGTAAAACAGTGGATAGATTTAATCTGCACAGGGCGACCTGTGGTTTGAAAAAGGGAAAGAGATTTAATCATACGTTTAAGTTGAGATCTAATGCTAAATTCTTCTTTGACTGGTAACAGGGGTTGGCACAGAACTCTGACAAACTGAAAAGTAGGCCCTGGCCCTGCCCTGACACCGCTGATTTGAGCGTGTGATAGGCTACGTTGCTAGAAAAATGCAGCCACTTGTGAGAAAATGCAGAGGGGAGGCTCTGCACTGCAAACCACATGGTTAATGGCACCATAGAGCTAGTGTGGCAGATGGTGCTACACCAAATCCTCATTCCCAGGGGTAATAACGTAATCACGTGGGCTGTCATTAAAATTCAGGCAGTGTTGCCATCAAAACTACTGTGTGCACACAAAGCTTCCCCTTGCTTTTATAAAGCAGATTTGGGGCCATTAGATTAGCCACAACTGACAATTAGGCAGTTAATTCTCTGAGAGACCATTTTCCCAGATTGTTATGAATTTGTGTGATGTTTTTCACACAGGGTAGTGTGCGTTATCAAACCATGGTGTGATGTACGTAGCCATCGGGGGGAAAAAAGCCCTTATTGTAGGCTAACCTGTTACTTTTTGGCAATCGGCAAACGTTCAGCTTGAAAGTGACCACATGGCAGACCAAGGCCCAGATGGGGGGATTATATCTTAACGCTGGCATGGGAGCGCCTCAGGATCCCCAGTTAGAAGTAGATAATGTGGCAAGGGAAAAGGAAATCTGGGATTTTCTGCTGCTGGAACTGTTACCTCTGCGACCCGATAACGTATAAGTGGTAGAAGATGGGGTGCAGTGCTTAGTTTAGACAGTACTTGGTTAAGACTAGTCATTGGTTAGACCAGTCATTAGTCCTACAACTACAACCTATCTCAAACCCTCACCCTAAACCTAACCTCCCACGGGGCAGCACACCTAAACCTATAAACCTTAACCCATGTCTAACCAATGACTAGTCTAAACTAAGTATGCACTCCAGAAGATGGACTGACGGACGGATACAGACAGACACAGTGATTCTAATAAAATAGGCTGCATTTTGCATCCCAAAACGCTTGATAATGGACCCATCCGTGGACCTTTCTGGGGGTCCCCCCTACTGTAGGCCTACTCGGCACTGTACTGTCATTTGGTGCTATTTAATTTACTTTATGTTTGCATAACTCTTTGCAATTGTCAGATTTAGAATTGTGTTTATTTCGTTCAGATATTTAGATTTTCTACATGAATATAACCATATATGATAACCATATACAGTAAGATGAAATGGGAGTTAAATGCTGCTATTTGTAAAAATATGACTCCTAACGTCGCTGAAGTGGGGCTCATAAAATGCCTATGACAACGGGTATTGCATAATAGGGTGTGGCATGCATCCCAACTTGCATCATTCCTTGCGTGGCCCCCCTAGTTCACTACAATTCCAGTGCACACATGCAGTCCCATCATGCAGTGCACACATGGAGTCACATCATCATGCATGTTGTTCAGATGTTTGGTGAAAGCACAAGTAAGGCTACAACTTTACCTTTGGATATGTGACTTAAAGGATGTTAAGTGAAGGAAATTATATCAACCATCTGATGTTTCCTTATACTCTTAAGGATGTTTCCCATGGAAGAAAACCATGAGCCTATAGCCTACTGCCCTACTCCACCTTTACTCCAACTGTAAATCACTTTAAACGAGCTCCGCCGTGACTCTGTGAGTTTCTGAAATTGTAATAATTAATGCCTATAGGGCTATAGCCTACTATTTTCTTCTTTATAACTTAACGTCCTCACTAAATGTGAATGTGATTTACAGTACGTTCAGGTCTGGAATTTGAATGTGTTTCAAATAATGCAGGACACATTCTATATATTCTATCTGTAGAAATGGTTCCAGTAGGCCTATACTGTATAAGTGCCATTTTCCAGACCTGCTGTGATTCTGGGATCTCCATTGTATTTGTACCTGCTGCTGCTGCAGTTCCACACATCCACCTGCTCTCCACCACAGTGCAACTAAAACATGTGTGACCTGAAGAGAGAAGGCTGCCTGGTGTAAGCCCAGTGAGCCAAGGAGAAGAAGGAGACAGAAGGGAGAGAAATATATGATGGGGAAATAAGGAAATCACAGATGCTGCACAGCAGAGTCATGCTATTAATAATAATATCGCAAAGAGAGAAAGGAAAGGAGTTCCAGACAGTCTGCGACGGTCGGATATGGAAGCTTATGTGCATCGAGCAAAAGCCCGATTTATGCTCCGCCGCACGACGGTGTCGTGCGGCGAAAGTATGAATCGGGCTAAAAAGAAGAGGTTGCCCCGGGGTAAACTCCTTGGCAGGCAGAGGGTGTGCGGAGACGCGCCACACTCGCAGCAGTGTTCTCCGGGTGGAAGGGAATCATTCAATTACATAATTCAAGTCTAATAATAATGTAGGCTATGTGTAAGCGTCATTTTTCTTTTTATGACATGGCACGTTGTATCATATGACTAGTAGTGTGAATCTGGCTTTATGGCCAATTCATGAATTTAATTTTAATAATTATAATAGTTTTTTAGGTACAGTGTGTATATATATATAAATATATCTAAGTATATATACAACATATCTATTTCAACAATGATGTGTTTAACTTTTGGGAATAAAATAGAGGTTAAAAAAAGTGTTTTGAGTATATACTCAAAACAACAGACACCCATATATGGGTGTCTGTTGCTTGGGTAGTAGGAAACTTTGTAACAGGTACTGCGTGACACAGGAGCCTGTTATTGCACCTCTGTTTACATTTGAACTGGACAGTGTGTTGCAAACTCATTTAATAAACTATTGCCCGGTTGGATAATTTCAAAGGGAAAGGGAAGGCACTTTCTCCCAAATATAGGTAAGGCATACATTATTGTTTATTACTGCTGCTGCTTCTGTCGCCGTGCAGAAATGGGGTGTTAAAATGTGTGCGTGCATGTGTCACCGTCTAGCCTCTGTGATTTGCATAATACACAGATACTATGTCTTGCACCACCCCTTAACCCTTCTCCCTAAACTTATTTGCTATTCTTTTACTATTTAAAAAAACCTTTTAAAAGAGTTAAAATAGCCGATCTACAAGCTCGCAACTTGAGTTGCAAGTTGAACTATTTTAAAATGTTTTTGTTTTTGCAAGATATGGCCCAGAGTCTTTCATTTCCGATACAAATAACTCTAAAATCCAACACAGACTGTTGGCACTGAGCAACAGTGATCTGCTTCACAGACTGGTGTGCATCTATAGGTTTGTGAGGGTGCCACAGCCACACTGCCACCTTAGCATTCAGTACTAGCAGCTGCGGAAATCTTCGTGGATTTTTGATCAAAGATCCCGTTTTTCAGTCAAAATGGTGGGTGATTCTAAAGATCAGACCACCATATGACCACCAGGCCATACCACATTTGTTCCTTGTGAAGTTGTGAGGAGACGCATATGTTTATTGAAATTCTATTGCTGGCGGTCAAACGGTTCATGAGCTATGCCTGTTGTGCATTTTCAATTGATTGCTGTAGCGCCAACCTTTGGCCAATGGTTGTGGGCTTCGTGTCTAAGCAGGGTGACACAGCCCTCTACCATATTGCCACATTACGTGAAAAATTTGGCCTGGAGCACCGACAGAATACATTATTTATAATTCAAAATTGTGGGTGATCTAAAGGTCAGAGGTCAAAAGTCAGAACACAAAGGTTGTTCGGCATGATGAGACGCATATGTTATTGATGACGGTCAAACGGTTCATGAGCTATGCCTGTTCAAAGTTTGCACTTTCAATTGAGTGCTATAGTGCCACCCTTTGGCCAATGGTCGTGGGCTTCGAGTCCTCACCGCCTGGCATAGCCCTCTACCATATTGCCAAGTTTCGCGAAAAACCGACTGCACGGTTAAGCCAGAACTGCTTTTTTTGGCGGAAGAAGAAAAAAACTGACAAATACAATAAGGGACCAAGAAGTCCCTTCGGGCTTGGTCCCTTAATGAGCATTTCAGTTAATTATAGAAGGTTCAGTAGTTACATCCCCGATCTACAGTAGTTAGGCCTACAGAAGACAAATGTCTGCGTGGGGAAACGAGTGTCGACACCTAACCCGTAACTGCTACACTCCCCTTGTGGCCAGAAATCAGCTGTGCTGAGCTGAAGGCTGAAACCGACTTTCCCCTGTGGGAGCAAGTAGGTCAATATTATAGTATATAATCAAAGGTTGAGAACCACTGGCTTGGATTGGCTTCGTTTCTCTTATTAGGAGTATGAGTGACAGAGAGCTTCTACGACTTCACCAAAGGACAATAGATAAGTGATACAACCCATATCAACAGAGAAGATTCCCCTTCCGTTTAGGCTTTTCTCTGTGTTCCTATGATTCTTGTTTATATGGTCATTGGTGCTGGCAGTGGCTAGTACCAGCTAAAATATAATAGGGCTGACAAAGCTTGAGATCTCAATCGAACTCAGCAGGTTTATAAAATGATGCAGAGGCTCATTAATTGCTAACACTGCAATGTCAGCATGCAAACATAACTCTGTGCCATTGATCACACACAGTCTCTGTTAACAAAAAGGGAACTCTGCAGCAGGCCAGAGCACTCTGGCTCGGCCTTTACTCATCAGGATTTCAGATGGCACGGTAGAGTTTCTGCTGCAGCCTGAGATGTGTTCGTTGGCACGGCTGAGGGCCGCGGTCACACACTGCACAGGCAAAAGAGGTTTTTGTTGGATCGGCGTCAATGCCGGGGGTTGCGCAACATTGGGCTGAGCTCACTGTTTAATATCTGTGGGTATAGGGAGGGACGAGAGCTTTAATAGTCTCAGAGCCAAGCTCAGCGGGACGAGGGGGGTAGGGGGTTAATATCCCAGAGGAGGACCTAACCCCCCCTACCCCCACCCACAAGCCTCCACCCCACCCCTATGAGGTGATGAGTAAGAGTAACATGTAACTCAGGTGAGACTTTGGTCAGAAGTTCAGAACAAACTTCCTTAGAAGTGCCCTGGCCTGTCCACTATACAGGCTACAGCCACCACAAACCCCAATTCAAAGTGCGTTTCAGACTTTCTGCGCGTGCACATAGTACACACAGCAAAACCCTGTGTAAGAATTAGAGCCCTGGTTTGGCTGTTATATTGACCATTATTTTACATCATTATAACGGCAATAACTATTATTATTGTAACTAACCCTGCTGCATCTGTCCTGAATGATTTTTGACTACTGTTCAACCTGGTGCCCCTATTTTGGCATTACACAAAAATATCAGAGTTTAAATAGGCTAAAATAAAATAACTTTATTTTATTTTATTATTTCTTAAAAATATATATATTGATAGTCAAAACACAATCGTTGGTCGAGGATTCAAAATCGGGATCAGTGTCGGACCCAAACATCTGGCATAGATCGGGGCTCTAGTAAAAATTCACCCTTATAGGAACTGAGAGTAAAATCAATACTCAGGATTTTGCTGTGTATAAGAGAGATACAGAGAGAGGCAGACCGATGTGAGAGGGTGGTGGGGGACTGGGGGGTAGAAGGTCATTGGGTGTCAGTGGCACCCGCAGCTGTGAGCTCATTTGCAGCACTGTAAGTGAAGGTGAGAGGAGATATAATATTAATAACACATACCATACCTCCATGAATACCGCTTCGTTTCTCTTAGGAGTATGAGTGACCAAGAGCTTCTACGACTTCACCAAATAAATAATTATGTGCTCAGAGTTCCATAGCACCCATTCCCCATCACACGCACAAACACACACACACACACACACACACACACACACACACACACACACACACACACACACACACACACACATATTGAAAGAGAGAAGAAATTGCAGCATATTATAAATTACTTCACATCAGCAAAAGCAATAAATCATGATTTCATAAATTACTATTAGACAACAGAGTTCTCTATTCATGACTCATGTCTTGGACTGGGCTGGACAGCTCAGCGAGGACTGAATGCCAGATCTGCAGCACCCTCTTGTGGAAACAAAACATTATTGGATTAACCAGGACACCCATGCTAAGTATGTTGTTTGCTGAAATACATGCTTCAGACATCTGTGAATTCAGTTTGCTTTGAAACTCCTTAATGATACATGCTATTTCAAAATAGAAGTGCAGAAGTTTTAACTGAAAGAAATATTATATAAATCAACTAATTTTTTGCATATCTTTCACTATCCACAGGAATATATTTCAATCCTCTAAAAGATAATTATCAGCTTTAATATTTCTTGGCCAGCCCAGTGAATCACACTCTTACTAGCCATTTCAGTCCACTCTTGGTGTTCTTGTTGGCTGCCATAGTTCCATTATATCAAGATATATGGACTTAATGACCTAAGACACCAGTCAAAGGTAAGCTTTTATTTCTCTAATGTCGGGACAAGATAAAGATGCTTATTTCCTGTTTCCTAGGAAGCGTTGGCATTCTTTGATCTCAGAAGGATACACTCTCTCGTCCAAACTCAGGCAAATGGTGCAGCGTAGATAGCATGACGCATGTGAACTTGAATGAACTCCTCAAACACAACTCAGACATCACTGGTGTAAGTGTGCGGGGGAGTACAGACTACGTCCATCAGCCAAAGTCTGCATTCCACGCTGATAGTGCAGTCCTAGAGTATTTTAGCACATTTTACTATAGCAGCTGGTTGTACAGGAAAGCTGTTTGGCTCACTGTCTCCATTAACCACGCCAAAGTGTTGGAGATGGGGGTTGGGGGCTGGGCACATTGCAAAAGAAAGAAAATAACATTCTGTTACACTGACGCAAATCAAGTGAGTCACAATCCGAATCTGATTTAATCCGATTTGATTGTGTGCAATTTTATGTACTTGCCCCCCCTGACATCCGCAGAGCAGTCACCGCCAAAGCCGAGCGCACAAAGCAGGCCCATGACAACCGGCACTCACTGCACGAACACTCTGCCCCCCAAAAACGGCTCAGGTCCAGAAGCAGCTTCCTGGATACCACTGCAGAACTAGAGACCACACCATCTGTCGCCAGGACCACGGAGTGGCACAACCAGTGGAACAGCATGGGTAGCCGGACAGCCCAGTGGACAGAGAGAGGCATCACCCCAGAGGAATGTCTCGCGACTGGCCATGACCAACCTTGGGCCGTCTGGAAGACCCTGAACCGTCTGCGGGTCGGCGAAGGACGCTGCAAGGCATCCATGAAAAAAATGGAATATATATTTTTCTGATGCATGCGTGTGTGGCGAACCACAAACAATGGACCACATCATGATGTGCATCTCTGCTCCACAATGTACTGGAGATGACCTGGCCGGGCCAAATGCCGCTGCACTCGCCTGCGCCAACCACTGGAAAGACGTGATATAGAAGATGGCCAGACACGAAGAAGAAGAATGTACTTGCAAGTTGCAACTAATAATTCAAAGTCAAAAAGTGTCAATGTGTGAAGAACAGCACATAGGCCTATGCGGGTATTTTAGCATGAACTAGAAAAAGTGCTCCTCTGAGTCTCCACCAGGTCAGGAATATTTGTTGTGGGTGTGCATTGTTTGGTATTGAGTGATCATAAGGAAGTAGCAGTTAATGGCCAATAGACAATGACTTACAGTAGATGGAACTTGTAGTGCGTTCTATGTAGAGGATGTATTATGCCTGGATCACAAGGAAACAGTACAAGGTTGATGCATTCTGTAGTGAAAACAATTATTTCACATCCTCCTGGTGGCGCTATAAAAAGCGGATTTGAAAAATGCAGGCTAGACTTTTTTCCGTGCATCACAGACGGACAGGGTGCAAAACAGTCTCCCCGTGCCTTCGGCCTAGTGGAGACGACAATAGGCTATTATTGATGTACAGTACATGGTCAGGTTGTTGCAGGATTTCTGTAAGATGCTACAGTATTTCAAAGTTGGGCTTGTACCTAGATATTTTGGGTTGAGGAGCAAGAACAAAAATGTATAGGAGCAAAAGCTCCTATACATTTCAGCTTTCAGCACAAATTGAGCTCTATTAATCTGTGACATTGAAACTGATAAGGGCTGGCCAATTGGTTCCCTGTATATCTGCCCAACTGAGACCTGAGTACCCACAGCATAACTGTGCAGTGTGAGATCAGAGTGACTCAGTTCACTATGTGTGTCTAACTTTCCTGACAGGGGAATCGTTAAAACATTCCCATTGCGTGATTCAGCCCGTGGCTGTGGGCTCGCGCTCATAACCAGTTGTTTCTCAATTAGACTGAACGCGTAAGAGGCAAGAGCATACAACAATGTGGCCACAAAAAGTGCAGACTGTCAATCAATTATCCCATTAGTGAAAAACTTTGCAAGAATAACTGAAGCTGCCCTATAGAACTTAGAACCAAAGAGATATATGACTTTGTGCAATTACTGACTCCAAGACTTTACCATGTCCAAAGGGCATTGCTCTTAATAAGACTGAGGGTCCCACAATAACCTCCCTGCTACCACCACCATCTTGCGCAAAAGCATTAACTTAAAAACAGAGTCAGGGTCATCCACAATTCTCTTTATAGACCATTCACAGGAGGCAAAATGGGCTTATTGAAATAATGAGCATATAGACTACAGAATCTGACATAGGGTCTGAAACACAGAATCATAAGATCGCCTTCTCCTTTGAAGAGAACAAACGCATTGGTGAAGTTTAAAGTATTCTGTTTATTTCTCTTCCTCAGATATGTAGTGAAGAGAAAACAAATATGGCAGTGGACTCCAAAGCTACCATCGTCTGCAGTGTACAAAACTAATCAGCCTGTGTTAGTCGCCCAAGGTCTTCCCTTTCTTGATTAGCAACATTCAGCCCGCCCCATGTTAGGCAACATGAAAGAGAACGTAGGCACTCAAAGATGACTTCGTCTTTGCAATTTATTTCAATCTCGCTTGCTTTAACTTTTTACAGGGAGATCAATTATCAAACTCCAAGGGCCAACATTGTCAGAGCTGAATAATTTAATTGGTGTGATAACCTTAAACTTTTTGTTTTTCACATAATTGCCGCTTTAATATTTCTCCCCAACATACGTGAAAGGTATACAGTTATGGCTGTTATCAAAGCAGCAGCGTTTCTCCACTGCAAACTCAGTCTGAGAACTTTTTGAGTGACAGTTACTTTCAACTGTAAACAAATTATACAAAAAAATCTTTTGATTCTGAAACAAAATGCCTTCTTATCCTGGGTAATTGTTGATGTTTTTTATTTTTCCAGTTAATGTATTGTATAACCTCACTCGTTTTATAGGTGAACATAATTTGTAGATATTTTTTGTTCTACTGAGATCTTTAAACCAGAATGGGTGCAGAGTGTGAAGTTCAGAACAGAGTCTCCTCCATAACTGAGAGCTGTTTAAGAACTTGCAGAGGCATTAGAAAGTGATTCTCCATCCTCCACATGGCTCATCAATGAATCATGCCCCACTGCTTTCCAGCAGATACCACTCTGTGAGATCTGCTTAGGCTATGAAAAATTACATCAACATCAAAGAAGTCTCCTTAAAAGAGCAAGTTTAGAAAAATTAATATTTGATAATGCTGAACCCCTGCGTAGGCACACAGGCCACGATGTGCCTATTAATCTACTAAGAATATTAAAGCCTCTAATATGCCATATTTACTGATATTAAGGATTAAAACAGCATATAATATGCATTTAAAAATCGTTTTGCATATCAAAATACAATTTGTGAGCATTGATGTAATGGTGCTTAATGAGTCTCATTTCAACTTGAAAGGGGTATTGCTGGCCAGGGTTCCCTGTGCCACCTTGTGGTCATTTATCCCATTGCAGGACTAGAGGGGTTGAGGGACAAGAGGGACATCTCAAATATGGGTCAAATTCTTTACTTGACCACATCGACCGTTAACCACTTAAACCTTACATAGCTGACCAGAGTCCCCCAGGGTTCTGTACGCAGACTATTTCTTTCCCGCTACACCAACAATTACAACACATGTATGTATGATGTATACAATTATACCAGGGATTTCCAAAGGTATAGGCTCTGATACCAAACAGGTTTTGGTTGACAGATTTTATTGACCACCCGCTTTCTACATTTTGGACAAGAGAACCTGTCAGCTTGTGACCTTGAATTCAAGCCAACGCTGAGGTGGGAAACAGCTTTCATTTGTCCATTAATGCCCTAGCACTGTTGGTGAACAGTACCAAACAGTGTAGACCTGCCACAACATGTTACAGTTCAACCTCCTCCGGTGAGTTGGTGATCTCTGTAGTCTTATATACTCTGTCTTGTGCCCCTATCATTTAAACTGGTTCCCCGTCTGGCTTTGTTAACTAGGTTCAGTATAATGATGTCGTTTTCTGTGATGTTCCAACACCATGGCTGGAGGCAGGAGTTTAGTCAGCAGCAGGCAGGATCAAGAAAAAAGCGTCAGCCACTGAAAATGGAGAAAATGGCTCATAGTACCCCAAGGTAGGAAATAAATTGCAGATGATAACTAGTGGAGTGAGGCACAAACAGCATAATAAATTGTTAGCGATTTTTGCTCATTTTGCAGGGCAAAATCAAACTTTGGAATGCACGGTTGTCAGGCCATTAAAAGAATTACTTCATGCTCTGAAAACAGAGGGCTTGTGTCAATCCCCATATCTCAAACAGAAAGACAAGACACTCTTTGGGAAATGCTTTGTGCTTTCCCCCATCTCAGTGCGTAGTACAATGACAAGCACAGATCATAGTTAGGGAAGCACAAATAACTGACTGGAAAATGGTTTTGATACTAACATATCACTTTTGAATAAGGACAAGAGCCCAAAGTTGATCTAAAGTGGCACGGAGTTGATAAATATTTATGCACAAATATTTATGTCTTAAGGTTTCTCAATACATGACCATTAATGATTAATGATCTGCATTCCACACATTTAATAATTTATTGATAATAAATAAATCATATTTTGCCCATTCTATAAATATTCAACAGACTAGATTTTCAGAGATTTTGGTTGTCTGCAGCCTGTTTCTTGTTGATAATAGCAGTCACTGGAGCAATGTACATTGAAAGATTTTTTTGTTAGTTATTTGTTTTCATCTAATTAATGTTTCATAAGATTTGGAATGTAAAAACTATTGCTTGGCTTGCACCCCGGACACCATACATGTGTTTCTCAAAATATCATTTAAATTCACTTTGGAATAATAAGTGGTTAGGAAAATACAGCAGTGCTATACAACATTGTGTGTGTTGCACAAGCGCATTAATGATTATCTAACCACGAGTAAAGCATGTTTCATGTTGATTCAAGTATTTATCTTATATTATGGGTTTTCCATGTCCTCACATTTTAACTATATACTGGTAAAATACATCCTCTTTTGAATACCCGTAAGCACATCAAAAGTCAGATATCAGACTCAAGTTGTGAGTTTTATGTAGGGTATAGATACTGCCCAATGATACTGCAGTCATTGCATATGGAATTATATATATGTACTGTAGAATTATTCTGCACTGCAGCATGATGTGAAATAAATAAAAAGACCAATATTAGCATTAAATGAAACATAAGAGGTAAAGTTGAACGTATACTGAATAGAGTCAATACACCAGAAACGCAGACTGCTGGGCGAGTGCTGGCGCTTTGGCATGGGGGGTCAGATCAACATATGGAATGAATTCTGTACTGGTCATAATGGAGAGTGTCTTGAGTGTACAGGGTTTGATGAGGTCAGATCAACATAAGGAATGATAAAATGGCCACCAATGTAATAAAAAAAGGTCAACCAAAGAACAAGATTCCTGTACAGGATCTCCTCCCTGGTCAACAAAAACACCTTGAAGACCCTAACAGGAGCCCTTGTACAAGGTTTCTTCGATATGCATGCACCTCTTGGTATACCACAGCACCTCAATGGCCCTTAAAACAAGGCTCCAGACTTCCCAAAACAAACTGGTCAGGCTAATACTTGGCCTCACTCCCCGAACCCACCTAACCCCTGCCCACTTTGACAGCATCTTGCAATGGGTCTAGTCCACAAGATTCGCTACACCACCAAGATACCCATGTACCTGGAACGCCCTACCAACAGCCATTAAGACTATGCGAATCCCTCTGCTCTCAAAGGGCACCTATATGGCTGCAATTCGAAACTGGCCCTAAAATCTGAATCCCCCCGCCCCCTTTCCCCCTTACTGTATGTTTCCTTTCCCTTTCTACCTCCTTAGGCCTACATGATTTCCTGTTTTTTTTAGATATATATATATAGCCTACCTATTACCGGTATATATTTGTACGTCTCTAAATGCAGTGTGCCGTCCACAGTTTCATGTGAAATGTAGGCTACCCATTCTGCAAACTGTTAATAAATACTTCAATGAATCAATCAAACAAACAATCAATTGCAGCGTGCCATGAATATAATGAACATAATCTTGTGTGTGTGTGTGTGTGGTAAATGGTAAATGGTGCATTTATATAGCGCCTTTATCCAAGGCGCTTTACATAGATTGTGCATTACATTCACCCATTCATACACCGATTGCGGCGGAAGCCATGCAAGGTACCAACCAGCACATCGGGAGCAATTTGGGGTTCAGTGTCTTGCCCAAGGACACTTCGACATGTAGACAGGAGGAGCCGGGATTCGAACCGCCGACCCATGGATCATTGGACGACCTGCTCTACCTCCTGAGCCACAGTCGTGTGTGTGTGCGCGCGCGTGTATATGTGTGAGCGCGCATGCGTGTTCACAGAGCATCACCTTTGAAACTTTTACTGCGGACATAAGTTTCCTCCTGATATGCAAAGAGAGAGAATTCTGTAAATCCAACCTTGCCGCCCTCTAAATAAGTAACGGGATAATTTTCTGTAGGTAGGCTACATTGTCACAAATTAATGGATTTTTTCGTATATATATATTTTTTAATACTGAGATCTATTTTGGTTTCCTGTGTCCACCTCTGATCTCCTGCAGAACTGCCACTGTACTGTACTAACATTGATGTACCATGCAGGTCGGTCGGTGTGCTATTAAAGCTGACGTGCACACTTTCCCACCTCAACTGTGTGAACATCCCTCTTTCCCAGGACCACAGTTAAACCTGCGTAATTTTAAGCAAAATGGCGACAATCTAAATGGACTGGACGACAAAACAGTTTCAAGTCCAATGACAAACTTGTCATCATTCAGTGGCAAATTATGTGACGGCTTTCGAAAGGTAGGTGGTTTGTCGTTGCCGGTTGCCTGCTGTTTATTACATTATGCGCAGTGTTACTGCATGTGTCGCCAGGTGGGACGTGATTAGAGCCTGAGGTAGCATATCGGTAGACCTTTGCTCGTGTTAAACACGGCAGTCGTACGACTACGACCGGTACGTGTCGCTCGGCGAAAAAACAAGCCAATCTACAAGCTCACAACGCGTCACGATTCAACGCATTGTGGGCTTGTAGATCTCCTTTTTTTGGAGGGCGACACAGTCATAAGGGAAGGAATCAGGATGCGTCAATCCTGTCGGTTATTGCTCCGTACCATACACCTTGCGTTGACCGTAGAGATATGTCGTTGGTGGCGGTGCTGCGGTGCATCTAGCCTAGGCTGTGCTGTGCTCAGTGCTGTCAGGTGACCATGGTTGTAGACTTTAAAACGCTCGAGTCTATTTGTTTAAATTGTTTGCAGCTGTCCGTCCGCTGTGTTATCACCTGGGCAATGGGCATGCTAGAAAAACATAATCGTTGTTGGATTCCGGGTTTTGTGCTGCAGAGATAGCCTATGACCCGGGGTTGGTAATACAATATTATTACACCAGACACTGAGTGGGGTGATTGGAAGACGGAGTGCGAAGAGGGGGCAAGATGGTTTATGCCTAGTTTACCTATATATTTAGGAAACTGCCTGGCTACCCTATCAGAAGAGGATTAACATTGTTTGCTCTATAAAGTTAAAATGCCATCAAAAACCACCACGATGGATGATTCTATTAAAAAATAATAATCGGGGGGCTTGGATAAAAAGGATCAGACCTCCATTCATATTCAAATAGCATTGATGTTCAATGATAGCAGGCACGTGTACTGTAGATGGAACTTTTGGTGCTTGGGCACCTACCCTTTTAACTCCCAAAAAAAACCTTTTTTATGGCCTGCCCAACATCAGTGACCCTTATAAATATTATTGAGGGTATGCGCATGCATAAAGGCAATGGAAAATCTAGTGGCAAAGTGAGTTTAACGTAGTTTAATGTCGTTTAATGCAATCAGATAGGACTTTTCTGTTTGGATGTATGGGCTGTTGTCAACGCCAGAAAGTAGTTTTTTGCCACTCAGTATAGGCGTTCCCTTATTACTTCTGGGTATGATGATGATGTCATGCGCATACCCTCTATTGCGAGAAGTCCCTTGACGGGTGCTACACCAGAATGCTGCGTGCAGTGCTTAACATCAGCATGACTGTAATACTACTACTATGTCACTAACAAGACTCTGTATGAGGGATTATCAAGGGTGAGCCAGAAAATAGCAGCCAGGAGAATGAGACTAGCAGGACACTGCCAAAGGCATCAAGAACTGCCAGCCAGCAAACTGGTGCTCTGGGAACCAACACACGGGCATCGATCACGAGGACGCCCCACGCTAACATACGTGGATGTACTCAAGAGCGATGCAGGAGTGCAAAGTACCAACGAACTGGCCGGATGTATGGAGAATCGGGATGACTGGAAACGACAATGGAGGGCTCGTCTGAGGACGACCTAGAGAGTGACTGTAGGTCGCAGATTACTATGAAAACCTGCAAAACCTGTCAGTCAGTCCGTCCATCACGCCACCCGACCGTATATGTCCATCAGTCCGTCACACATCGTGACACGTCACGCCACGATATATGGCCATCAATCCGTCACGCCTTGTGACACGCTCCATATATGACCGTCTTCATACTGTATATGAAGATCATGACACTGACTTCATCAAACCCTGGAAACTTGGAAAGCCATACATGGAGAAGACTGGATCATCACTATAGATCTGACCTCGAACCTCAAAGCCTTAGATCTCCATATATGGAGCTGACCTGTTCTGACATTCTATATGTTGATCCTTTTCCACCCGTCCTTCCTCTTCGATGATTGCCCGAAAATTAAGGCCCGATCCTACCTGGGCCCTAACTGGGCTGGCCTGAGGCGCGTCATACCAAATGTTTTCTTCACTTAGAACATTTTCTTGATAGTAAAGCCTATATCTTGGGTTGTTAGCATCACTGAATGCTTCCAACATAAGAACATGGAAAGTAACTGTTTAGATGGGGACAGCCATAACAGCCCTTTAAATAGATTTCTCATTTAATATTTTGTAAAATAATTCAATATTTCAGAGAATCAAGAAGATTGTGATTTCAACATGGTATTAAGGGTTTAAGAGTGGGACTATCTCACACTAGAAAGTGTTCACTAAATATGAATACCGGTATATGACTATTAGTTCTAGAAAGATTCTACCATGATCATATGGATGTAATCAAGACTGAAGACAAAATATAGGCTACTTTAGTTGGTAAGTGCAATAGTAATATTAGTAACCATTTTATGGTTACTATTAGAGATTAGAGCAATGTGCATTAAATAAGCACTTTAGACTAATTCCAGAAAGTCATGTTGTCAATGTTAAATGTCCAGTCAAATGTCTCTTTTATGTTCAAATGTTTTATGTGAAGCAAATGTTTAGCATCGTGTCAAACAGTTCTCATGATTTTATGTTTTTATGTGAAGCAACGGACTGTAGCACTGTACCTTTGACAAATATTCCCATAGGGACAATAACGTTGAACATACAATATTAAACATGTGACATGCAAATAAATCCCGATTTATACTCCATCAACAAAGTATGAAGGAGCAATTACACATACTGTACTGTAGGGCACAAGATGAGTTTAATACATCTATTGTCAATGGTCTGGTAGAAACATGAGTCATTGGTTGTAATGCAAAGTCATTGCTGATGACCAAGAAAAACACATTTTAATTGAAAGTAGGCCAACAAAATATCATGTACTGTAGACTGTACACTCTGCTGTAGTCACATTTTGTCAGTTTGAATGATAAGATGGCTCTTTAGTCCACTACAGTTGCCATACTTGATTTAACCTAAATCCAATGGTGAATCAAGTTGTATTTATAAAACATTTAGACAGACTGTACCTTACAGTGGCTCACCTACAGTTTGTACATGATCAGTCCAGACAAGAAAATATTCTTTTTAAATGTCAGCTATTGAAGTTCATGGAGTGAGATGTAGATTTCTGGGCACAGAAAAATACTTTGAGACTCCCAGTATGTTCATAATGTCCTTTGGTAAGACCCAGAACACCTACAGTACCTGTTCACTCAGTACACAGGAAAATCTGGAGTGTCAGTTTCACTGAGAGAGAGTGTAGACCCATTTTACATGTAGTTAAGTTGGCACTCCAGATTTCGCTGTGTATAATCGTTCTGAATAAGAGTGTCAGCTAAAATGCCTGGAATGAAAAATGAAACTAAATGGCAATACAGTTCCATTACAGTCCAGTACATGAGTTGCTGTATGTGTTTATCATTGACACTGGGAGATTAATGGACTTAAACTATGTCAGCATAAAGTACCTGTCTCCATTCCAGTGTCACCTCTTCTAGGTGAGTTGATTCTAGGTGGGTTGTTTTCAAATCACCCTTATTCTGTCCTTTACATTGACCATGCGCCATACTGTATATACTTATACTACTACTATTATATAGACATAATCAACTGAGGCCATTACCAAAATATTGGGATATTGATAAGTCACTGTTACCCCATTCATGCCTGCCTCATGTCTGTTGAACTTGTCGGATAGTTACTGTATAGGTCTTCGCCATGGCTATGTCAAGGCTTTTGTGAGTAGGGTTCTTGTAAAAATCGGTCTGCATAATTTAGTGCACTGCTTTATGACGTAATTGCAGGTATCAAAGGATCACACGATAAGCTGTGGGAAGATATCATTACAGCTGCGTGTGTGTGTGTGTGTGTGTGTGTGTGTGTGTGTGTGTGTGTGTGTGTGTGTGTGTGTGTGTGTGCGCGCGCCTTGTGCATGTGAGAGAGTACACACTAAATAACTGAGGTGGTTGAGGCACGTTATCAACAAATTGATTATGTGTCACTTGGCAAGGTCAAATATTTTAACCAAGATGCCTGTAGTCCCTGAATGCTCAGCATAGCAAACAGTCATGTGTTCTCCAGTGGCCAGGCTGGCTGCTTACACAGCTATAAATGAAGGCATCAGGGAACTAGGGACTACTTAAATGGGAGTACATTGGCCTGAATTAGCAACTCAGCTAAGGAACAGCTGCAGAGATGAGATATTTTAGTAATCAGGTGGATCCTCCAAGAACATTGAGGCCTGCAGAAATATATCAGTGGCACAGGAATAAGGGCAGCAGCTTTCCACAGAAACTCATTGACATGGTGGCTGTTTAAAATGTATTATTCATTATTTATGTTCCTTAATTTGAGTTCATGACACACTACGACCACCCTAAATATCTTTTCTGATATTGCTTATATTGCCATACATTAACAAGATAAATATTCTAGTTAATACTTATAGTTTGCAATAGTTGTGTATCATGAGAGGTTAGATGTGTACTGTGTTGTGATCACCAAGTCATAACCCCCAAATACCAAAGCAAACTTCACTGATCTAGGGTCTTCACTGATGTAAGCCCACCGGTATGTATAATTGCGAATGTAGGTCGCTGATTACTATGAAAACCTGCAAAACCTGTCAGTCCATCCGTCACGCCACCATATGTGACACGCTCCATATATGGTCGTCTCCATATATGAAGATCATGACACTGACCTCATCAAACCCTGGATAGCCATACATGTAAAATACTGGATCATCACCTAGATGACAACGACTGCTATGCTGTCGCAATATGGGCGCAAGCCTACCTCTAGACTCGGTGTGTAGGCTTACACACACAACGGACACATACGTTAGTCAGGCTCTTGTCAGTGTATTTGCTCTTTCGGAACACCGTCTGTGTAATACAAACGTATCATGAGGACTCACATTTCATTCATAAAACAAAAACTGCTATGCTGTTGCTATACATAGTGCTGTCACATTGTTCCAGCAAATTGTTCCAACTTATATTGTTTATTTATTTATTTTTATTTATGTTTACACAACAGTCATTAGGCTACTACTGGCTATTGAGGATAGTACTGTATTTGACATGTTCATTATTTAAGCTGAAGTCAGTCGTGTCATAATTTAAACGGAGCGAGTGTACGTGCACTGTAATATTAACATGGCAGTCGTAGTATAGCAGCTATAGGGCATAACCAAAGATGTGAGTGTCTATGACGAGGTGGTATGATTTGGAGACACAGCTGTATGTTTATAGTTTTAACACCTGGAACGGCAAGCTCCAAAGGTGTGAAACACTCTGGTACTGGAGCTGGGTGTGATTACTAGTCAAATTAAATCTCAGATGTCAGTTACATGTGTCAGTGCCACTACACTCCCACGCATGGCGGGTCGTAGGGAGTGACAAGCTTGATGTCGAAACCATGATTATTATTATTTTGTGTGTGCGAAGCAGGATAACTGACACAATTCAGTCATGTATTCTTTCTTAGTTTTCATATTTGTGGAAAATGTTGCTTGTTAAATAAAAGTCTTGACCAATTAAGCCCCAGATGAATAGCAAAATAGCTTGTCTACAAACTCTTGTCGCTTCTCATTGCGAAGTTGTGAGCTTGTAGTAATTCATGCAATTTTTTTAAACATTTTTTAACATGTTTGGAAATGTTTGTCTCTCATGGCATGGCCGGAATAGGGTCGGCAAGTTGAAAGTGGTTAAGTACAATTCACATGATGAGTCTGCCATAACTTTACAACCTTGAAAGATCAATGACCATTTTTGTATGTTGTTTCCAAACATTGATGGTAGCTAGCCACCTGCTGAGCATCTCCAGGCTAAACACAAGCTATTCAACCATTAGTTGTCTTCTTCTGTGACAGAGCTCTGCATTAAGCTGTAGGCCTATCTTTTTTCTTTCTTTTCTGTGTCTGACCAAGACGCCAGTATCAAGCGGTATTCCCTTTAAGCGAGCCTTGGGAGCAAATTCCTCTGAAATCCTGAGAAGGAATTTGATTTAAGGGAGAGCCAGGCATTCAGGTACTAAAGTCTTCAACAGGGGGCAGCAAGGTGAGATTGCTGTTGCCCATCAAAGGCTGGATTCAAGTGGTAAGCTACATGCTGCAGAAGGCTGGGATGGCCAGCCTACTGTTCAATCACCACTGATCAAGCCTGGCTGTTATCCCCCTTTAGCCTGGCTATAGACCGGTTCCTCCACTAAGGGGCAGAATATGATCACTGATACTGTTAATTCTCCACTCAAAGGATCCATTAAAGCCATGCTAACTACTGTGACTGCTGTTAACACATGGTAATAGAAGGTAATGATGATAATGATAGTAATACTGCAAGTGGAAGACTGGTGAGAGATGCTTTTAAACCATTTAGTGTACAGTGTTGGTATTTTCAATCCCCTGCTAAGAGAATGATAGAAATCTCATCAAACATCACAAAGAATCCTACAATGCAATACCATTTCAAATAGCATGCTGTAATTTGTCTATTGATTTGATACATAATGCATATTGCACTTTCATCAGGTTCATGCACATTTTGCTATCAAAGTGAGTTGTGATTTATTAGTGCATTTAGTCTTCTTGCAGTTCAAAGCTTGTTTTCTAGTTCAATTCAGTTTGATCTCAACCAGAGCTAAAACAATACTATTCTGCTGTAGATTGATGCGAGAATGTTATTGAGTTATCGGTTTATTCTTTCACTGCCTGGAAATCTGTCAGATCTCAATCCAGTGTCTCTTATTGATTGACAGGATAAAACCAGAAGTTTGTCACTCTAGATTCTAGACAGACCTCGCTTTATTTTGAACATCAGAACTGTGTATATTTATTCTCACATAGCCTACTGGTGTTTGGCCAAAACACTCCTCAAGTTCAAACCGCCGCCAGTCTTGAAGGGCTTGGATTAGTGAGGCTCTGCCGCATAATAGCTCTGAGACAGCTAAACCTTTCCATGATGCCTGTTTGAGGTTGTGGTCAGCACTTCCCTCATTAAATCATCCATTTATTCTCAGAGCTGGATGTGATATTTTAGAGGTTTGAGCACACGGGGCACAGGTTAGCTGCAATTATGCTGATGTTGAGCTTTTAGAGATGTGCTGAACGAACACTGGAGTACGGTATTACACACACAGGAAGTTACATAGTGATTAACCTTCATTTCAGTGCTCTCTGGGAGGCAAATCCACCTCCAGTCAGCCTCCGTCAGGCATATTTCTCCTCCCTGATGAATGACCTTCAAAATGATAGATCAGGGCCATTCTTTCATATTATGCTTCTGAAGCAGTTGTCTGGCCTTTGGGGCTGTTTGAATGCTTCCTTAACAACATGAACCCTAGCGTCCCTATTCTGGGGCAAACATTTGCAAAATGGGCTGATCTACAAACTCACAACTTGCACATGTGGATGGGTTATTTTAGATATTATTTTATATTTAGTGTAGAGTGGGAAAAAGGCGGTGGATTAGTATAGAGCCCTGGGGGACTTTACTCTGTGCAGTTCTGTTGTTCCTGTAGTCTTCCACTGATTCAGTCAAAATATTGTGTACATTAAACAAAAGAAAACGGCTCTCAATCTATCTCCGATTGCAAGAAATATGGATATAGATTTATGATGGATGCTTGTCTGTCACGGGCCATGGCCACTTTACTTATGTCATGAAATGTATCTACTTGTTGACAGGTGTTTCCATTGTGGCTGCAGGTGCCATCTGTTGGTGAAACAAAGTACTGGAAAATGAAGGTAAGATATCCAAGAAAGTGTGTGTTTGTGTGTGTGTGTGTGTGTGTGTGTGTGTGTGACTGTGTGACTGTGTGACTGTTTGACTGTGTTACTGTGTGTGTGACTGTGTGTGTTGTGTGCGTGCGTGCGTGCGTGCGTGTATTTACAGTATTTGTTCAGATTTGGGACTTTGTTTTCCAGATAGAACGGTCCAAGGTTTCTGAGGCCTTGAAAATGCTGTGTTTGTTCTACATTACCCGACTGCTCCCTTTGAACAGCAGAGTGGCGCTTTGAAAAAATAAAAATCAAACACGGAGGAAAAAACAATCACATCTGCTAATGATATAAAACAAGTGAACGAACAAATAGATCGAATAAATAATTTATTTTCTAAACAATCTTCTAAACGTAATTATTCTGTACTATTTATTTACGTAAATATATTACCATTATGCATGTATAGCCTATTGCAAGTATAACTTTGCTTTGTGTTGTGATATTGTGCCACAGCATGATAATATCCAGTGATCCTTTTATCTCAGATGAAGTACGATTGATAATAAACCACGAACAGGATATTAGTGGAGTACTTGATGGGAGGTTGTATGTGCAGTTGCACAGTTTCAGCACCTCGGAAAACAAGGTTTTAGAACAACGGGGGATCCCTTATACGCTTAAAAAAAAGGACATTTTTTGAAGCCCTTTTATTTGGGCCGATTTGTTTTGATGTGGGGCAGTGAGTGGTTTTTAAGAATCTCCTTAACTCCCCCAGGCCTGGCCCAGCCTCCCACAGGGCTAATGACCACAGCCCAGCCTGTGTTGAATAATACAGGCACTCACAAGGTGCAAGCGGGGAGGAGGGCCCTGTGATCAGTGGCAAGGGTTAGACAGCACGCTCTCCCTGCTACACCTCCATTGATAAGATTGTATTAATTGGTATGAATAGAGAGGGCTTCTCCCTCTCCTTGTATACATTTACCATTATACTCATTAGCTTCCCGTTGCCTCCCAGCAAGTTTCTCCTTCACATCCCCCGGGGTCTCCTGGGAGGCAATTTGCATCTCTCCATGGAGTCTCTCTGGGGTTATTGAGGAAATATTAGCCCCTTTTCTTCTGTGGCCGACCCTTTGATTTATTTGGGGCTGGAGCTGATAGACTGGCACTCACATTAATGACTGGTGCTGGTACAGGGCTCTGGTGCAAGACAAGTCATTGATCCAGGTTGAAAAGGTGCAATTGACAAGCAGCACTGAATAATCATCTTACAAGTCTTTCTCCTACACTTTCTCCCCAGTGTGCATGTGTGTGCAATGTGTGCATGTGTGCAATGTGACACACACACACACACACACACACATGCACGACTGCGCGTACACATGCATGCGTGTGTGTTTGGACCTTGGGAAAATGACAAGAGGGATTCCCTTTGCTGTCAAGGCTACCATATTCAAGCTGTCCAGTTGTTCTGATAATCCATGCTTGGATAAATGGCATTTTGTCAGCTTCCACATTGTTTTTGTCGTCCCGCTTCAATTCACACAGTACAACATGAACATATTCACTTACAACAGGGTCACTTTGCCCTGTAGATCAACTAGTGACAAACCTTTGACTCTGTGAAATCACAACGCTGCTATTGTTGGTCAGCTGCAGCTTTCCAAAAACTCAGCCAACGGCCTCGAATGACACAGAAAACCCTGCTCTTGTTTACTCAAGTCAACCCTGCTCTAATAATAGGAACCCTCACGTGTTGACTATTGACGAATCAGTTGGTCTTTGGTTGCCTACTCCTACTGTACATCAGTCGTTCCCAAACAGTGGGTTTTTTACGGGTTGGAAGTAAATATTCCCTTTTTTTGTGTCACACACACGCACGCACACACAACATATTTCAAAAGTGTTTCATTAATAAACTAAATCAAGTCAATTTCCATAAATAAATAAATAATTCACAACGTGGTACAAAGCAATGCGTTGTGAACTTGCAGATCTGCTATTTTCACTAGTTTGGGTCCCGGGGGCAAATGTCTCATTTCTGTTTTGGGTCACAGGCTAAAAAGTTTGGGAACTACTAGCCTACATCATCATGGTTACAGTGAGTGTGAGGGCCTTGTTACCTTGCGTCTCTGACTGCGACTGAGCCTCCGTATTATCTTTTAAAGAAAGGTAATGAGAGATTTACATCCCGATTGCTGCAATGCTATGACATCTCTCCAAAGCTCATTGATGTCTTCTTGGCTCCGTAGAACCTGTTCTCAATTCGGAGAGGAGCTTGTCACCCACGCCCTTTCATCTGATTGGTCACATGTCTGCAGCAAACACGGCAGCAACAAAGTTAGATACGTTTTATAAATTTTTTCTTTACCGTTCCATCGCAACCATTAGGTATTCATCCAAGCATACCTAATCATAGCGGCATCTCCCATCCCGCTTACTCTCTGCATATGCACTGCTGTATGGTAATAATAACATTTAATAAAAGTCAACACCCTAACTACCCATACATAAAAATACCCTGGCACCACCAGAGATGCATCTTCTCTGCATACTTGTAACAGATTAGAGGTTATGTATATCAACTGCACAACTCATGCATATTGTTATGAGGGGGGCAATAAATGGAGATGTGCCATTTCAACAGGCTAGGCACGGCTTGCCAAAAGCAGGCAAGAGGATAGATGCTTCTGGCGACGGTTTGGCTTGTTTTCCTTTTCGGTATCGGGTAGAGGAAAAGGCGTGTATCTAAACAGAGCAGATAGGATGCTGATGAGAGCCATCTGCTCGGCAGCCCTCCTGCGCCCACTGCCCTCCTCGATGTGAGAGCAGCCTCATTAAAACGGTCACATGCCTGAGAAATCTCTCTCCACTGCTTTTTCTCCCTTTCCCTTCTTCAAAAAAAGAAGAAAAAGGAGTAGTTTAAAACTAACAAAGCCTTGGGAAATCCCCATCAGACATCCCTCCCTTAATCCGTTTAATTTTGAAAGGTATTGTTTTAAAGCTTCAAAGTTTATATCGTTTAATCCCCCCTCTAACTCTACGGGCAGCAAATGAGGCCGTGTCAGCAAGCTCGAACAGATAATCTACTCCGCACAACAGACAATCCCCCACCAAGACAAGGTTGCATGGGTTTTCCTGTGAACTCGCTGTTTGATGTTGCTACCTGCTACTGAACATGACTTCTTTCTTTCTTAACCCGACTGTCACTTGCTCCCTGTCCCCTTTTATCACTCCCAATGTTCTCACTTTTTTCCATCAGTAAATCCACCATCACAGCCATTTTATTTATTCCCCCTTGTAGAAGAGGAGGGTTTGTAGTGGTGGGAGGGTTGGGTTGGGTACAAAGTGTGTTTTCACATTTTAACCCCTGGCGATGAGTCTTTGCCAAATGGTTTGTTTGGACACAATGGACAGGATGCGTTGCTTTGTAAAGTGAAATCCAGACTGACTCGGAGACTTTGGCTCAACTTTGACCAGTTTAACACAAACCTTGCAATTTTGCAAAAACTTAATTATAGTATACTAAACTTACTAAAGGCCTCATTCATACATAGTTGTGCACCGGTGTCAGCACAAGCTCACAATTGTCATGGTGCAAAGTGTTGAGCTTGTAGATTTCCAGTGCGTGACACCATGCACAACCCAAGCATTAAGGCTTAAGTGTTGACCGGCAATTCAGCAAAATATTTGCATTCTATTGTTTGATCACTTAATTATACAACGTAGTCCTAGTTATTGTTGTAAATTATACTTTTGCAGCAATTTGTGATTAAACTTTGCTCTGGCAATTTCCGCTGCAGGATTTGCAAAAGGGATTTATGCAATTCCCTTTATTATATCATTTGAGTCAAATAAATCCAGCATATCTTGTTATTCTAGCGGTAAATTACATTGTTTAGTTATCAAAGGCTTTGTGTAATTACATTTGCACAATTCACGATGACAGGGCTGATAGTGTCTGCTCAAGACACTGGCATACATAATCACAGCCCAAAATCCCATTAGGGAGAATGCAGGCCATTATTATGGAAATGACCTTTGGTTGACAAGTATTCAGGGGGATAAAAGACTATGTAATCCATCCAAAGGCACGGTGTGAAACCCTCCTTATTTTCTCCTGTGCAAGCTGGTGAAATCTTAAGTGCTTTCTGAAAACGTTGGCCTTGCTTCTAAAATCTTCTTGCACCGTTGTTCAGTGAGATGGACAAGATGTGACATCAATGACTGTATGGTACGACACATGGTATGCAATAGGTTATTGCAAAGTTCTGTTACTTTGGGTTGTCTGACCTTTAACTGCAGGACACATGGCTCATTTTCGCTACTATGGTCCATAGTGTTAAGGACTAAGTCCTTATATGGACCAGAGCTAGGCTAATTTATATTTTTCAGTATGATACAAAACCAGTAATTTATTATCTCCAAGTGATACAGGCATTTGATAAAGTATAAATCTGGTTTTACATCACTGTTTCTTTATTGTGGCAGTGAGAGACGGAGACCACACTCACCTTGGGATTACTGAAGTGTCAAACTGCATCTCACTGTGTTTGTTTTGAGCCACGCTTTGATACTCTCACACTAGAGGGGCAGCTTCATAAATTCACATTGTGCCAAATAAATCAATAGATCCCATTAGCCAGGAAGTTCTGTAGTGCAGTACTTGAGGGGCCGCACCCCCCCAACCTCCTCTGCCCTGTTCTGACATTTCTTCACTGAAGGTGAGGGTTGTGTGGGAGAGTGTACTGACAGTACTGTATATAGATGGCTGCTGATCCATATAGACAGACTAACTCCAACAAGTTGAAGTGGTCTGTCTGGCTGACTGGTCCCTGTTGGTCTCCAGCAGCCTCCACTGTGCTGCCAGCCTGGGTCCACACTCAGTCCAGGTGGAAGACGGAATTAGCTTAGACTATAGCAGCCTTCTAAGCCCACAGCAACAAGCCCTCGTTCTTATATAATACCTGACCTTTGCAGTGTGAAGCAGACTGTTGACTTCGGCCTGTCTGTGTTATTGTTATGCTATTCTTTTCAACCATGGTATTTCCCTGCAATACCGATAAACATAACAATGCCCTGGCAATTACTTTTAACTTTTAACTTGTACTGTAGGTGATTTCAAACCAAGAAAAAAAGTTCTATTCTCTGAAAAACACACAGATTTGTTGAAGTGTCTATGAGTGGGGAGCTTCAGTGGGTGTTCAGGAGGGTGCCGGGCACCAATGAACAACAGCTCCCCAATATAGTATTTTAAAATAATAACATGTGATGTTGTGAAGAATTGAATACTATTTTCCATCAATCATTCCTTCTTTAAAATGTTTTTCTGACAGTGCATTATGCAGGCAGTGCGCAGATTGAACACTCTGCACTCTCCACAATCAGAAGCTCATGACCCTCGCCTCTCACCATGATAATGTCATGTTTCTCGGCGGCATCAGTCCGACACTCTACCCCAAGCAAGCACGACGGGTATAGGCTTTAGTTCCGACTGTCATTAGACCGGCAACCTACCTCAAACCCTAACCTAACCATAACCGCAAGCACGGGAGCAGCGCATGTTCAACTGCATGTCCGACCGTTGTTTCCACATGTCGGACCTTTGGTATGTCGGATCTGCATGTGCATCCCAAGCACGACGCATCACATGGCATCAGCCGTGGAACACCGGTAGTTGCTGTGTGAATCGGCAGCCACGAGATGGAGCGGCAGTGGAGTGACATAATCCCCCGGCACATGCCGCCCTCCCCCCGGCAGCGCCGCAGCTGTTAGCGGCAGTTTACCTGCAGTTGTGGCGGCTGGAGCGCGGACCGACAGAGCAGTGGCCACCCCCCCTGGCAGTGCCGCATCTCATGCCGTTGACGGATTATGCACTCGCTGTTTCTGGGATAATTTAATGTACATCTGCCTTTTCTGGGTAGGAAATGACATGGGCGTGTGCAGTGCAATTTTATTGGACCAATGGTTTCCGAGAACCAAAAAATCTGTCTTGTGGAGGACACACTGAATCTCAAGCAGGGTCTGAGTCTGCCAACAGGACGCTGAGCAGGGCATGTGTCTTGCTCAGCAGCCTGATGACAGGCAATGCCGTTAGGCTGGCCTTAGACCTTCTTTTTGCTCTTCCTCTGTGGATTATGCGAGGGACTGGTACTTGGACTTTATCTCTTCTTGAACAATGTTGCACCTTGAATAATGTGGCACCTTGACTAGTATCCTGCACCTTGAATAATGTCCTGCACCTTATATCTTCTTCTTTTCCTTCCGTCCACACAAATATTTGCCTCCCATTCACTTCCACTGTATGTGAAGCAAGGGGCTAATAAAACGTCTTCC
Organism: Protomyctophum parallelum; assembly: GCF_964188405.1. NCBI lineage: Eukaryota > Metazoa > Chordata > Actinopteri > Myctophiformes > Myctophidae > Protomyctophum > Protomyctophum parallelum. Next base: position 23,417,549 of record NC_139701.1, on the reverse strand, counting down.
GTGTCACAGCAGTCCAACTTTGGTGAACTTTGACAGGACCTGTCAATAGTTATGTTATTAGGGTTTGATGTGGTCAGATCAACATATGGAATGTCAGAACAGATCAGCTCCATATATTGAGCGGGGGCAGTGTCTTGAGTGTACAGGGTTTGATGAGGGCCCAGGTAGGGCCGGGCCTTCATTTATTTTCGGGCCTGTTGAGAACTGCCCAACAAATTTTGCTTCAGCAGGTGGTGTCACTCCCATGCACTCGCACAAGTGACCATGCCTGCAAAGTACTGTATGCTGGAAAGGCAAGCTCTGCCACTGTGTGCCCAGAAACTGTTTTATACTGTTATGTCATGCTCAGGTTTGTTATGGGTCATGGAATTCTTCTATAATGAATTCATGTCATTGTTGTCAAATGTAAGAAAAAAGTTTCATATGATGAAATCTGTAAGTCAGACCAGCTGCTTGTTAAATATAGAGTGGAAAGGTCTGTTTGTCTCCGTCGGGCCTACAAAATCGTAATTTCATGTCATTATCACCTTACTGTTTTTTCTACATGAACCTAAAGAAGGGGTGCAATGAGAGTGTTACCTCAAGTGGTGAAAGACAAACCAAAATGAAATCAGGAACAGAAAAAGGGCCCTCCATCACGTGTTGTCTTGCTCAACAGCAGACAGTAATTCTCCCACTAACTCATTTGACAAGCGAGAAAACAGGGAAAGTAGCGGGCAGCATTAGCAGGAGCTCATAGAAGCAGATCAATTTGTGCATACAGCTTAAATGTATTTAAGCTTGTAATCCCTGTAAATATCTTCAGGCAAGGCAAAGTCAGCCTTTTAACATTGACTAAATGAAGTAAATAGAAGCAAATTAATTTTTAAAAATTGCATTTCTGTTGAACCCTGTGTGTGTGTGTGTGTGTGTGTGTGTGTGTGTGTGTGTGTGTGTGTGTGTGTGTGTGTGTGTGTGTGTGTGTGTGTGTGTGTGTGTGTGTGTGTGTGTGTGTGTGTGTGTGTGTGTGTGTGTGTGTGTGTGTGTGTGTGTGTGTGTGTGTGTGTGTGTGTGTGTGTATGATTATACATTACAATATACTATGTTGTATACAGTATGTGTATACATATATAGAAATGCATATGGCAGCAGGCTGTGTGAGTTGGCTGCTAATGAGGCCTGTAAATCTCCGAGCTCAGATATTTTGATGGCTTCGTCACCCTGCTGTTTGGGGAGAGGGGGGTGCCGTGAAGTTGGCTTTAAATGCAGAGCGTCTGTTCTCCCTTCGAACCTCTAACACCACAACAGATGGAGAGAATATGGAGCTCGGAAGGTTTTACCTTTGAGGTGGTAACAGTGAAGCCACTCATTAACACTGAATTTACCACTTCGTTAGCACCGCAGCTTCCTGTAGAGAGCAACCCAGCGCTGGATGTCAAATCCACTGAGCATACGTTTTAGAGTAGTGGAGCCAAGTGCGCCCCGGACACATAATGTGGTTTTAAACGGCGATATTACTGTATGTCACAATGCTGCATCTGTCATTTTTGATGCCTGGTATTATTTTTATTACATTTAAAAACAAACAAACGCATGTTATCAATCAGCAACACGAAGTGACTCATAGCTTATACATCTGACAGTCGACCCCTTCCCCGACAGAATTGCTGTACGTGCGTGCGTGTGTGCGTGCGTTTTACACATGGAGTCTGCGGCTGCCAATTTGTCAGGATTCAAGTAACAACAGTCTCGTGCTGGGACCTGCATTGGCACCATCATGGAGTGAAAAGACAGAATGTGATCTCATTGGGAGATGTGTACTTTGTTCCCATGGAAATTGGTCAATTTTCGCAGGCAACTGAGAACTTTAGGGGGAGATATGGGAAGGTTGTGTCCCAGAGGTGTGCTCACATAATTAAGCATCCTCACCAAGGTATTCGGGGCTAACAGCAGGGTTTGTTGTGAATAGAGGTGGTGAGAGAAGGTGTTGGAAAATCATAAATGTGCCGTAGAAAAATGCCTTATTGCTCCATCGTACAAATGGTGCCACATGCAGTAAAATATAGGAGATCTACAAGCTCACAACACATTGCAAATGCAACGTGATGTGAGCATGTAGAAGTGGCGGGAATACACCACCAAAACTGCACTTTTACGAACAACCCGTTTGTGGATAAGAAAAACAATTACTAAGATTTCATGAACTAGAATGTTATTAGGACATTTATTTTATCATCATTTTTCTTTTCAGTATTTCTGCTTTATTTTGATTGTGGGATTGTGAGATAAAGACAGAGTAGGGGAATGACACATAGTCCAACCAGCGACTCGCTGAAGAAGGCATTTTGCACCCTATGTGTTATGCACTGTGGGTCGCCCCATCATCATTGTCTCCACCAGGCCGAAGGCATGGGGAGAGAGTATGTTTTGCACTCCGTCTGTGTGTGCGTCCGACGTCCGTCCGTCCGTCTGTGTACAGCTAATCTCCGGCACCGTTAACCCAGTCGATGCCAAATTTTGCACACACACTCCGTGGATGCCAACAATGAACCTCTGCCCCAAATTTTCCAGAACGGCATGTTATAGCGCCACCAGGAGGCCGACTTTTGTAAAACAATTCTTTTTTATATTACTCCTCCAGAATCTGTCCAAAAATTATCCAAATCGTTACACAGTATCTCTATAGTCATGTGTTCAAGACGGATCTGTCCGATATTTCATATTCCATCCTACCCTCATTGGCCCGTTTTGAACAAAAAGCCTCAAATCATGAACGCAGCGTGCAATTTATGTGAAATCTTTCACAGACTTTCCTACTACGCTGAGGAATATCCCACCCTTTTCACATTGGCCTGTTATAGCGCCACCAGGTGGAATTTTGCAAAACACATTTTTGGAACAAAATGCCTCAAATCATCCAATTGCCATCCAAGGCATGAGAAGAAATGGCACCCTTTTCACATTGGCCTATTATAGCGCCACCAGGAGGTCACAACCCGACCTGGCCTGGTGGAGACTTGTGCCCCGAGTGGCACTTTTTCTACTCTTGCTATTATTTCATTTGGTGAAGTTAAATTATTGTTTTTAAAATTCCCTTTGTGCATAGGCTTAATGTACACTGAAGTGATATTCTACAGTAGGACTATATGGAGTGCATATGTATATATGCTGTACATATTTTGATATATGATATGTTGTTGTTATTTTCTCTTCTCAGAAAGTATTGCTGCTATGTCTGATCTGAAGCCGAAAGCACAAGAGGACAAAGATGTGATATCTGCTTCTGACAGTCCGGGTCGCACTCAGGAGCCATTACAGAGTCACACATCCTCCCCAAAGAACAATGCCACGGGTCTGTCCTCGGATGAACATGAAAATCCTTTAAATGGAGCCCAGCCAAATCCATTTGTATACGGCGGTGTCCCTGCTGTTCACCATGCAGGCGATTCATTGCCTCCAGGAGCACTTGTTAATGGCCCTGGTTCACACCCCACCTCAGAGGTACGCCGGGTCCTGAACAAAGGCACTCTTTTCTCCAACAATGTCCGGGAGGCCGCGTGGCGACCGGAGGAGGACACGAGCCCTCAGGTGTCGCTGCCACCCAGTGAGCTTCAATCAGACGCTTGGAGGAACACAGCGGGACTCGTCCTCAAAACACTGCCCACGCAGCCAGGTGCCGACGCGCCGTCTCACTCCGAAGAGAATGAGTCTAAACTGCCCGGCTATTCCACTCTGTCAGGTGACGGTTCAGACCAGATGCACATTAGTCGGCCTCTGATAAACAAGGCGGTGAAAACAAGAGCTCTACGGGATGTAAACACAGAGTTGTCAGAGGGCTGCTCAGATGATTATGATGAGACGGAAACAACCAGATGGGATTCAGCACAAGAGCTTGTGCACTCCTTGAGGAAGGGCCACACTGTTAACAGACGGCTGCAGAGAAAGGCCAGAGTGACACCTCTTTTAACAAGCCAAATTGAGAGGAAGTACAATACACACATGAGGGGTGTGCCTGGCACTGCAGAGAAGGTTTACAACAGTTTAAATCACACTCACAATGGTTCCCATAGTGGCATCGATGTAGATAAATGTGCCAATAAATATGTTTCTTTTGGTACAAAGCCTATTTTAAAATATCCCATCGAGTCACTGAAAGATCACCCCAGCAGCACAACAATGGACAGCGAGCTACTAATTGGTAACAACGCAAGAAAAGGTTGCTACACGCAAAACGACTCTGAAGTAGCATGCAATTTTAATGCTAACCCTGAACAACTGAAGATGGAACATTCTGAGTCGGAGCCACTGTTCGCACTGTGCAATGTTAATTTCCAGGAAAAAATACATTTGCATAGACATATGATGTATCATTTAGATGGGCATGATCAGGTGGAGAATGCTCCGTATCCCTTTATATGCAGGGAGTGTGGGCGTTCGTTCTGTGATAGCAGTTCCCTCATGAAGCACATCATTATTCACCAGGAGAGGCTTGAAAAACTCATGGAGGAAATCAAAGGTCTCAAAAATCTTGAAAACCAAGGCAGGAATGCCACATTACAATGGCCTCGGTGTGTATTTGCAAGCAATTGCCCTAAAAGCTTTGTCCAGCATGCCAAAGCAAATGAGAATGTAAAGCACTATTACTGCTGTGAGGAGTGTAGCTATGTAGCACTGACTGAAGATGCACTTGAAACACACTTAAATGTTATGCACTTAAAGACACATCACCAGCAACACCATTGGAGTCATACTAATGACACAGGGATAATGGACCTGGTTCAGTTCCAATGTAAACTGTGCTCTTTCACTTGCCAAGACAGACAAATGTTAAAAAGGCATTCAGAACTGGAACATCAAGAACCATTACATGATGAATGGGGCAGTCCGGTATTTCATAAATTGTATGAGCATACAGAATCCAAGGTGAGACGTTTGAAGCTCAATGACCGACCCAAAACCGCTGATTCAGAACTAATGCACTTGATGCCAGATTTATGTAACACACAGCCCACTTTCTGGAAAAGAGCTGACTTCACCTGTTGGGCCGGTAAAAAAGCAGACACACAGAATTCCTACAAAATTCTACACTCTTCACAGTTCAGGTGCAGTGATCACTTCACAGCACCCATGCTGTCACAATCTTTGTGCAAGACTGACAAGCGTGGCAAATTATCTCCACAGCCAGGAGACAAAATAGATATGACACCAGGTGTACCCTATGCAGAGGAGGACGGCCAGAACAACTTAGAACATGCAAACTCTCCCTCAAACATTGATATTGTGCTCACGGCAAAGAAGGCTGAATCAGACCAGACCAGTCAAGGACAGAAAAATGCCTTGGCGAGTGCAAGTTCACAAGTGCAAGCAGCCCTAAAGTCTCCATCAAAAAGTAACATGTCAGCACCATCGCTTCCTGAACAGATGAATGATAGTGTATTTCACAAACCTAACCAAAGTTGTGAAAAAGATACCGGCCCTGAGGATATCAAACAAGACTACAGTTATAACTTCAGTCACTATGCCGGTGAAACTACAGCCAAATTTATGGACAGCAGTGAGAATGAAAAGCATCTCTATGATGATGATGGAGACGATGACTGCAGTGACATACAGCAACTCATTATCAAAGAGGAGTACATCGAAAGTGCTATCTGTGATGATTCCCTAGACCTAGAGACATCCGCCACCATGCCTAAGACTGAACCTTTTGAGTTCCCACTCACGGCTGGGCCAGAACACAAACCCTGTCCCTACTGCCCCGCTGTGTTCGAGTCTGGAGTAGGCCTGTCCAACCACGTGCGAGGACACCTCCACCGAGTTGGGTTGAGCTACAATGCTCGACACATGGTTTCACCGGAGCAAGTGGCGTTACAAGACCGCCAGCCACGTATCCGCAGAAAGATCCCCTCTGGCACAAGGAAACTCAAAAAAGGTGATGCTATTAATTATAATTTTTTGTTGCAGGTTGTTAACCAAACAGTGACTGTACAGAAATTCATATAAAAACTCAAGTGCAAGAGAATAAATGATAACCCTGACATTTTATCATTGTCCATGGTTGGGTGATAATATTTGTATAACATACTCTACCCCATTGCCTTTGTACCCCATTGTATATACTTAATTGTACATGCATCAAATAGCGAAACAAGCTCAGAAAGTGCACTGGATGAAAGTCCAGTGCACAGTAGCACTTTAGCTGGTCATCTGCATTTCAGCCCTAGAGCTGATATGGCAGCTTTCATCACCCCCTCACCCAGGGCAAATAAAGGCTACTGTCTGTCTGTGATACATATATTTGTAGTTCAATCAGAATTGTCATCAGTTGAATTAATACAGAAGATAAGTGAGTTAGCCTTGTATGGTGCTTCAGCACTCATTATTATTCTCACTCTCTGAACTGTTACAGTTGACAAGCCGGAGTCACAAGGACACACATGCCCCCTGTGCTGGGGTTGGTTCGATACTAAAACGGGCCTTTCCAATCATGCAAGGGGCCACCTAAAACGAATAGGGAAGACCATAACCTGCGATAAGAAGTCCCCGGTGTCCATACTACTTGAACTCCTCCAGGACAAGAGGGAGCGTGAGAGGATTGTCCAGATCCTGAACAAGGAACAGTTCGTCTCCCGTCCATTCATCTCCCAGAAGTTTGTCAGCAGCGGCAGCCTGTTTCTGATGCCCCCTGGGATCCCAGTGGAAATCCAGTACGCTATGAGGAATACTGTACCAATGGGCAGCTGTGTGCCCAAACAAGAGCCAGAGTTCTGCCAGACAAGCAAGGGGATTGAGGAAGCACAGGCTGCTGACGAGACGCCCTCGAGCACTTTGGTCAAACTTCTGGAGACGAGAAAGAAGGCAGCAGAGCTGAAGGAGCGAGAGGCTTTATACACAACCAGGAAGCACTTCAACATGGAGGCACAGATGATCAGTGAAGAGTCAAGTTGGACTCATGGTATGGTATTACTTTTCGTGCCCAGCATGAAACATTATATCTCAAAAATAGAAACTAGATAAGCAAAACTGTAATCTCATCTACCACCTTGCTACACTGTCTGAATATACTGTTAACACAATGGTGCTATCAGTTTTAACACAAAATACATACACATATACCAATACTGATAGGAAGCCTTGGTTCTGAACAGAGCTGCTCAAGCTCTGTTCAAGTGTTTCTCTACACATGAAAATCCCCAGTGTTCATTTGACTATAATTATCACTCTCTGGGAGTTACAACACTGTGGATTTTGCTGTGCGTAAAGAAAGCTGTATGACTATGTTCATACATGTATATTACAGTGTTCACCATAAGGTATCGAACTAGCAGGGAATAACACATTTTAGTGAATTTCATTTGCATACAAAGTTGCACACAAATTCCTCTTCAATATCAACACGTCATGTATAAGCTCTTTCAAAGATGTAAATGTTTACTGTACTTGGTTTTGTATAGTACAACTTGAAATGTGCTTTAGTTAGCACAATATAATACCATTTTCATGTTTTTGTTGCCAGTTTTACCAGCATTATTTCCTACTTATTTGAAATACTTTTAACGTAGTATCAGTCGAAGTACCAATCATCCTTCTATTAATAATTTCGATATGAAAAGAATGGACTGCAGATGTTAGTGGGGGCTGAAACATCTCACGTTTTCTCTTGAAGTCTTGTCTAGGTGCCTTTGGTGTTTAATATAATAACTATTATGATGTTTAAATGTGCTGCATACAGCCTTCTGTTAGGAACTGTGTAGACACTCATGTTTCTCACAATTTAAATCAGTTGATTATACAGCTACCAGCTCAATTGTGTGATAAAAATAAAAAGAATGTTGACAATCAATTGATTTGTTGGAACACACATGAAGAATAAATGTCACCCAAGTCGCTTTGAAATTGAAATGAATGAAAATATCATGAGAGCACTTTGATGTTGAGCTGGAATCACATCAGCTGTGTTTACAGGCTTTTGTTTAATGTCGATCCAAATCAAACCTTCAATCAGGTACAGAGAACAGTGTTGATAAGGATGAACTCAGTTTCCTTTTTGTTCAAGTTAAAACCCTGTGAATAGAGCTGATCATTTTCACAGCATGACAGCAGCTGCAGTGACATACAAAACATTATGAAACCTACACTATTGGCAGGTTGGGATTACAATTACAAAAGAGACATATTGCTGATTTACATTGTTATGAAACAATGCATTGCTGGGCACGTTTTTGATATGGCTACATCATTATTGAGTTACCGGTACATTTAAGACAATTCACACATACCGGTATATTATTATGTCACCACATTTCAATTTACAATATTCTTACATGAAGAAGGTGCTAACAATGGGGCAATTTCTCTTATAAGGTAGTTAATAGAAGTTTCAATCCGACTCACAAAGCAACATGCATATATAATTTACATATATACAGTACATAATCAATGTCACTCTCAATGTTCATGAACGGGCAATGGAAGTCTGTATCGTTTATGTAACATATTGATGCGGTGTTGGCAGCCACAATGTGTTGTCTGTTTGAAGACAAACAACAAAACATGAGATGTTTTCAAATTCATCCACTACCCTCCATGACATCCATAACATGTAAGTGAAAATAGGCCCCTGAAGACATTAAATTGTGTTAAACATTATCACCAGCACTTACTTCAGAATGGAAAACACATCCTTAGTATTTCAAACCAGATGGAGAGAGTGGTTAGGGCACACAGGGAATAGCAGTTTTACTTTGTACAATATTGCATTCCTTCTGCACTCTGAGACACTTACAGTACAGTAGACACCTGAGGGCGAGAAGTGTGGTGCATGCATCCACCCCGTTGACGGAAGACTGCTGGGCGAGCGATGGCGCTTTGGCAATGGGGGTCAGATCAACATGGAATGAATTCTGTACTGGCCATATAAGGAGCATGTCTTGAGTGTACAGAGTTTGATGAGGTCAGATCAACATATCATGTCAGAATAGGTCAGCTCCATACAGTTTGGAGATCTAAGGGTGGTAGCGGGGACATTCTCTTGAGTGTACAGGGTTTGATGAGGGCCTAATGTAGGGCCTGGCCTGTTGAGAACTCTAGTTTTCGGCCGGCTGCCGGACACGGCTGCACTAATAACTTTGGGGCAGGCCCGTCTAGAGTTTGAATGGACAGGTATCAGTCAAAAAGGAGACATCGAAGAGGAAGGATGGATGGGGAAGGATCAACATATGGAATGTCAGAACAGGTTCTTCTGACATATGGAGATCTAAAGGTACGTTCAGACTTGTATGCTTAGAGCGTCGTGATTACAGACAAAGTCAAAAACGAGAAGTTATGCGAGCGCCACGAACGGGCACGGCGCGACCTGGCACAGCACAAACGGGACGAACCGAATATTTAAATTCAAGTCTGAGCGCACTTTAAGGGTTTGAGGTCAGATGTAGAGTTGCTGGCCAATATTGATAACATCAGGGATCTCCATAGTTCGGTTGCAATTAATGCATCATTTCTCATAACCTTGCAGTACAGCCTTCATTTCATTGTCATTATTAATCTATTATATGAATCTATTAGTGTAAGAGGTCAGTAAGGATATATTCCTGCTGTGATGACTAACTGCATACAAACCAACATTTTGAATACTTTTTCTTGCAGATGAATGTGAGTCCGGTCAGGCTTGTGGTCACTGTAACACTGCCTTCCCCAGTGCTGTCAGTCTGTCCAGTCATCTCAGAGCCTTTTCACGCAGAAAGAGGTTCACCGTTTTGGAAGAAACGAGTAAGTGTCAGCCACCACGACTCTGCAGGCAAATGTAATATTAAACATAAGGCCTTTTAACAAAGGCCTCCAGTATGAGGGCTGTGGTGTTAATGGCAGTTTAATGGGTTTGAAAGTTTGACAGCTATTTAACATAGCACGCAAAGACTCACAATAAGAAAATAAACTCCAGAAGTCTTAGCGTCAAGCCTTCCTCAGCGTATATGCTGAGGAAGGTTTGATGCCGAAATGCTTCTGTGTACTGTATGCTGCCTGTGCCTTAATGAATTAAAAGTACCAAAACGTCAACTTTTCACACAAGTTATCTCATAAGCTATAGGCTGATTCCAGAATGGATATAGGACCTGCTAGCAGTGTTTTTAGACTCTTGTTGAGATGACTTGTCAGATTTTCATTCCCCAAAAATGGTAAATTTTTATTGACTTGTTTTGTCATTCTCTAGGCTATGATTTTAAACAAAAGAAGTCAAGATCAGGACACGGGAAGAAGGTGTTATCCTCCTTGAATGCTGTGGAGAAGATCTACAGACTCACCTGCAGGTGCTTGGACCAAGCCTATGACTACATATTTTACTTCAGTATTTTGCTGTCTAGGAATATTAATCACTGTTTCCTGTGTTTAAATTTCACCCAATTCTCATTTGTGCAGATTCTGTGACTTAGTCTTCCAGGGTCCACTGTCTGTCCAGGAGGACTGGGTCAAGCATTTGCAGAGGCATCTTATGCACACTAGTGTCCCTCACTCAGGGACAAGGATGGTTGAGGTGTTTGGTCTTCAACAGATGCACCACTTTCCGCTGGAGAACACAAACCTGGAGCACCCAAAGCTGGAAAAGCCAAACCTGGAGCAACACCTCACCCCTCTGGAACTTCAGGTTGCCTCTTAAATGTTCTAGGTTGTTTACACATCAACATGTCAGTTAACTATCAATCCAGCATCCAGTATATCTATTGAATTGTACTGTACCTCAATTATACTCTCTCTCTCTACACACACACACACACACACACACACACACACACACACACACACACACACACACACACACTGCACATAAGATAACGCCTTTTTAATTTTGTATTTGCCTTATCAACAGCTTATAAAATATTTGTATTCATATGTTATGCCAACAAGCTTCATTTCTTAAAATCGTTATATGGTATATTTAAATCAACAAAATATATATTACATATACATACAGTCTTAGTTCTTAAATAAATATGTTTTCACTGTTTTAACTATGCACCCAGACTCGGGTACGTATTACGGGTAAGGCAGTACTTTGTGTTGTACCCAAGACTTAAAATATTCGTCATCATATGACAAAGGCACTGTTCATGTTTATCTTTATATACTTGCTTCTAGAGTACACAGCAAAATACTGAGTGTAAATTTAACCCACATTTCTGAGTATTTACTGAGTGTGAAAACTGAACTTTACGGCTTTTTACACTCGATGCTAGATGCAATGTGAATAAGGACATTGGCCCGGTTTCCCAAAGGACACCTCTTACACCATGGTGAAAGTGGTATGGTGTTGCACATGCTCAGTTACCCTCTAGGCCGCACATAAAGCCTGTGAACATAGACATTCCGTGCATAGATGTGCCACGCAAGGGTAGGCCTCAGGCCTACCATTCTGAAATGTAATCTAATTTAATTTCTTTGATGCTGAAGTAGGCCTTAATTTCAAATTTTTATATATTTAAATGAGATGAAGAAAGTCACCACTCGCACCACACATTTCTCTGCGAATGGTTTTAATACTGCCACATGTCGACAGGTGTGTGTAGGCTTTAGGGAAACAGGTTTGTGTATTAATGCAGGAGGCCTTACGTGTGCAATGAGGACATGTATGGCTGTGCTCTAGTCTAGGTTGTGTATTTCTATGTTGTTGTGTTTGACAGTGTTTCCCAAAAAAGGACATGGTGTTTGATTGGCTGCCATGCACACAGGCTTCATGTGCGGCCTAGAGGGCAACTGAGCATGTGCAACACCATACCTCTTACACCATGGTGTTACACCATGGTGTAAGAGGTATGGTGAAACCGGGCCAATGTATGTTTGATTGTACTTTAGTTACATGGGACATTTTGATGATTATATAAGCATTCTATATCGTTACAAAAATATTTATCCTGATAGACTGAGTATTTTATATTTATACATAATGAACCTGTTTAACGCAATTCACAAAATATTATATATTTTACTTTTCTTGTTAGCATATATTGCACAATTTTTAGACTAATCTATATTTTGCTTTGACAGCAAGACTGATTCAATTTTTAGTAACCTAACATTTTGTACAGAAGTCACAAAATTAGTTGCATGATAAAGAATATTATTGCTATGGTAATATAAATATGAGCTAATTTTATAAATACTAGCACCACAGAAATCAATTAGGTCACTAATGGCAGTGTAACGAGCTTTCAGTAGGCAAAATGGAAGGGGTAAAGTACCAGGACAGATTTTGACTTGGTATCATGCCTGGTGGTAGCCATGCTGTATATTGTATACAATGTATAGTAACCCAAAGTTCTATCAAAGTTCAACATCGCTTTCAGCTTTTTTTTTTGTGGTGGCTAATCTTAATTTAAAGATTTGTATATTGCGCCTTCACAGCATTTAGGGGTGGTAGGGTCACTCAGTCAACCTTGCCAACAGAAGTAGCAGCTTTTCAGTCAGAGTTAGCTAGGAAGCGTTTGTTTATGCAACTGGATTCTACCAATTCCCGGAAAAGAAGTGCTGTGATTGGCTTGACTAGTTGTCACTTTGATTGGTAGTTGTGCCTTGTGAGACTTTTGCAGGGCTTAGGTAGATGGGATTTATAACAAAATTACTCACTTGGTGCTTGTCAGAATAAGGCCTAATTGTATACCTGTATTGGGGTCCTTGTAAGGTCATGTCGCTTGCCAAGAATATCCAATGTTTTTGAGTGGTGCAACCCAGGCCCGGCGCCACGAGGGGGCAAAGGGGGTGTTTGCCCCCCTAAATCAACCTCTTTGCCCCCCTTAGATAAAATAGTTACAGACAAAACAATGGTACATTTCCAGGCATTGAAAGGAAGGAAGCCAACGAAATCGTGCGCCTCCGCCCTCTATAGATATGCAAATGTGGCGCATTGTCTTCATGTCCAATACCTGCCCCCGATTGCCCCCTCTGTCATTTCATCCTGGCGCCGGGCCTGGTGCAACCACTCCTATAGACAGCTATGTTTGTCCCTGGGTCCCTGCCTGGGTCCCTGGCTGGGTCTGAGCACGAAATAGCGTTTGGTTGGTTTTCACAACCAAGTGTCACTGTTGCGCAGCCACACACACACACACACACAAACTCACACACACACACACACACACACACACACACACATATTAACTGTATATATGATTATTTGGGGTGTTAAAGTACAGTAGAGGGACCCCCTGGGGACCGTCACACCGCAACTTTGCCATTTCTCAACCATTTCGGACACGGGGTGGCTCGCCGGAACCGGGCCGGCCCCCTGGGCACGTTCCTGGGGGACTGAATGTTCTGGGGACCCCCACACAGAGTTAGTTATTTTTTGGCCTATGTATGGGGGCCAGGGGAAATACATTTTGATTGTAAACTTATGGTTCAAAAGTTAAAGGTGACAAGTGGGCTGTTATAGTGCCACCTTGAGGCCAATCTGTGTAATTATTTGACGTGACTCTTAGAACATATACCTATCAAGTGTGGTAAAGCTACTTCTTATGGTTTGTGAGAAACATACTTTTATACACACTGGTGTATAATTGCACAAGCTTAATGCACTAATAGAGGCGTGCCAAACCTTTTCACATTTTAAATGACTTACTTGATCGCCACATGTTAGGTTTGCGATCTTCAGTTCTGAGGTCCCAGTTCTATCCAGGTTGTTTTTGGCCTGCCTTGTTTCCACTTTCGGGCCCATCTCAATGCTATTTTAGGAATGCAGGTCTATTCAATTTTAAGGACATCTGAGCGGTCTGTGTTTAATTTCAAGCACTGCATGGTGTCAGTTTGTCCTTTTTGTACAGGTCCTCGTATTAGATTAGATATTAGATTACAATACAATAAATAGGTGCAATAACGCTACACCACACTAATAATAATAAAGACATATTTTAGAACATTTAGAAAATTACAGCTTTTTAGTGATACATTAAATCAATGAGTGTTTTGCGTGGCCAACTCATAAGTGTTATTCTTGAGGGCCTCCAATGCCCAGCTTTGTCTGTGTGAACACAAACATGATGATTTGATTGACATAGCGATGATCTGATTGGCTGAGCAAAGTACATATTGAGGATAAAAGTGAGGACAGAAAAGTGAAGACGCCAAAGTGACAGAAACCATGTAACAATAACACACACATCAAGCATCAGCATGATATAGCTCAAGTCCTGAGAGTTCATTCAACTCCTATAAAAATGTACCCGTAAATGAACATACCAACATGACCAGCAATACTTTTTCTTTTTCTTTCACCAGTTTATATTGTAGCTTAAATTCAATCTTGTGAAAGTAAAATGTAAATAAAATGCTTCCTTCACTGTTTTGTATTGTGCCCTCTTGTTAACAGCAGAGTGTGCCATTGTTTACCAATAGAAACTGCAAGCTGTAAAGTATGTAATCAGTGCTTGATAGTCCCATCTGGTTCTGCTACACTACTTACCAGTGGCAAAGGGGGCTAACCCCACAGTTTATCCTGGGCAGTGTCTAAAGCAACGATCAAAGCTGTACAAACCAATTGTCATCATGTTTCTCCAGAGGGAATTTTGAAGTACATTAATGCTCCTTCTTTGGGAAATAATTGTCCCACTCTGTGACTTCATTAGGACTCCTGGTTGTTTCAAAAGATGCCCTCTCTAGAGCCACATTGCTAGCAGACAGCATCCCAAGGGGCCGAATGAATAAAACAAAGAGAGATTATAATGAGATTGAGTTAGCCATGACCAGGGATTGGGCTTTTCATTATTCCACTCTGGAGGGGGGAGAGAGAGAGAGAGAGAGAAGATGGGGGTGGGCAGGTCTGACATAAAGAATTGTGTTGTCGTAGAACCCACACTCACCATCTGCCATGAAGGTCCAGTAGGAAGGGGCCAGTGCATGCTCACGATTACCATGTATATCAATAGGCTCCTCTCTGGAGATTGCTCTATAAAAACAGCAAGCACACCCTGTAAAACCGAAGAATAAAATAAACCATGCAGAAATAACAATTAACAATAAGTTAATTATTGGTCAGTTTATGTGCCAGGGAAGCATAATACAGCAAGTTATATTGTCTAAACATAGAACAAATTCCCTTTGTCCTGAACACCTGTTTTTGGTGTATTTGCACACTTGTGTGTGTGTGTGTGTGTGTGTTCCATCCTAAACTCTGCTCCACAAGAAAGCGCTTTGTCTGGTAGTCCTGTCTTTTTCACTCACTGTCTGTATGTGGCAGCATCAGGACCATTGATCATGACCTTTACTTTGGCCGGTTTATTCTGAAGTGCCACAGACTGCCTGTGTGAAAAGAGAGGAAAAAAGAAGTAGAAAAAATCAATAGGTTTCCATTATCTGGTTGGGCAGTGTCACTGGCCTGTCAATGATCCTGTTGCAGTGGTGGTACAAGGGTGCGACACGGGCCCCCACTCAATCGCTGCTGACAAGAGGAAAACATGCTGACAGGCACCAGGAACAAGTTGGAACACAGATTTGCACTTCAAGCAGCCGTCCGAGAAGGTACAGTGCGAGGCCACCACACGGCAAGGGGCAAGCTCAGTGGGAGTGAGGTTTGGGGGGAGCAGGGGGGCTGTGGATCCTCTGCCAGCCTGCCTCTACCACCATCTGACTGTCTAGCTCTCCACCACAAAAGCTTTTATCCTCCCATCAATTATTTAACTCTGGATACACCAAAGGAAACTCAGGTGCACTGATTGTGGCTGAAGCAAAATTGCCCACTCTCTCTGTCAGTGTCTTCCCTGTCCAGACACTCGTTAGCTGCTCCTGGATAGTGGCATGAATACTATATCCATGTAATGTGTTAAACATTACAGTATGTGTGAATGGAATTATTCATGAAATTGTCTTCAATTAAATGTTATCCTTCAAGACGAGATTGCTAAACTTTACTGTACTGTTGCACAATATCATTTACTTTGTGATATCCATAACATATGGGAAATCATAATTATTTAATTATATATATATATATATATATATATATATATATATATATATATATATATATATAAACTTTTACGTCCAGTCCATTTGACCTCCCCTAATGGCCAGTCAGAAATTGGTTATAAGGAAGACATCAACTGTCTCTCAGAAGATCATAAATCAATATATTTTGACAAGGGGGGGAAAGTGTTTTGGATCATGCACCGCTTTGGCCCCAAAACAGCCTTTCACCTCTTGTCAATTGTCTTTCTTTTGGATCAAGTTTTAATGACCACATGTCATTGTCTTTTTTTTCCCTTTTTTTTTACTGTGCACACTAGCCGAGTCACTTCCAGCTGAATTAAAATGGATTAAATAAAGTCATTACGACGTGTGTCTTTGACACACCTCATTAAAGCCTTGTATTGAAGGTATATAGCCTGCCCTACATTATCGAAACTGGACAGTTTCAATATGACCCATGCAGGCCACTGCACGGGCCGTCATCTGACATCAAGGTTCTTTTATTGGACTATACAATACCAACAGTTTTCGTTTTCAATTACACACTGTTCCGCTTGTGTGGACTCCTCCGTATGTAAGCAATTCAGTGATGATGACTAGGGAATTCAGGTTAATATGTTGACAAGGTTTAACAATACCGGGTCATGTTGCACAACACACGCATGAGTGGTTCTGTTCACTCCAGCAGCTGACAGGTCCTAATCATGCGCTGCCCTAAAGGCACTGGGGCAGAGAGGACTTTAATTACTGAATTATAGACTGGTTTGCCGGCGTCAAATTGAGACATAATTAAAGACAGACTTATTGGGCTATAGAATTGTTCCAGCTAATTGGGCAGAGCAGTCAAGTGCGATATGGTGCATGCGTTTACATTTATTTGTAATAATCATATACTAGGCCTACACAGTAGCCAGGCTAGCTTATTGGTCGGTCTCTCAAGCCGACAGCTGCATTTCATTTAGCCAGGCTTAATAGGCAGATATATTGAATGTAATAACATTATAGGCTTATAAATATATATATATAGGCTATAGTCTAATAGTCTACAAATATATAGACCAAGGCAATTACAGACAATTTGGTTTAGGTATGCGTATAGCCTATACAAACAACACATTTCGCAATTGTTTAGCCATATATGTTAGCCTACATGCAGCAGCAAATGTGTCATATAATATATTTGCAAGAACAATAATGCAAAACACAATGTGCTTTATAGTCTTGACATTCACGATTGTGCATGTCGCACCTTTTGAAACATCATTATTTCCTATTAATTAGTCTCAAAACATGCCTTTAGAAATAAAGATAGGTGTGATGGAGAACTGGTCAGCGAGCAGCTGCCCTTCATCCCTCTAGGCACAAGCTGACCTTGTTTTTTTACATCACTGAACTGGAAGCTTGACAGGCCATAAAACGAAAGACATTTGATTTGGATGTGGAGAGAAACGCAGAATATGAGCCAGAAATGACGAGTCAGACTCAGACATGATTTCGGGCTAAAGATTGTCTGTAGGCCTATATGCTATAGCCTATAAAAGAAAGAAACAACACGTGTCTGTTTTGGAAAAAGCGTCTTCAGGTTAGTCTATATCCTTCATAAAAACGTTTTTTTTAGACGTTGACTATTTCTCTGGTTACGGCCTATAGTGTCCATAATGGCATATATAGCCACACCATTAGTAAAAAGCCTTATTTGGTTCCTCAATTAGCTTCAATTAGCTCGTTTGTATTCTAGGGTAGCCCATTCTTCTAAATTGTGGGAGAAAATAGAGTCAAATGAGTCTAAAACAGTTATTGGCGCGCATTACCAATTTCTAGTATTTGCAAGTAAAGTAGGCTAAAATAGCCTCAGAGCCTGCAGGCCTGTACTGTATATAGCCTGTGTATTTCACTGCAATTATCTTATTGGACGGCAGGGGACACTGCTCCTTTCGTTCTGAAAGTCAGCAGTGGAAGCCAACCCATATAGCAGTAGCCTATGGGGGAACAAATCTATTGCGGTACGTTCACTATCATTTGGATACTATATTTAAGAGGCTAAAATTCCTATAAGCTTTAAGGTAGGCCTATAACATAAATTATGTTCCTATCCTATAGCTAGCTGGCAGATCAACGGATGTAGCTTTACGGTCGGCTAAATTTCTATGCACTTTCTCTGTGCATTAATTTGTGATTGGTCGGTGTGGGCCTGACGTTGTTATATACTGCTCGATCAGTGTTCACTGCTTAAACTGAAGGAATTATCAGATAGGATAGCGGCCTATAAGTCCCTAACAGTTCAAGTTCAGGTAAGCCTATTAGACAGAGTTAAATTTGGCCCGTGTAAGGTTGTTCCCCGCCCTCAAGGGCCACATGTTCCACGATGCCTTTTAGTTTCAGAGACGCTTTTAAAGTCTAAAGACGCACACTCAGCCCATTATCAAGCTGAATAGCCTACAAGAATGCTCACATTCATAAAAAACAAAATTGTCTATGGATGTAGGAAGGCCTATGGCGTTATTTCAACATCATTAAGTTTTATCAGTTTATTCAGTTAAGGGCCTATATTCTAGCTAATCTGTAATAACAAACGTTGTCCTTGCATGATCCTATAAACCATGATGATTATACGGCAAAATATAAACCTACATCCATTTCTTGTTCAATTTATCTGATAAGCCATTTAGGCTAATTGCAACTCGAGCCAATTCGTGAATTTAAAACTTTCAGGCGACAAGCGAATATAGAGCAAATGTCAAAACATAGAGGAGAATAACTGACAGTTGAAAAGACAGAGCATGTGCATTGTGCAGCTATCTGGCAGACGCACCAGTACAAAGTCACACGTACCTTTGAGAGCACAGTTTGTTTTATTGCTGTTCTCCGGGTTGTATCTCCTGTCGATTTGCTGAAGAAAGGATAAGCGAACATGCCCTGTTTAAGAAACAAACATGCAGATTAGATGAGATCCTGACAGCATATACCTCATGCACACTTCATGTCCCCAAAGCTCATATATCAACAAAAAAGGGGTAAAAATCCTCGGCACGGTTGACAACACCAATTCTCATCCTACAATTTACAAATAATGAGATGGCATCTATAGCCTATAAATAGGCCTACATCAAGTAAATAAATAGATGGCGTTGGGTCATGCGCAAATTAAATGGCCTTTCTGATGTAGGCCTATATCCAGTTTGAGGAGTTAGTATATGCTTAAGATTGAAATATGGTCTATAAGATCGGTGTAATAAATTGGTTATGGTCTTTTTAACCCTCATCTACAGTACAGCTGCATAGAAAAAAATAGGCTACATTCCAACCTGACAACTTAAGGCTTGTGTAAAAAGCGACTTCAGGGAGTTGTCACCTGTTATAGGTGGTTTCCACTCACTCACTCGCCTCATCTTCCAGCCAGCTGATGCTGCATGTGGTCCTACTCAGTCCTAACGGTTACGTTACGGTCATAAAGCATCCTCGGTATAGGTCGACTTTTACTCTTTGTGAAACAGACTAGGCTAGTCAAAGAACACACTGCCTGTTTCAGTTTGATGATTAAACACACTAAACACCACCAGATTGATCACATCAGGGATCTCCATCCCTGATGATGTCACGATGTCACCATATATGGTCTTGCGGAAATGCACGTTTTCATAGTAAATGCGGCTTGCAGTCACAATAAAACACTAAACTGAAACTTCCCAACCAAAACAACTTCCATAATATCTCTCTCTCTCTCTCTCTCTCTCTCTCTCTCTCTCTCTCTCTCTCTCTCTCTTTCTCTACACACTCTCCAAACAGTTTTGTGTCTGACTTCATTTCTGTCTCTATTTTTCTTTCCACCTCATTATAACACTTTTCTATTTAGCCTATACCAATTCGCCTAATCGTCCACTTTCAAATTAGAATATAGTCTACAGTGATTACTTTAACTGCATGCATCAGTTAAACACTCACATTTCTCCAATCGTTATTTGGCCTGCCGTAGGCCTACTTTCTACAGCTACACAGTAAAATGCTCAGTGTTAATTTATCCTTATAACTCTGGGAGTGTACTTGGTTCCATTTGTACTCTCAAAGTTAAATTAATACTCAAGATTGTGTGCAGTAACCTGTAGGTCAGTGTTGAGTATGCTGCCTGAATGCAACAATAGTTGAAATGCTATTAATTGCCCAATTTCCCATATTCCTATATCTGTAACTGTAAAGGAGAATGTGGCTGTGTGTCCCATGCAGGCCTGGATGGTGTGCATCAAATCCCACAGGGAGGTGCCTTATTCCATTCTCCTCAGCTATCCAAGGTTGATCTAATCACCAGATCAACAACAGGCATGTATGAGAGAACAAAAATAATGGAGGCAAAATGAACAACTGATTAGCATGCTGTGAAAAGTACAATACGTTTCTTATTTAGCATTTAGATAACTATCTATCCTGAGGAGCAAGCTTCAAAGTTGAACTCAGTTTAGGCGAGGGGGATTAATTCTCTCTGCTACATGCTTCATTGAATCTCTCATTACTAAACTTTGTCTGTATTGATGTTAGATTTGATTGAAGATTAGAGCATTTAGCAAATCTTGCTTTTCCGTGTGTATCAGGCTTTTTCAAGCGCACCACAGCGCTCGCTGGTCAATACCCTCACTTTTATCCAGTGTCTGCTTCATTTAAACTTAATCAACTCCATCAATGAACTGGAACAGCGAAACCCGTCCCCAGGAACAATAGCTTTTGTGGGATAATGCTTTGGTCTTATTCCCAACCCAGTGGCGATAAACCTAAAATTACACTGTGATGAACTATTTCAATCAATATGATAATGGAAATTGGCTTGGGTGACTCTTTGCAGGGCTTAAGGAGGTAGGCTAAAGCCTATGTGACATTAATACATCCCCATGCGCTCTCCGCCATTGCAACCCCCTGCCTCACTTTATTGTCCCATCTTTTCAGTGACATTGACTAGGCCATATTGCAGAGCGCCTGGTTGTCTAATGATCTATCTTCACCGGGGAATGCCTTGTGCTGAAATGGATGCACAACCTGACGGCTCATGCATTGTTTTCTCTCTAAATTATAGGCTCTGCAACCCTCTTTTCCTGTAGTGGCCCAGCAGGGTGTAGATCAATCATTGATGGCACGATTGCAAAGCAGGTACAGCATGACTTTTGTTGCACATTTGGACATTTTGTCCTTGCGTGCAATCCAACGCCTGTTATAGGCTACCGTTCATCATATTTATATTGCTACCAAAAGACCAATTTCCGAATCCTCACAGAGAAAAACGCACACTTCCATCTGTTGCATACTAATAAATGTGCCACCTTCTGGCACTATACAGTGGCAATCATAGGATGAACCGCCAAGTGCTACAATTTATGACTTTCCATAAGGCTGTTTATTTGAAAATCTCTCCTCAGCCGATAATTAGCAAATTAATTCAAGCATACATTATTTTTACAGAAATGAATTATAGAACATGTATTCTGGTGTTTTCAAATGAATGTTTAAATTCATTTCCATGATTCCTTTTTTGACTAGCTGATTGGCATAGGGTTTTAGATAAATGGCTGAGCCCATATTGCTCTATTCCAACCCCTTAGGCATTTCTCAAGCCTGATCACAGCTTAGAGAGCTTTTATTTTTTCATCAGGATTTCAATGCTGTATTTCCTATCACAGCCAGTCAGTAAAGATTTCATGTACTGGTTGGTTTATGTACCTTAGTTTGATTGGTGATACTCACACAGCTTGACATCCTAAAAGTATATTTTCAGAGTCAATATTTGAAATATTATCTGGAAATGAAGTAAGTCAAATACTGAGAAGTAAGAAATGCAATAGGCCTAAAGAAATGTCAGTATGTGAACGAAAGATGATGCTGACTTGCACACATAGGCTATGCTTCAAGTGTTCAGTTGCAACCAATGCTTGCTTGGAAATGAAACGGGTATACTTGTAGATTGTAGAATGTAGATCATATCACATTCACACCCACACTTTCCCAGCTTGACGTCTCTTTGTACAGACACTGTCTATATTGTCATTTTGGGTACAAGGAATCTTAACAGAACAACAAACCAGTTTAAGCCAGGTGAGTTGGTTATGCCTCTGTAGTTTAGACATTGGTAATGGAATCTAATGCAAATGGCACAAATAAGATTAATGCTTCAATCAAATAATTCTGTGAGATATTATTTTACTGCTGTTGTTGGAGAAAGGTAATTTTACATTCATTGCTTTGACCAGAAATTGTGTCTGAAAGCCTCAAATTGAAATTAAGATGCAAATATAACAGTACTTTAGCTGCAAAGGATCTCCATCTATATACACATAATTTCTGTCTGTGTAACTGTCCCCTGTAAGAACTGGAGGGTGTGTTGTGCTGATTGGAAAGTCAGTCCGTTGGTTGTCCAGAACCAAAAATCCCCTAATCTCTCTGTCTGTCTGTATCCCGTGTATGCCCATATACAGTACATCTGTCTGTGTCTGTTTGTGTCATGCCCATATATGAAGATCCCTGATATCATGAAATCATAGTACTGATGTCATAGACTGGCCTCCAAGAACTCAGTGGAACACCTGTCCTAAATCAGAAACTACAGTACATACAATATAATGATAGATTTAAGCCAGTACTGTGAATGAGACATTTCTGTCAAATCTGGAAAGAAGAGAGCCAAGACTGTGATTTCTGATGTCATAATGAGATGTCTGCTGCAGCAGCTCCACTGACAGTGAATGACAGACTTAACATGTCGATGTAGATCAGCTAGTTGAACTATTACACATGTGCGTCATAGATCATATCACATTCACATTCTAAATAAGTTATACGGGCCCTTTAATGCAGGTTAAGTTACTTGCGGAATGCGGACCTAATGCAAAGCGACATTCAGTGTCAGACACCTTGAAATGGTGGTAGACGGAGATAGTCAGGATTACAATTACAATTTAGGCATTTAGTAGACGCTCTTAATCCAGAGCAATTTACATTAAGCAATAACAAAAAGCATGGCATACATAAAAAGTGCTATGACTACATAAAATGCAATTCGTAACATGCTATATGTCTGTATAAAATGCTATCTAAGTCTACATAAAGTGCTATCTAAGGGGCTTGGGCAAGTGCTACGGGCCATGAGTCTGAAAAGGTGGGTTTTCAGACTACGGCAGAAGATTGGGAGTGAGGCAGCAGTCCCCATCCCTCTGTTTTTACTAGTGAAGGTACTTCCAGCTTCCCTGCGTTGGCTGATCTGAGTGCATGGGAGGGTTTGTAGGGTTTGATTATACTTGTAATATATGGGGGGGCCACGCCTTTGGTTGCTTTGATTGCCAGCATCAGAGTTTTGTATTCTGTGCGGGCAGCGACATGGAACCAATGGAGGGAGCGGAGAAGGGGGGAGACGTATGAGAATTTTGGCTGGTTGAAGACCAAGCGAGCTGCGGCATTTTGGATCAACTGGAGAGGCTTAAGTGCACATGCCGGTAGGCCAGTAAGGAGGGAGTTACAATAGTCAGGTTTTGACAAGACTGTTGTCTGGATTAGGAGCTGGGATGACTCCTGGGTGAGGAACGGTCAAATTCGTCGAATGTTATTGAACTGTGACATTTGTCACAGCCTAGGACTGTCTCTCTCTATCCTGCAGACCATCCTATTCCACTTCCTGCAACAGCCGGTGTCAATTATCCTGCCATGTAATAGGACTGAATCAAGTTGCCGCCATGTCACAGAAGATCTGCCTAGCATCAAAGACCAAATGTGTCATTTGACACTTTTGAATATGTTTTTCTTTTTTTTGCCTTTGTTACATGTTTTGCTCCTGGTGCTGGATATGATTTGAGAGGACCAACATACGTACACAACAGATATGGCACCTTGAACATCAAAGACCAAAAAATGCACATGTGTGTCAGTAACAAGCATACTGTGTGTGTGTGTGTGTGTGTGTGTGTGTGTGTGTGTGTGTGTGTGTGTGTGTGTGTGTGTGTGTGTGTGTGTGTGTGTGTGTGTGTGTGCGTGCGTGCGTCCGTGCGTGTGTGTGTACGCATGCATGCTTCAAGTACTGCGCCAGGGTGAGGTTGTGTGTATACCAAATGCATGTGAGACAGAATATAAAAATGTACAGGGTTTTCTCTCTTAGTCTGTCTTATCTCCTATTCTCTTAGCTGAAAGGGGCCTGAGTGATGGGCCTGCAACCTTTCATCTCACCCTGTGAGTGTAAATAGCCGTCATGTTTGATTGACGCTCTGACATGGACTTGTGATACCCACGGAAAAAGAGATTCAATGAGAACACAGTGCATGATAACGCTGGTCTCCAACCAAAGTCCTATTACACACTGCATGCAGCGCAATGTGTAATTGAATGGAAAAAAATCTAAAATGTTGCTACATTACATCCTTAATTGTCTTGTATCTTTATGTAAAACATAAAGGATAAGTATTTTGCACTCAAATCACAACTTGCGAACTATCACTGGTTCTCATGCTTGGGTGAAGCAAACAAGGCTCCAAAACCATGGCTATACTAAGGATTGATAAAAACCTGTGAAATGAAGCCCAATGATGCATTTCACAGTTGTTATAAATACAGCATTTACCGACGCTGTGTAACATCCACGGGTGTGATTTTTACAGTACATTTGAACATAATTATGTAAAATGTGTCCTCTGCTCTTCTTACTCATGCTATAGGCCATCCTATGCTTTAGGATGGGCACTAGATCCCTACTGTTTCATGTTTTTTTTTCTAGTTTACTATGATTTTGCATTCTGCCTCATGACACGTGTTGCTTGACACATATTCTTTTACTTTGTTCAGAAAATAATAACGCTAACATCCATTTCAATGGGCTTTTGCACTTTCATCTGCACTCCAATGAGCTGGAACTCGAGAGATGGAAGCCATTTAACTAAAGAGAATATATGCATCAAATGAAAAACAGATGAAAAAATATGCAATTATGTCCATGATTGGGTCAAGTATTTCTGTGCCAGCTGAGTACCAGCTAGCTACCTACAACCGAGAAACCTGTACAAAATGGGTGGCATCCATGCAGGCCTGGGCTAGGCCCCAAAAAAATGTCAGAGTAGTGCCATCTCTTGCTACATGTAGATCTCCCTTTCCTCAGATCCATAGCCAGTAACATTACCTTCCCCTCTCTCTCCTCTCCTCTCGGTGCTGCTCATCTCTCCTCCACATCCCAAATAATGGAGCTCTACTGCTCTCTGCCAAGGGTTCCATGGCTGCTCGGGAGTAATGACCTGAGGGGGTACTTTGTGACAACCAGGGTATAATAATGCCTCCAGCCACGGACAAAGCAGACCCTAGGGGTCAATTTTTAAATACTTTTATGTTTCACACCAAGGATAAGAGTCATTTGTTTGTATTGTAGGTTGTATAGCGTGTCATACATGTGGCAGGAATATCACATTTATTCTGAATAAAAAGGGGAAGGTTATACGTTGCACAGTTAATGCTAGTAATTTTAACAGAACATGGTTTCATGTAAACAGAACAGTGCTCTTGCTAACCTAGTGCTTCTGATGAAATATGGTATGGGTACATGCTACAGTACATGTAGCCTACAGTCCTACACAACATAATACATTACCACAGCCAATGTCTGAAGGGTCCAAGCCTGCAAGGGGCCTCCAGATCAAAAATACTCACAACTCTGGGACACAAGGGAGTGCCGAATCACCTGTGAATGAAAGGCTTCCGCTAATAGGTTAATTGTAACAAAAGCACAGGGTCTTGCCCCATTGAACAGAAGAGGATTGTGGAACACAGGCCTGTGGAAATGGTGTCAAGCAATGTGATTCCTGCTCTCCCCTGCAGGGCCTGAGTTTGTCTGTCAGCAGTTAAATGCTTACCTCCCACCCCTCCCCTAACACTCAACAATCAATTTACCTCCTCGGGGTCTAGGTCTATAGAAAAACCCAAAGATCTGACCTTGCAGACTGAGAGACTCAAGCTTTGCTTCCCACCTCATCTCATACACGTACAACAAAGAGCACTTATTAGAGCAACTGCATAGAGAACAAAGATATTTTGAAGTAAGCAGAGCTGTTTTATAACGGTTTTGTTGTATTTTTTTAACACATGGATGGGGAAATGGTTCCCAGGCCACAGGCTATAGTTTGGCGATGAAAGAAAGGCTTTATCATGCAATTGTATTTTGCCAGGAAGTGATACATAAATCCTATGGCTCTGCTAAAAGTTAAATATGCTCTTTCAATTGATAATTACTCTTCAAGTGATAAGTTGGGAATACATCTTGCTTATGGAAGGCATCATTGAGCAGACTGATGGATTAATATGGGAGATGAATTCTAATTTGTTCACACAGTACATAATTGTCACTTGTTTCATACTTTTGTCCAGATAGCCATTCTACTGTTTTATTTGGGATATTTTATTCAGTCTTAAAAAAATAAAAAAATAAAACATAAAACAAATTGTGTTGCATATTTGCTTGTCTAATGTTAGGCCTACATCACATGAGCATATTTAAAGAGCTTGCTGCACTGTGACTGTCTGCAAAATGCATAAACAATAACTGGTAACAGTTACATCACTGTTCTGCTGACAAAAGTCACCAAACTGGCAACCCTCTGCCCCTCCCATGGTCTTGTGGCTGTAGCCTGTAAAAGTAAACAAACAGTTCTATGTTGATTAGTTTGCTAGGTTACAGTCTATGTCTGGAGCAAGAAGATGAACAAAATAAATGTAAGAGGATGTAGCTAAAATCAGGGGTTGCTTGTTTGTTTTGTTTTTGTTTTTAATTGCCTGTTTTATCTCAGCATCACAAATTACTGTGCAAGCTAGCTGAGAATTAGCCAACTATAGCTACAGGTTTTGTCACAGCAAAGGGTGATGACATTGGCTAAGCATATAGTCTTAATTTTATTTCTTCTTACTGACTAGCTGAAAGACCTTTACTGTGAAAGAACATGGATGGAAACATGGAAATTGTTTGTTGTCCAATGTGTGATAGTGATTTACTTATACCATCTTCTCAGGAACTCTACTGAAATGTTTTGACCCAGAGTCCCAGACCATCAACCTGGGTGATGACGATGATGATGGTGACCGTTATTCCTGGCGATGATGGCACTATTGTTGGTGAGCACTACACTATAGTAAATTAAATCGTTGACTGCTATAGTACAGTATAAAAAATACATGCCTATACAGTAGGGAATGATCAAACCTTTGTCCTTTGCAAAGTGTTCTCATTTAATATAGAATTAAATGTTCATACTATTTGTAAGTGACATTGACAATGTATTTCTTTATGAGGGGATCGGCATACTGTAGGATGGATATGCTGCTCTTGGGTTGAATCTAGCTCTGATCCATAGCTATAATGCCGTTGCAACTTGCATTTAGAGCTATGTTACCGATGACTTCCGGGGCTCGCAGCCCGGAAGTCATCCCTAACATAGTTTTAAATGCAACGGCATTAGAGATATATGGATCAGAGCTAGGTTGAATCTAGAGTTGCAACACCCTCCATTGACATCCCATCTACTATATAATGCGCCACGTCTCTGCGTATTTGTGTGTGCGTGCGGTTGTAATGCACGTAACTCAAGAACAGTTTGACCCACCGACTTCACATTCGACACACGCGTTCCACACCCCCACAGGGAGGGCAGTGTCAGGTATCGAGTCGGTCGGCCCCACGGTTCTCCAGAACCACCACAAAAGGCTCTGGTCAAGCTCTGCCAGTTGGTCTAATGACTTGAGGCCAACTCCTTTCACCTGTGCAATTTCCAGCCTCTGCCTCAGCCAATTGAGGCTCAACCAATCATAATGCACATAATGCAGGATGCAATAGTACAATGCATGAAAATGAGTGCTTATAGTTAGTTCCAAACTCCAACACTTAAAAAATCTAGTGCTGATTGTGGTGATACAGTTAACATAGCATTGAAGCCAGTGTTTGTTGTAAAATATTTTTCGACTTTTAATACAGACCACTTGCCCACATCGATTTCCCGAAATTGTAGTGTAATAAAATGATGATGTAAAATACAGTCCGCCTCTGGCAAAATAGTAATGTCGTCTTCTGAAGCAACGAGTGTTAATGTTGGTAGAATTAACGACCATTATTTTGTCATAAAAAATATTCTGACAACATTTACAGTGAGAAATCATCAGTTTACAGTGGACTAATTACTCATTTGAGGAAAGTAAAGCCTATTTGAAAATGTGGTCTGACTCTTTTGGAGATGGGCTGCCCCACTAAAAAGAGTTGCAGTGTGTCCATCTCAAAATAGAAACATGCTTTCTCTGATCTCATTAACTTGAGAGAATGTTCTCCCCAAGTTAACTTGAGAACATTCTTCCCAAGAAAGGTTACAAGTCTGTTCTTTGAGTGGTACTGAGAAATGGCCTGTGTTTATTCCATGTATCCACTGAAAAGCAGACTACTGTGATGGCATCACATGTTTTGTTACTCTGAAGGATTTTGAAGGCT
The DNA here is from genome assembly GCF_964188405.1 of Protomyctophum parallelum. Lineage (NCBI taxonomy): Eukaryota > Metazoa > Chordata > Actinopteri > Myctophiformes > Myctophidae > Protomyctophum > Protomyctophum parallelum. Next base: position 23,389,153 of record NC_139701.1, on the reverse strand, counting down.
TGGAAGGCTGTAGGATTTTGTGGGGTCTGGGTGGCTAGAAGTTCTTGCTCAGTTTGCATTAGTAATTTAGTTTATAGAGAAAAAATAGCCGTTAGTGACGTGTTCCAAGCTTACCGGATTTCTTTTGCAGAATGTTTGCCTATTTTTGCTGTATGTTCACCTGTTTTTGCAGAATATTGGTCTATTTTCGCCTATTATGAGTTGACATGCTCAGAATAGGGACGCTTGGGTTCATATGGTTAAGCTTGTTTTTCCACAGCTGCGTGAACCATTAAGGAAAACACAACATATAGTTTTGTGCTGCTGTAGTTTCATTTGCTGAGGGGAAGACAGAGCGGTAGACGATACACTGTATACACTTGGGGGAAGGGCTACAGTAATAGAGCTCAGCTGGAGTAGGTTACTTGAGGGAACGCTCCGGGAGACGGGATGGAGCCAAAAGAGCGAGGAAACATACTTCACTTTATTGATTTTGTCGATCGTCTTAAATGAGGGGCACTCCAGGCCAAGGGCTCACCTCTGCATTTTCTTCCTGTGCTTGTGCCGTTCCGTGGACAACAAGCGGTAGAAATATAGTTTACCAACCAGCTTTCTAGTTGCAGCGAGTGGGAGAGGAGCATTATGTGGACCGGTGGTGGGGGGTAAGCATGGTAGTGGGAGAGGAGCGCATTATGTGGACCGGTGGTGGGGGGTAAGCATGGTATTCTTAGAAAGGCAGTAGTCAAGTTATATCTCAAGTTTACCCATGGTTTCAGAAAGACTTGAAAAATACATTTGAAACCATTCGAAAAATACTATACTATATAGTGTATATAGTATATACTATAGTGGCCATTTTGCCAACGTTTGTCTATTATATCAAGATATATACTGTATCATGTCTATGCCAAAATCACATTTAAGATGAACAGTGAACAAACACATGTATTCCTGAAAGTATCCCAGGTCTACATTTACCCCATCATGGATGGTGACCTTTTGCAGTACACTAGAGATACATACTATTGCAGCATATTCATCATATGTCACCAGGTTACAAATGGCTTCTTAAGGCAAATATTGATTACTCAAGTGCACCATCACTTGGCTTAAAGCGAATGTCCATAATCAATGGCAGTTGGTACTTTGCATTTTTCTGCTTTCGCTTTGACTGACACCCCCATTTGTTCTACAGTCCCATAAGTCCTGTCCAACAAGACAGCTTTGCTATTGCTGTGATTTAAATCACAGCAAAGAAGTGTATATGTGAGGATTACAAAACAAACAGACAATCATATAGTAACACTTTTTTCCAAGACCTACACAACAATCATAGTGCCATATTATGCTATCATGGTCCAACTCCATGATGATCATAATATAATAGTAATCAGAAAATAGAAGCAGGGGGAAAAACATAATCCACTATTTTATATTGGCTCAACTGCCTCTGGTTAAGTTTCCTTCTCTTGACTTGGATATAATTGGGTTCTCTATCTTTAGGTTTAGGCTTGACTGAAGGGGCTCTGAAGTAGAGCACTGCACAGAGCTAACATGGCAGTGTTGTTTGCCACCAACATAATACAGTAGATCATGACATGTTTTACGCTGTGGATGTTATGTATTTTCTCCCTAACAGCGGGCTCACACTATCCCTTTGTTGTATTAGATCCTGAAGTACTATTTTGATCTGCTCTGCATGTTACTTTTGAATCTCTTAGTTATCCCATATGATTGTTTTTTGACTGACAGGAATGGCTCAGTCGTGTTGAGGGAATAGAGAATGATTTCTTCTTACAGGGTCCTCCCCCTCTATCCCTGTGTTCCCTGTCCTGCAAATCATCTTCAACTGCTTCACCGTTATAAACCTCCTAAGCTTCATTATCTTTTTGTCTCTCTTGTTTCATTACAAAAAAATCCCAAAGAAACTCCTGGGCAGGATCAGGCAGCCTCAGGCAGCTCAGTGGTTTTCCTGTCCTTTATTAAAGTGTAATCAAACATCGGTTTAAGTGGAAAATAAATATCCAGATCTAATAAGCTGCTCAGCCGGATCGTGTAAATGCTAATTTTCAAGCTGGTTCCCATCCGTGCCACAGAGGGGAGAACAAGCCATGGCGATCGCCTCCTCCGCCCACGATTGTAAATCAAGGAAAATAATGGCTGGATAATGACCAGTTTGCGGTCTCAAGCAGATTGAATGATAACAAACTGCACGTGCTGCATGTGGCTTTTCATTTAGCATCCTATCATGGGGAAAGCCGGCGAACAGCTTGGTGTGCCTCATTAAAAGGGGTTGTCGATGCCTTGTAAATTTCGCAGAGCACAAGGGTAGAAAGATTCACAAGACAAACTTCCTGATATGGGAAGACAGGGTTTATTCCCCGCCCATAGCGGCCTCCTGCTCTGCTGCAGGGAGCCTGAAGATCTGAGCGGACCAGAGAGAAGCCAAAATCACTGCAGTCTGTTTTCTAATGGAGAGGGAAGAGCGTGTGAAGGAAAAGAGAGAGAGAGAGAAAAAAATCCCCACTTAGACAGCGCTAAATAATAGACATATAAATTGCTTCGTTTTCTTGTTTGGGGTGATGCTGATTTAGCTGCTAATTGGTGACAGAAACTGTCAAATGGGTGGCAGATAGTGATTGCAGTGGCTTCTGTCAGGATTAGGTGAGAGTGGGAGAGGGGAAAAAAGCAGCTTTCTTCTAGTGAAGGCTTGGAAGATATGACGGCAGTCCCCTCCCTTCCCTTGTCTGATATTTACCCAAAACACATTAAAAAGACAAAGAAGACAGAGCAAAAGAAATGGTAAGCTTGGCACCATGGCCCTATATCATCTCTCATGCTCCTGAAAATAGAAGTTCTACAAGCTCACAATGCGTTACAGATGCGATGCGTTTTGAGCTTGTAGATCAGCTATTTTCAACACATACAACGGAACATAATTTCGGCATCATACCCCGGCCCTCATACGCCCCTCTTCTTCTCTCTGCTGCTATGCTGTCTCTGAGATTGATTAACGTGTTTGTTTGAAGACATTTCGGAATGTTTGCTTAGTCGCACGCTAAAGTACACTGGCAAAGACATGTACACAGTACACGTAAACAAGGCACGTGCGTGCATAAACAGACAATGAACCGGCTGTACTAAAGAGAGAGAGTGTGAAAGAGAGACAGCGACAGCTAAAGACTTGACTGACTGATCTCTCGAGGGCATCTTCCTCTAACCCTGCCTTGACTCTGCTCCCTTTCCTCTGGAGCATTAAAATGAACAGTAATTAGGCTTTGATACTCTGGCAAATGAACAGTAATTAGAGTCTGCTACCGCGGATCCTCTGCCTAGGCAGCTCATTGAATATTCACACCATTATTGAACGTTAAGATTAGCTTGCCGCTGCCGAGCACAAACAGTGTGTCGTGGCAACAGCCCCTTACAGATGGTGTTGGGGTGGTGGTGGGGGAGATGGTTGCAGGGGGCTGGTGGAGGGAGAGCGTGTGTGTAGACAGGTCGACGGAGCCTGGTGGACCCTCAGAGGGGATTTTCCTGGTTATTAGATCCTTGCCAGATCATGGGCCAATTATAAAGAAAACTGTCAGTCAAGGCAAAGTGGCTATGTGATTAGCGGAAAAGGACAAAATCAGGTGAGGGGAGCGGATCTTTGTGGAGGCAGCTTTGATTTGCTAATAAGAGGGAGAGGGAGAGAGAGAGAGAGAGAGGGGGGACTGGGGCAGGGTCCCCAGCTGTAGTCCTGCCTTGCTCTCTTCATTTTCACTGTGACCTTCTTTAGCACTGCTGGCCTAATCTGCACTGCGGAGGAGACAGGAAGAATGGCTCTCGAGGGGGCTTCTGGGTCCAGGCTGTGAATGAGGCACATAGGGGTCAGCCACCAAAAAAAAAGAAAAGAAAATGAGAGCAGTACCCCCCTCCCACTCCCAACCACAGGGACATGAGTAATCAAACGGTTCCTCAAGCACAACAGGGGCCAAATGCTGCTTAATTACCCTAATGGTCTTTTTTTTCACTCCTGATAAACAACAACAACTTTTATTTAAAAAAAGAAAACGCTATGTCAGAGAGAGAGGAGTGAAAGGATAAGAGGAGGGAGGGGAGAATCGCTTGTCTCTGAGAGCATTCTCAGCAGAGGGGAAGGTATGTCCTCTCCGCTCCCTAATTTCTAAAAAAACGCGACAGTGTATCCTAATTTAGTGGCTGGTGACCAGGGCTGACATTGAGGGGCGTGGCAGGGCCTTTCTTCAGCTGTGGTTTGTGGCTGGTGGGAGAAGCGAGCGCAGAGGGGAGACAGGCAGCACAGTGCCAGTGCTATAATGAAGCGCACGAGACGCCAGGCCTGACAGCTCTGGCAGGTGATGCATGGGGCCCATGCTAATTCTTCAGCAAGTCAGTGATGGATCCTGAAATCTTGACCACACATCCCATTAGCCCCTGTCTGTGACAGGAGAATAAAGATATTAAAAAATCCAGGGGAGCTGGGAGAAGGGGAGGGGGTGCACAGGCGCAGGGGGACACCAGAGAGGGACGTGGACAGCCAGTCAAAAGACCTTACGCAAACCTGAAGTCCCCTGCAATATTTTCAGCAGAAAAGTTATTGATGACTTAACCTCTGGGGTGCAGGTTATGGGTGATGGATACTGTGCATCCGCAGCATGGAACAGCAGAGGATAACAAGGTAGACAGTGAATCACCTGCCCAGAGTTGATAAAAATAGAATATGACATGCTCTACAGCATATACACTGTATTATTCCGCTGTAAGTTCTAAAGAGATGGGTGAACTGGGCTTGCCTGTAAATAGATTAGCTCAGTGAATGGATTTTCTATGGTCTCAGCTGTTCTGCGCATCCCCACCGTCCAGGCTTTTGCATCTCAGCACTATGAATGCAGGGACTGTTTATTAGGCTGTCCCATACCAACTCCTTTGTGACCCCCCTCCCCACTCCTCGGATAAAATAGAATAAGAAAATAGGGGTGGGAGGGTGGTGGGAGAAATCCTCACCTATCAAGCATTCAGGTGTGTTTACCATGTGTCTTTTATCTTCTTGCGCCGGGATAAGGCTAATATTTCTGACAAGTTTGGTGGGAGATATAAATGACCTAGTCCTGGTACAAATAGGAAAACTGGTAGCGAGGCGGGCTGAATTGCAGCTCGGCCCCCAGATCTCTGCATTTCTCGGGGGTTGACAAATAGCGCTGTGGAAGTTCCAGGGGAAACTGAGAGGTTACTGTGACAGACAAGGAGCACAATTATCACACCATGATGAAAGAGCCATGGTGAGTGTGCGCCGCACCGTTAATTACCGTCCTTTTTCCACCAGCCTCTAATGTGAGGAAAAACACGCGATGACAAGTGTGTAAAAGAGCAAGCACTAAATTACTGTCAGGAAAAATAAACGGAGGATCGTGCGGCCCGCGCAGTGATTTACGGGGCCAATTAGTCACCGCCCCACGGAGATGCTGAGGACAGCAGTGCAGCGGGACTGTGTCAGGGAGAAAGAGTGAGGCAGACACCCCCGATGCTCCACCCACACTTCAGCCACACTTCCAGAGAAATGGGGTGGCGAGGATGAGGATGTACTCTGTGCTCTTGGATGGGTGACCTTTGTCTTGCAGAGGAGCCCTTATCCAACTTTTCATCGGTTTGCAAGAAGTTGCAGCACAAAAGTTAAAAAAAAAAGTTTTCCGGCCTGTAGCCTACATTGCAGCCACCAGCTACAGTGAACTGGATTGTATATTGTGCTGTTGTGTTAGCTGTGTTGGATATCTATGTTATCATGCATACATCGAAAAGGTGTTCATCCAACTCTGAAAGTAGATCGCTGTTTGGGTCATTATTACAATTTCATAGTTGGATTAACACACTGAATCTTTACGGTGTATATGTATAATGTAATGACAGATTATATCAAGTGACAATATGGAACAAATTTAGGTCACTTTTTCGTCTGGTCTCTAGTGATGTAAGATTATTATGACACAGGTGTAAGAGACGTTAAAGCAAAACGTCTATCATTACGTAGTATCAATCAGGGTTCATCCCTTTCTCTTTAGTCAGAGTTGTCAGCCGACTTGAAACGCTAAATATCTAAATTGAGCAGTCTCCCATCTCTCCATCTACATCAATGGACTCATAATTGTTTCTAAACGTGACACAAGTAGGATGCCTCAGTTTAAAGCCCATCTGCACATCTCAGAGTGATGCTTGAATTGTTCTTACCATCTACTCCAAACAGCTTCTGAGACGGGGGGGTCACGTAGTAGACGTCACATGTCCCTCATATATTTCACGCTCAATGTGAAACGGGTCCCTTCATCACACATTAAAAATACCTGCTGTACTTTTAAGAAATTAAAGCCACTGGGAATAGGCAGAGCGAGCAAAGAGCCCATTGATTCGTAATGTCTGATGACAGATTGTGTCACATCGTTTTTGCTAATTTCACTCATTCCCATCCATTGAACAAACATGGCATGCCCGTCTCTCTGAGAGAAATTTCATGGCTCTGTAGTAACAGGGCATCGTTGAATAAATTTGAAGTGGTCCTTGTTAAGGGATTGTCGCATCGTGTGATATCTTACAGACGAGTGATGAAATAAAGTATTTGTCAAGGATGGAAGCATACAAGAGACAGCAGATGGAGGGGTTGGGGGGGCCTTCACTTATAGCACTACCGTAATGTATCAATCACAGGTAGCTGAAGACAGTTAGAAAGCTTAAAAAGGGGATGCCTTCAGACGAGAGCCAATGCAACATCTCGAGCAGCTTGGCACCAATGCTCAAACTTGGTAAGCTAAATGTCAGATTGTATTGGATAATACTGTCAGTGTAATCGGCCCTGTCATTTTCCTAGATACGCATTTAGACTGTGCATTTCCAACGTGTATTGTAAGACAACATTAACACTGACAGTAAGCTGAATGTTATAGTGATGGGCTATGAGGTGGGAGGGAAGATCCTTGGTCTTGCGGCCATGCGGATCCATTCGGAGGCTAGTGAGTGGGCTTGTTAGGTTGGACTACGTTTCCAGGTCAGTGGCCTTGAACATGCTTGGTTACAGCTGTCTTGCCCATCCTTATTGGCAAAGGTGCCATAAGATAGGGTTGCAACGGGCCATAATGCCTGACTTATACTTTGTTGTGCACAGTGCCCTGCACTGACAATAGTAGATCTACAATCGTATAACGTAAGCTTGTAGATCGGCTGTTTTTCAGTGCGCGACACTGGCACACAACTAAATATAAATCACCCTTAAGTGGTGGTGAGGTGGAAGAGGTGGAGCAGACAGCCAGGAAGGGACCATATGTAAATCCAGTAGACTGTACCCCTAAGGCTCTCTCTCTCTCTCTCTCTCTCTCTCTCTCTACTGCATTATCTGCAATTTTGTGGGGTCTTAAATACATGGACATCAAACTTCCTCAACCTGTTGCCTTTGCGTCTCCTCTGGAACAACAGATTGGATGGGAGAAACAGAGCCAGCTGATGTAGATGGAAGGCGATAAGGGAATCCCTGGCAATCCGAAAGACCTTATCATGTTTTAACTTTACCTGCCCGCCGCCCGCTGACATTCAAGGACATCCTTCTTTATGGCTGTCATGGTCATATGTATCATTGTCACTCATGCATCCTATTTTTATCTTCATCATTCAGCCCTTTACCCTAACCTCATTTGGCAGTCACTACTAATAACAGTTTTTGGTAGTGAAAGCTCTTTCTTGACCCAGCTCTTTTATGAGTGTAAAGATAATCTATAAACTGTGAATGAAACATGGTGTTACAATTATCATTAATATTCAGACCTTGTTCTTTAATACTAGACACACAACACAAATACTTTTGCAGATATACACTGTCCAACACGCCCTTTGGAACAACACGCATGCCATTCAGTACAACACAAAATACTTGTAATGCTATTATTGTGACCGAAGGTCGCAGATAACTATGAAACCTTGCGTTACTCACAACAATCCCCATCACTCTGTGATGTCACCTAACTCACCCCAGGCAAGCCCCCAGGTCATCGTGACATCAGCCCCTGGTCACCCCAGGCAAGCCCCCGGGTGCCCAGGTCATCGTGACATCATCATGACATCAAGGACCATAGCTCGAACCAGTGCTGGTTGTCTCGTTAGATCCCACTGCAGTGGTGTCCGATCCGAATTTAACCGGGATGCAGACATTTCTAACCCAACGATATCCGGTTTGTAAAGCCAGATATCACTGAGGACATTTGGGTTGTAAGGCCAAATATCCTGTCTCGTCCGGAAGGCAATGGAGTCTCTCGTGAGGAGCATAGCAAATGCTGCTAGCTCCCTAAACCTCTGATTCTTCTTATTGTTCACTAGATGTGTGTCATCATGACGATGCCAGCCAACTGAGTACGCATCACCATGACGATGCCAGGCGTGTATATCCATTTATGAGGTTTCTACACTAGTCTGATGTCAGCGCTGGATATCGCTGTTGTCTCCATACATGGAGCTATAGGTTGTCTCCATATATGGAGCTCTAGGTGAAATAACGAAGGCCTCACCTCACCTCATCTATAGCTGATGCCCCCCATGCCAAAGCGCCAGTGCTCGCCACGCAGTCTGCCGTCAACGAGGTGGATGCGTGCACGCCCTTTAGGGCGAGGTCGCTTCTCGCCCCCAGGCGTCTTACTGGTTTTATTAAAATATATTAAATGAAAAAGTAAAGATAATCTCTATAGGTCAAGGTAATTACTTTTTATAGGTGGACAAGAAAGTCATCTTATTAATACTATTATTTAACTATTGGCCTTACACTGAATTACTATCTACGTATATACGTTATACACATATCTATGTAACATACACACATAACATGAATATCATTTGATTTATTAATCCCCCCCCCCCCCCCCCCCCAGTTTTATTTGTTTACTTTTGTTGTTTACTTTTTAAGAAAAAGCTGTCAGATATATTTGGGCTTCTCTTTCATTTTTTTAATGATGAAATCTTTGTTCATGTGCCTTCCAAAATATACCTCAAAGTTCAATGATAAAACACCTGCTAGTTATCTTTGTATGACTGCTTGGTGCTCTATAAAACCAGGCTGTGAACCTAGGCCTCACTAACTGGCTATGAAAATAACAGCCACAGAGAAGAAAAGGTAAAAAAAAAAATAGGGTCTATGAATCAATATGGGTAATGGGGGAGGGCCAAATATAATAAATAATACAATAACAAGCCTAACTAATGAGCTGTTGCCAGGGTGCAGTTCACAGAATAGTCCCTTTGTACGAAACCCCGCTAATAATCTTGGGGAGTCGGCGGATGATGAAGTGTTGCCATAAGGCAACACCTGTGCAATTAAAACGGCGGATTCTTTTGCACGTAACATTAATTTCAGCCCGTTGTAAAGGCCCGATGAGCACACTAATAATCTAGTCTACTTGACTCCATGTCTAGCCGAAACAGGGCATCTAATTAGGTAAAGGTAATTAATTAGAGATAAACGGAGCTAATCAGGGCCCGTTAGCGTGCCCACTTTCTTGGCATTAAGACACCGAAGCACTCTCGCTCTCTCATTGGCTGTCCTGTCATCTGCTCAGTGAACATGAAAAAGATATGTTTTTAATTAAAGCTCTGTGATCTGACAATGAACTAGCATGTTCCCTTCAGATCAACGTTCTATCCTATGCTTCTCTAATGATCTTGTTAACCGGTCCATTGCTCAGGAAAGTATTGTTTTTATCAAATATCCAGACTACCTCTCTTAAATGAACATGATGATGCATTGTCTTAATTGGGTTTAGTTTATGTCCCAATGAATAAATAAAAGTAATACAAATCCATTTAAAATACTCCTGGTGCTGATCCATATTGAATAGAATATTGCAGAAATGTATTCAGAATTGAAGGTTGATGATGGCAGAGGGAGAGAGTGAGAGACACGGAGAGATAGAGAGAGGGCAGGATTTAAAAAGGCATTATATTAGCAGCATATAGAAGTAATATTTATGATATCTTTTCCTCCAGCGTTTCATGAAGTCCTAGACACCCAACATCCAACTTGTTATCATTTTCTGTGTGTTCTAATTAGCATATGTAACGCCTGAATGATGAGGGGAATCCTAAATATATGCAATGAGAACTGCTGAAGAAGGCCTCTCCTCTACCGCTCATGTACCTATCACGTCCAATTCCTTTCCAATGGATATTCAAGTCAACACACAAGGGCTCAAACTGTTGGAAAATTGAAATTTAATGGTTATTATAATGAATGTTGACTTTGGAGATCAGAAAAAGTGTGATGATAGAAGAGTTGGAAATCCTGTGAGAAGGAGAGGTTTGTTTGGATGCTCTGGTGGCGTGTTGAACTTCATGAGGAACAATGAAATGGGAAACATTATTATTTTTTCCCCCTGCTTTCCTCATACACAGGGGAGTCGTCTGCTACAAGGAGGCAGGGCGCTCCCTCGACACGCATCATTAGAAGGTTTTTTACAAGCGACAAGCAGGCTATTTGGCTGTCATTGGGATTGTTTGAAGAGAATGTGTTTCTGCACCGCACTCAAGGGAGCCCCGCATCAGGAAAAAGTAGATCACCCTTGAGCACTTGACACTGCTGTTATGCATTTGTCAATATTAAGGCTAATAGGTTGGCCCAGTGTGTGTAAATTGGGAGTTTGCCAGCACTCCTTGCCTCAAATGTGACTTGACCTTTGGCCTGTCTTGTCATTCACTTGCTGACCTTGTTGTCGCTAATTGCTATAGAAAGCAGAGCGCTTGTGAACAGAACATTAAACATGCACTTGTCCAGAGATATTACTTAATAGGTTACTGGTGGGGTGATACAATCAGGTTACCTTCTATTAATAATACACATATTAACACTACTAGTACATAGTAACCACACACAATTACATTACTCATGTAATCTCACCATGTGGTAATTTCATTACGGATACAATATTGTGTTAAAGAAATGCATCTGAGCGGGGGGAAACAAGTTGACAAAATGAGAAATTAGCTATTATGAAATCATAAACCAAAATTGTACTGTAAGCCCTTGCAAAATAGACTGGAGGAGACAGCGGTGAGAAGTGAAGTGGCACATTGTGTGGACATGATGGACTGTCATATTCCGAGCGTGGCCCATAATGCAACCATCACTGGTCCAAAGTGCAGGGTGTGCGCAGCGTTTACAATTGAAATGAGACAGAGTGCAAGCATAGAGCTTCTCATTATATCATCTCCCTAAGGGCCAAGGCCAGCGCTTCAGTTGGGAAGGAGGAGACAAGTGCGTCCTTACCGCTACACAAAAGACGGAGGCCACTAACAGTTACACCAGATTTATACTTGGACGTACCGCGCTGTCACACGCTGAAAATAGCCAATCTACAAGCTCCAGCGCACCACATCAGTGACATTTTGTGAGCTTGTAGATCTGTTATTGTCGGCACACGACACTGCATAAATGATTAAGCATTATTGCTACAACTCGTCTTCAAATTATTTAAAAAGAAGAATGTTGGCTTAGCACAGTAGGGAATGGTATAACAATTTGTGCTGGCGTTTGAGACTGTGGTTCGTTTCTCTGTTGTTCACCATGGGCAAATCAGGCGAACATGGCACATGGGGTCACATGTGATTCCCCACTGGAGATGAGCTTGTGATAGGATGGCAACAGTGTGAGGAGGCAGCATTGCACCACTCCGCCGTGTCCAAAAGTATCTGCATCAGTGGTGCTGATTGTGAGGCACCCGCTGGCGCTGTTTAGATAGTTTGACTACATCAAGCTCCCTTCCAGACGGCTCTTACTGGTGCGATTAGAGGAGGTTGAAGATGAAAGGTGTTCGGTGTATTTTTAAAATTGTTGATTTTCCGTGTAATGATAGCTGGTGCAATTAAGCGCTGGCTTCAGGCTCTGCATGTCCTTGTGTGAAAAACCTCAATTATGTGCGCACAAGTATATGCATCTTGCACAGCTTTGCGCATGCACGGCGCGGATGCACACATGCACGCACACACACACACACACACACACACACACACACAGTGTATTGAAGACAGGAATACATAAATAATACACATTATGTACCGTATAGACATGTATGTACAATATTATACATGCATATATTAATATATATATACACAGTATATATAGACAAGCGCACATTGATTGAAGTCAGTAGCACTAGCTGTGCCCTACTATTATATTGAAAAGAATCACCCTGACAACAAATGCTTCCTCTTTGTTTAAACATAAGTTGTGTTAGTTTCCACTCATATGATTCACATGATATGGTTGACAGGACATTTTGTGTTTGCGTGTTGGGAAAAAAGGACACAAAAGGTGGTGGGAGTGTGGTGTGTAGTGTATACAGTGTGAGTGTGCTTCCGTGCATTTGTGTGTGCGTGCATGTGTTTACTGATGGGTTGGATATGGGGTTGCTGGGAGGGGGGGGTAACCTGTAGGGGAGATTGTCTAAACTCTAAAGGGCTAAAACAGCCACAAGAGTAATTGTGTTGTTCCATGACATTCACTTCTGCTAAATGTAATCACTTTAAATAATGTCAGTGACATATCTCGCCAAAGGATTTGGTGAAAGAAAAGCCACTATGTAGGGCAGGCATCTTAGTGTGTGATCCTGACTGTCTGTGCGTTAGTTTCTCTTTCATTAGATATGAACAGCCTGGGGTATGACTGGGGCGAGGGTGTGTGTGTGGGGGGCCGTTCATTGTGTGTGTGTGTGTGTGGGGGGGGGGGGCAGCAAATATGAGAGGGGATGGCTTCACTGGAAATGGTAGGATTATAAGTCCAGCGTAGCCTAAAAGACAACATTGAGTGATGATTAGCTTAATATTTGTTGCACAATGCACCATTGGCATGCAGACAGAACATTGTGAACATTTATTGCCCATGCCAGGCACTTTCGGCAAGCATTTCATCACACCCGACTCTGGCCCTGTGAAATCCCTTGTAATTTTGCAGTCAGTCAGCGTGTTTGATGAGAGAAAAGAGAGAGTACATGTTATTGGCGGATGCCTGATGTGCCTTCCGTACCTTGAGGCACGGCGCCGGAAAATTCAGCATGAACTTTCGACACTTAAATGCTAAAACGCAACTGAATTGGGACGATAATAGGTGCCCTAATAGAAGCTGATCCTTTGCAATGGCTTGGAGTCTTGTAGCACGGAGCACAGTAATGCAATGTGAGCAGACAGTTGAGAGGGGGGGAAAAAAAACACAGAACGGCACATATAGTGAGAGATAACACAAAGCATAATCTTCCTTGTTCGCTGAGAGGGATACATGTCTCGCAGAGCACTGCTACATATCAGGGTCGGAGGTGGCTGCTGCTGATCGGAGAGGATGCAGGAGAGACAGTAAGTGGAGTTGGCAGACAGAGGATCTAGGCAAGAGGTCTTGGCGGTGTAAGAACTGAGCTGACCCCTCAGTCCTCCCAAGATCCACACATGGATGGAGGCGTCGGATGGGACAGCCCCGGAGTCACAGACCTGTTCAAGGTTGACAGTAGCCGAAGTCAACCTTCACCAGGCCCACTGTAAACAAGCTGCTGGAGGGGACCTAAAGGGCACAGAGCACCAGTGCTTCCATGGTAATTCTCCGCTTATTGTCATGCTGAATTGGCCTTGGAAATATGAGGGTTGCCTCAGAGGATCTAGGCTCACACCGCCTCTACCCCTCCTCCAACTATACTGCTGCAATCATGAAAATGAGGTGGTAATTACTGATGTGGGAACAATGTAATTAGTCCCATTTTATTGAAAGTGATACCAAGGCTTTGTTCAGACTGCAGGCAAATCCGATTTGTTTCTCAAATCTGATCTTGAGGAGTGACTTCAGACTTATTATCAGATTTGTGTGTTCAGACGGTTGACCTGTATGCTTTGGTTGCTGTAGTAACAACATAATGACATACTGTAGGTGTAAGAAACGCTGCGTCACATTGCAACACATTGTGAGCTTAAAGATCGGCTATTTTCAGTGAGTGACATCATCGGGCAAACTAGGCTTCAGTGTCTGATAATCCAGACTATGACATACTGTATTTAGAAATCAGACTTAAATTGTATTATACGCCACCTACTGTAGGAATGTGGTTTAATACAGTACTCATATGTTGTTGGGTTTTTTTTGAGTTTTTTTTTAGTATAATTAAATGATGCCAAGAAATGTTTTAGTGGATGCAATGTGTTGACTTTTACACAGTACTGTCTAGTAGAAACCAGTCCTACCAGCAGGCAAGCCGCACCATGAGATCCCATTTACATGACAGTGGCTGTCACCAAATTTGATAAATTTGAAAAAATGGCAATGGGAGTGGCCTTAATTGTTCCAGAGATAGATTTGGCTTGTCTTTCTGACATGGACCTGTGTTATAAAAATAATAAATATACCTTGGTTGAATGATATAGTGTACCATCTCATCACCAGTGGGTGAGGCTCCCACAGTGACCGTGTCCTAGCAGACAGTGTTTGTTAAGGCTTTTAATTAGTAATAATCGGGAGCCTCCAGAGGCCAATCCTTACAGAAGGACAGTGGAAATGGTGGAAATTCGTGTGTGTGTGTGTGTGTGTGTGTGTGTGTGTGTGTGTGTGTGTGTGTGTGTGTGTGTGTGTGTGTGTGTGTGTGTGTGTGTGTGTGTGTGTGTGTGTGTGTGTGTGTGTGTGTGGTGTGTCTGTCTTTATGTTTAGAAGATAATAGCAATCTCTGAGCGATGACAATTATCTTAAGTGAAAGTTTGTAGCGATGTCTATGATAATATTCTTTCTTAATCATCAACAACAATAGTATATAATTGAGAGTTGAGTCTATTTAAAGGCATCCTCTCACTGTGTATATTAAAAGCATACACATGTGACTATACTCAGAGTGCACGAGAGGGAGACGTAAGCCGCCAGCAGTGTCACACACCCGCTCTCGTATTATTGTTATCATTTCTGATGCATTTAATATCCTCGGTTTTTAGCTTTGAAGACAATCTTTGGGGAATATTGAATCTAAGCATTCTCTTTTGCCCTGGATTCCACTTGCAGACAAAACTTTGCTAATTAGCCCCTCGTACCTATAGGCACAGTTTTCATTTTACCCACTTTTCCATGATATTAACGATGCTGCTGACTCTGTCCCCACCATTTCTCTCTTCCTCCTTCTTCTCCTCCTCCTCCTCCACTGTTGTCTTGTTATCCGCACACGCCATTGGCACTTTTCACATGCAAATTTGGGCCAAGCATTTTTCCTGCATCCTCCCATACCATTAGTGGTTGTGGCCCGCGGACGCCCCTCCACACACGTTTTTTATTTAAAAAGTAGACAGGCAGCGTCTTCGACGGTTCTGCACGTCTCCTTAAGGCCCTCTTAACCCAGTCCACACCAACCAGCGAAAGCTGTCTTGTTATGCATTCTTTTAGCGCCCTTGTTCTAGAGGGGTTCAAAGTCTTCGCCAAATCTAGCTGTCAAGATAAAGTTAGGCATGGGACCTTTTAGGAATGTATTTTTGAAATCAATACGCCTTCCCCCAGTGATGCTGCACCACCGCCTTTCTTGGCAGTTCGTTCTCTTAACTTGTCATATGGTTAACCACGTAAGCCCTGTTTTATAAGCCCTGGTGGTTTCGTGCGGGGTAGCCGATCTACAAGCTCACAACATGCCTTGTCATCGCGACATGTTATGTTGTAGATCTTCTATATTAGAATAAATGTTTGAATGTTTCCATGCCTAAAATAGGTACGCCAGGTTGGACTGTTTTATTCTAAGTTAAATACCGGTATACAGATAATTATTGACCAAGAGTCGACCAGTTTCACTGTTGAAAGATCTCAACTAATGTCCCAGTGTCTTGCCGATGTGTACCATCAATACATATTCCTCTCATGTCCTGCTGCACATGAAAAAATATGACATGATGATGAAAAAGTGGGAAATGGCAGAATACACATTTTTTCAAGACCCATTAAAAAGTGAAATGTGAAGTTGGATAAACACACATTATGACAAAATTCTCTACTGCCTAATTTCATTTCAGCTTTGATTCTAGTCTCACTTTAGGAATATGAAGATATAACCTGCAGCTATGTGATTCACACTAAAGGACTGCTTTACATTGCCAAAGGGACAATGCTATGCACTTCCCTAACACACACACGTCACACGCATGCGCACACACACACACACACACACACACACACACACACACACACACACACACACACACACACACGGATGTTATTTGCAACAATATGCAAAGCACTGTCACCTGGGACTCTCAAAAGGAAGCACACTTGAGCATTAGATCATTGGAAAATCATTATTCAAAGAACTTGTACATTTTATTTTCATTGGATAGTAAAAGACATAATTTATCTCCACACTACAATTAACTATCCCAGGGCTGGTTGTATTTTCCATTGAGGCCCACTCCATACGACTATGTTGTCCCTGAGAGCAGATCTCACATAGGAATATACTTTCTGTGCCTCTGCCATACAGAAAAGGTTAAAAGTAAACACATATGATATTGCTCCTGGTAATCAGTAAGAATTGACGCTTTAACTGCTTAAGCCTTAAGTTTGATTTTATATGACGTTATACAACTATATCGTGAAAATTACCATTCTACAAGATTGTAGCTTGTAGATATTTTTGCTATTTTTTAAAACATTTTTGATTTTTTTTGTGACATTTCTGAAAATCTTCACCTATAATGACATTCCCTATAATAGGGACGCCAGGTTGATAGTGGTTCAATTCAATCTGGCCTAAGTGGCTCTGTATATCACCCCACAACGTGCTGGTCAGAGCCCACCTGAGGCACTTCTGTGAGGAAGAGATGCATTCTGGAACATTTCATCCAGACATATACAGGGCCATCGGTGTAGAGTCATGTTTGAATGGCCCATTTCGTGTGATGCGGCACAGAGGCAGACGTTAACAGTGCTGTAAAGCATAGTGACAGCCCCTCAGAACAGCGCCATGATCACAGGCAGTAAAACTATGCAGATGGTGGCAGATGATCAGTGCCATATGAACGGAATACAAATGATCGCCGTACAAACCGGATGTGAACTGTGGGTCCTGTTAGGACAAAGAAGCAGCAATGGTCGCCTCTGGGGATACTATGTAGCCTTCTGCCGTTGCTGATTACACACCAGCAAACTTTTCATTTGTGTAAAGTTATTGAACTTATCTGCCGGGAAGCAAAGAAACGGTACCCTCATCGGCCATCAAGTTCCAGATGAAGGGCAACGCTTGTTTCTATTGTGTGTCCCATGTCTGTTCCTACAGCTGCATATTTACGGAGGCAGTTCAGGTTAAGTACCTCAGATACGCAGCAGTGTCCCATGTGGGATTCCAACCTTCTGGTCACAAGTCTGCTCCTTTAAACATCCCTCCTAATTGGGCTGTGGGTATAACTCATATGTTGTTATAGACTATGGAGAGCAGCTTTCCTCTGGTTTTCAAAGCGTTGCTGTCGGGCGGAAACCTTGTATGTCCAAAACTGTTACTTTTCAGGGAATGGAAAAAGGAACCTTTGTTCCGGTGGATCCAATGGATCCAAGCTCTTGTTAATACTATTCATGGGTTCAGTATTTATAAAACCCACAGACAACACTTTGACACTCAAGCACTCAAGAAATAGCAAAAAAACATAGCAGATCTACCAGCTCACAATGTGTGCAAAGTGTTGTGTGCTTGTAGATCTGCTAATTTTTTACTGTTGTGTAACACTGTAGTATATGACAAAGTACAGTATTGCATAAAAAGTTGAAATATGGAGATACAAGGTTTCTATCCGACTGAAATGATAGCCAAGGTCCAGGGTTTAATCACAGTGCTCTCTAACAAGCATATCGGAAGACAGCAGCATGGTTATTGATTGCATATATTGTGTAAAATATCTTTTGAATAGGAGAATTGCAAGGTGCTGCAGAACCTGCTTTATACGTTCCTTACATTGATATAGACTCAGAGTAAGGCTTCGTTTGTGTAGTCATGCCTGAAAATACTGTAGTTTGACGCTTGTAGATCTGTTATTTTCAGCATGCGACACAGGCACACAACAAAGTATAAATCAGGCTCAAGTCCATCCTGCCACTCACTTTCACCGGTTAATGAGTCTCGTTTATAAGAAGAAATAATAATAATAATAATATAGTTCACTAACTGGAAGTCTGGTTGTTACTTAACTTAAGCTGGTTGATGCTGGGATGGATTGCATTCAGAATGTAGTACTGTAAGACAGTGGTTCCCAAAGTGGGGTCCGGGGACCCCTAGGGGTCCTTGAGGGAGTTCCAGGGGGTCCCCAGTTAAATGATAGCTTGGAACCAAATGGACCCTTATGGGTCTGTAACTCTGAGAGTGTACAAATGGAACCAATGGTTCCATTTATACACTCTCAGAGTTAAATTAACATACAATATGAATTGTGGGTCCCACAGATAGAAATGCCATTAAATGGGGGTCCGTAGATGAATACCAAACAACTCGCCTCGGGCGTACAGCCGGTGGAACTGCGCGGCCTGGTATTCTTAAAGTAACCTAAGTAAATGATGCTTAAACGGTTAAACCTAACCTTATTCCTAACCTTAACATCAGTAAAACTAAATAAAGAATACAAGAACCGCCGCACCGAGTGGTCGGCATTAGGTTGGCGAAAAAAAGCGGGGGCGAGATGGAATAGGGGCGACCGTACCTGTTACCCCGTAGACTAATGCATGTCAAACCTTGAAATTAAACGGGTTGAGAACCTCTGCTAGAGCCGTAAAAATCTTTTCTTATGGGGGTCCCTGGCAAATCTCTTCAAATGGGGGTCTGGGCTAATTAGTGTCAATTTGGGGGTCGTTGACATGAAAAAGTTTGGGAAGAAGTAGATGTTCAAAAGCTATTCTACCACAGAGCCCTGTTTTGATATCCTTTCATGTTCCATTTTGACTTGCTCTTTGCGAAACACACCAGCTTTGGTCGATCCATCCAACGCTCCAACTACCAAAACCCCACTGGTTTTGGTATCCTCGTGGCCTTTAGCGCCTCATCAGTAATGGTCTTTATCTTTACCCTTGGGCCAAAATTGCAGACATAAGATCTCAACGTTGAATTTGCTGATTGCTGTGAAACTTACTGAGTGCATATTGATGTATGATGAATGAATCCTAGCAATTTGTAACACATTCTCACAGAATTGACAGAGCTGTCATGTATTTGCACACAGGATATTTCATAATGGAATAAGCAGATTTGTTTATTTAGCGAATGACTCTTTTGTATTGGTTCTATGAAGATGAATGATCAACCCATTCTCCCTGGTGCAGTTGGACTACTTCATTATTCATTCATTGTTGAACATAATTGGCGTAGTACATGTTAACATGATGCATATAGATAATAAGTTAATGTGATAATGAGCCTTAATGTTTCAAAGAAAGAAACACTTCTCAGGATGCTGCTGCTGGCATGTATGATTTAGTTCATATTCATAATTATATACTGTAGTATGTAATATAAAATACAGTTTAATATCACCAGTCAGCCTACTCAACATGGTACAGTGTAATATGTTTTGTTTGATGAAATAGCTATTTCGGGCTCACCAAGTACCAAACAAATGAAAGATTACTGATTGATCTGTACTACCATACTGTATAATTCTGTAATATAATAGTTCAGTATATGTGCTTCAACTAGTAGCTAAGTGTTTAATAGTGCAGAACGTATGTTTGAAAAACTGTGGCTGACCCCCAAAGTCTCCTCACTTTCTTTAATTTAGATCATTTTGAAGTGTGTGATGCAGCATTAGAGCACCCTTTAACCTCTGAATCTTGACTGAACTGTGCATAATTGGGTGGTCAGCTCCTTTGCTAATTAGTGTAGCATTAATGTGTGTGCAGCCCTGGGCTACAGTACTGCCAGAGTGCGGGGGAGCATGGGAAGGGAGGGGGGTGGCGAGGCTCTGCAAAGCAGGCACCGTTAACCGGCCCGTGGGTTGCCTGCTGGGAGGTGACAGTGCTCATAGACCCGGTCCAGTCCAGGCCCGGGGTGCAGGCTAAGAGCTCTTCCAGATCCTCTGTGTCCTTGTGGAGCCACGCGCTGACGGAGACACACAGGGCGCCGGTGATATTTACAGCATCTCTCCTGTGATCTGGCTTTATGATATCATGACGGGAACGTGGGACAGCCAGGCACTCTTTGCTGCAGGCATGGCAGTGCTGTACGGTGACTGATGTTGGCATGAGGCATGGTGCCAAGTGCCCTCGCCTGTGTGACCAATCATGGATGTTTATTTCAATTAGCTTAATCACATGACCCGATACTGACCTTTGTCTTCCAAGGGCTCTGTCTTTTGTCCCCCCCCCCCCCCCCCTCTCTCTCTGCACATTGCCACAGCTGCCCTGGGCTTTACAATGGAGGTCAAGTTGCGTGGTGTTTGTGTGGCTAGCTACTGGTCCGCGCTCAGGTCTTCAGCCAAGACATCTCAGCCGTGGCCTGCCAAGCCTTGTTGGTCATCGGACAGATCATCAGAGGGTGGGGGAGAGGGGCAGGGGACTGGGCTAATGATGTAAAAGCTATCCTGATAATCAGCCTGAACAGTGGTTGGTCTTGGCGGCTGGTGGCTGCCTGGTGGTGGCTTGATTGATGCTGGCCTGTGTGCCCATGCAGAGTGCCACTATGTCGACCCCACTGTGTAAACACTGTCACTGCAGTGATTCTTTCAGCTCCTTAAAACCCGGATCACTGAGACGGTTTGTAATCCCTTATGCTGACCAAAAGCAGGCAGATTGTGAGCTTAAAGGGCCATGGGCAATGGGCATGCTACTTGTCTGTGCTAATGGATTTCCAATATAGAATATGGTTCGAGGCTTAACATGTTGTGAGTTTATTCAGCTCCATTCTGGATGGCATTTTCTTCTTACTTTGATGTCAGAATGATTTTTGCTCTTTGATGTTGCATTATTATTTGTGTTGTCAAAATTGGATCAATACAGTACCAGTAGTCCCCTGTCTGCGTTCAACCATTTCAAAGAACAATACAGAGACAACATTAAGACCCGTTTCTGTTTTACAACATTTTATCATGCTCCGTCTATGAATTTCTTTGCAGTGAGAGCCCATTGTCTGCACGGCCCAGTGGGGGGAGGCCATTTCTTTAAATATCCTCAATGTCACTGCTACTCTGTCTAGGTCGGCTCTGGGGCCTGCAGACCAGAGCAGCAGCTCCCCTCTCCCATCCCCATCCCAAATGCTGAGCTCGAAGTCAGAGATAAGTGCTTCTCCAGAGATGGCCCCTCTCCTCAATTGCCTTTCACATCTGTGTAAGAATGTCCGAGATGTGCATGTTTAACATGTGACCATTAATCACATGGAAGACAGTCAATTAAAGCCATCAGAGCCGCGGGGGCAGGAGCCACAGGCCACGCGCTGGCGAAATAAAACATGGATACATCAGAGGACACTTTCTGCCACAGTCGCAATTAATCAACAGTTCAAAAAAGAAATATATATATATGCCTGGCCATGATGATGAGGATGATCTTGGCCGATGGACTGAAGAATTGGCCTCCAGTTGGCTGTTCTGTGCTGTCTGGGCCAGTCTCTGTAAGAGCTCACCTCTTCGTATTTCTTTGCAGGACAGTTCCAGTATTGCACGTTATCAGCTGTGTGTGTGTGTGTGTGTGTGTGTGTGTGTGTGTGTGTGTGTGTGTGTGTGTGTGTGTGTGTGTGTGTGTGTGTGTGTGTGTGTGTGTGTGTGTGTGTGTGTGTGTGTGTGTGTGTGTGTGTGTGTGTGTGTGTGTGTGTGTGTGTGTGTGTACACTTCTAGCTGTTATTATGTTATTTGAAATGTAGGTGAATTAAGTTTCAAGCATCAGACCAAATGCTAACATACAGTAGGTGGTTAGAGCCACACATATAATTGTTCAAACTGTTTTTTGGTTGCACAGAAATTCAAAGTATCTAGTAGCTAATGTATTGCCGTAAAATAACTCTTTTCCACAAGTAAACATAAATTTAAATATGTAACGGCGACGACAAAACCAAGAAAGAACCAATTCAGTATATCCAGTTGCAAAAAGCAAACCATTCAAGTGCAGTTGGGTCTTTTATTTCCCCTCTCTATCTGTCACCGGTATACGTGGACACAGGCTATAGATAGAGATGTCAAACTGGACCTTTTGGGTCACAGGGTCAGGGGACCTCTTCACTTCTGTTGACCCTCAGACAGACAGATTTATATACTGTCAAGCCTCACGCCGAGCCTCTGTGCAGCCACCACAACAGTCCCTTTTGTGATCAGACACAACCATAATAAAGATGCCTGGTTTTGACCCCCTGTCAATCTTCATTTTGTCAGTAATTGTCATGATTGCGGAGTAACACCCGGGTTCGTAACCGCAAGTTCGCCAAATGACATGAGGTGAAGACTTTGAGTAGTAATATCTCTATACTCTGTCAGGGACAGGCCATTAAAAAGGTTCATCCATTTGCCAGAATAATCATGGTAAATGACTTCGAGCTCATTTGCGGATTGTTGTCAGTGAGATGGAGCGCAGTTTACGCATTTGACAGCTTAGTTAGCAGTCCAAAGACTTGTGAAATATCACACATTCCCAATTTTAAAGCCACACCATTGAATGTGAGAAAAGGGAAAGCGTCTGGCAAGGAGTTTCATTTGCCACTGTATTGTCCACCCAGCATTTGCAATTTTGTCGACAATGAAGCAGAATTGTACCTTGTCAACAAAGGATTTTTGATTTGTTAAAAACATAAAATCTTTGACAGGCTATAATAAAAAAAAACACACAATCCTGAATATACGTAGCTAAGCAAGAAATGCAAATCGTCATTGTCGTGCATTGCTGCATTTCGGTATCTGTCTATTTTACCCCATGTGGGTAAACAAGCGGTTGACATAAGTTAATTATTAATTAAACATGAGGCGGAGAGAGAGACGAGGAGAAGGCGTCCCTAAAGAGACCTCCAAAACAAACGGGGCGTGGAGCAGGTACCAGTGCGACCCTCGTCCCAGGAGTGCTGTCCACGGTGAGACTGCCGACTCACTAATGAGCTGTTTGCAGACCTGGGTACACAGTGACAATGACCCCTGACCTTCACCCACACTGTCTGGGGAACAGCAAGGTTAGCGAGGAAAAACCTGCTACGTCTCCACGGACCACAACCCTTACTGGCCAAAAAGTGTTTCCTGACTGTAAACATCTTGCAGTGTTTCACTGTTGGGAATACATTGGATTGGAACATGCAGGTTTATTCTTTTAAGTAAAAGTGGCAATAGCATAAAGCAGAAATACTATTTTACAAGGACGTTCAGAATATTACTTGAATTATTTCATTGATGTTTTTATTGACAAAAATATACATATCATTGACAACTTTGCAATCGGTTAAGGGGAGGCAGAGGCTGGTTTAAAATACTTTGTGCTGCTGGGAAGCTTACATTTGTTGTAATAATCTAAAGCTGCAAAGTAACTAGTAACTAAAGCAGTAAAAAGTACAATATTTGGCTCTGAGAGTAAAAGTACCTAAACATGTTACTTAAGTACAGTACTTGAGTAGAGGTACTTAATTACTTTCGACAGTACCATTCATAGAACAAGGCTGCGTCACCACTTCACAGCACTGTTGTGCTATGATGTCTTTATCAGAGACTGAGCCACTTCACTGCACTGTTGTGCTATGATGTCTTTATCAGAGACTGAGCCACTTCACAGCACTGTTGTGCTATGATGTCTTTATCAGAGACTGAGCCACTTCACAGCACTGTTGTGCTATGATGTCTTTATCAGAGACTGAGCCACACACAATTAACTTGCATAATTACTATTGCAAAATGAACATAAAGGCATGGCCAATGAGCAAAAAGCAGCAGATCACCTGTGCTGACTCCATCCCCCTAGGCAGAGTGTCTTTTCCCTCCAAAGTGTTGTGTCTTTTATAGTGAAAGTGTATGAAATACTAATGACCAGTTTGACAGTTTGATGGTGATGGTGGGGGGGGGGGGGGGGTGTTTGAGGATGCCAGCGTTTCTGCCACCAGGCCCAGTGACAGTAAAAACCCATCTAATTAACCCTCCTGGTATGACATCATGTGATTAAATTAGAGCACCATCATTTCCCTCCGGGTACGCCTGGAAAATGCGCGACCAACAATTCATTTGTTAATCTTTACTTTTAAAAAGCCTCTTTTGAGATGCCTGATGCAGAGATAATTACCAGTTTCATCTCGGGTGGGTTTTGCTTCCATCCAGCGTTCATTAATAACGATAAGAGGTTGGGAGGTTAAAAACTCATTTAATTGCCTTTATATTAATGACATTATGAATAGCGAGGACTGTATAAGAGTCTAATTCTGTCCAGTAGTTAGTCTACATGCCGAGGCCCCCTGGAGGACTGCTCATTTTACCCATATTACACTACGGCAAAGCTAGAATTAATGTGTGCAGCACTTTAACAGCGATGACAAACATGCTCTCCAGCCAAGAATTATCCTGAGAAATGGTGGAGGAGAATGCATGCGTGCACATCGCATGTGCACACACACACACACACACACACACACACACACACACACACACACACACACACACACACACACACACACACACACACACACACACTTGCACAAGCTGGCATTGCATCATATGTTTATGAACTTGTGTTTTGCACACACGAATTACAATCTATCTCCTTTTTGGAAAATATGCTTCCTTGCAGACCACCATAGTTCTGATTAGAATCTGAGTGTTAATTTAACTCTAAAAAATAGACCCACACAAATCGGGTGCATTTGGTTCCATAACTTCCATTTGTACACTCAGGATTTCACTGTGTATTACTGTATAACCCCAGTTGGGCACTAATGACTAAATTGTAGTCTGCTTGCTTTGGAATAATGATAATGAAAATGCCTTTGAGCAAAGCTATTCCAACCATGAATATTGCAGAGGGGTGATTTCAGAGAAGCGTTGGCATTTTAACTAATTTAAATTCCTCTTAGTTAAGAGGACAGCAGCCCGCTGAGAGAAAGGTTTCTGATTTGTGTCTGGTTTGCATGAGGACACTTAACACCATACATTTTAATTAAACTACTATAATCAGCCGTAATAATAACAGTTCAGCATGGAGAATGCCAAAGATAATTATGTTGGTTTGCATATGTCAACAATCTGCACCTATTCCATGTTGTGCATACGGCAGTGACTGTCGTGAGAAATCTAAAGCCTGATTTTCATGGATGACGTTCTCATGAATACATTTTTTAGAGTGCCATTAATATTTACATGTACAACAACAGGCATTCTCTATTCCATGATGTGCCTATTTGTTAAGCTGCACCATGTGCTTGTGTTGTTATATCTCACTGTGGGTTTTTCTAAAACTGTTGTACGGGGCAAATCTCATTGTGTGGTAGCCTATAAATACTAAAGCTTCTACACAGGGCCACACCTGTACATGGGAGCTTTCCTTTCCCATGTTTATCCCTATAGATATAAAATAAAGGCATTTGAATATGTAGCATGATGATTCTAACTAAATAGCACAAGGAAGTTGTTAGTTTACAAGTATCACCAGACAGAAATGAGGCCAGGAGGAGGGGGGGGGGGGGGGGGTGATGAATGGGTATATTTCCCCCAAGCAATAGGCTGACCTGGATACGATGCGTTCTTTCTCCCGTCCCCTGTGCCAAGTGGGCCACCATTTTTCACTGGCCTCACACTTAGCCACAGACAAGCTTAGTTGGGCTCACGCTAACGTTAGCCCTGACCTGCAGTCAGCCTCCCACCCAACCTCCCTCCACCTAACTCCTCGGAAAAAAAGAAAACACTGAAGAAAAAAGAATCTGTAATCCGTTCGCCAGGGCTCCGTAATTTGATCAAATAGCATGCACCCTTCCCCACCACTTATTGGCCAATTAAGTCAAGTTCTCACGCAGGGGGTCCAGCTGGTTGGGTGTTATCTGGGGATGAATTGATTGAAGCCATTCCACATCTATGAACCCCACTTTAATGATGTAGGTGATAATACTTGTAATTCTTCTCAGTCAGGGGACTCATGGGCGCAGCTGTTGCAGCAGTAATCCTTGTCCTGATACACTGAAGTACCAGAAAGGCATTAATCTGTCTCTCAGATTCTCCTCCATCAGTTCTTTTTTTCTCCGCCCTTCTCTCGCTCATTCCTCTTTTTTTTTTGCTCGTGTCTCGTAGCTAATGCTACATCTGTGAAATGTGACATTAAAAGGTGCAGCCTCAAAATGCTACAGTGAGGCGTTGGGCATTAATGAGTCTGCACTAATGGTATCCCCCTGTTTAAGCACTCCTGACCATTTTGTAACAAAAGAGGAAAAAAAAGAACCTCACTAAACCATGACAACTTAAGAAGGATAGATTTAGGACATAAAAATCAATAAATACATGCATTAGTTTCGCAGACTTCCCTTATAATCCTGCCTCGAGCCATTCAACCAAAAAATATAAAATTATCATAATGAGATGTAACTGCATATAAATGATCAGCATTAAAACAGAGGAGGTTACACATAATGTATTGCATTAGTGTCTTTGTTTTTGCAAAATGTTAAATATGGCCTGCTTTTTACTTTGGTTGTTCCATAGAGCCATACATAAATTTGCAGCACATTTCATTATTGTTACAATAATTTTGTCAACAAGACAAGAATGGGTAATATGCTACAGTGCCGGTGTAATCCCTTTAGTTTATGGATTTTATGTATTTCTTCAGAAAGGTGAGCTATATTACCTCTAAGTCTAAATTAAAGATATACAGTGTGGATATTGTAACGTATTATGCACAAAAGAGCTGAGCATACACTTAAAAGCATCGAACACTGTCTGAGAGAATTGTACAGGAATTACCAGTTTTCACCCTGGCATCTCTGTTTTGGAGCTGTCATTATAGGCAAAGGTCTTCCACAGTCCAAAATGTCAAACAGTTTTTCAACAATAATTTCTCTTTTGAAAATTGCGAAAAATAACAGATCTAAAAGTCCACAATGTGTCACAGCCTGACAGGTTGGGCATAAATGTGGAACAGGTTACTTAATACTGAGGGATCGGAGAGGCCACCTGAACTCAGTGGTTTGTGTACTGGGTTACCACTGGGAGTTGGACACGATCCTTTTACCCAGTCAAATCACTGCAGTTTTTCAGCTCTGTCCAGCTTGTCCATTTAAGCCCTAGCTTGTTCACTTGAATGCACACGTACATGCGCGCGCGCACACACGCACGCAAGCATGCAAGCACGTACGGACATACATGGTAACTAATAACATGCTCTATGCTGCTGTTAGGTCAGTATTAGCGTCCTCATGGGTGTTCAGCTCTGTCGGGGTCAGGGGTTGCCAAAGCCAGGTGTAGTCTGGAACGAATCTATCAAGGGAATGAGATCATGTAGACTTTAAAGTATCGTCAACAAGGGCAAACGCAGACGGGCCAGCTGCTGCTCTGTGCCAGCGACAACACTCACCTGCCAATAAACAATGAAGATGCTCCTCTCTCACTTTGGGGATTCATTTGCCTCGCTTGTTTGTGTTTGCCTTGAAATATAGCCTACTGTACCGACAATGTGTCGTATACAATCAATGTCTGCAGATCTTACTGTGGCATGGAATTATTTATTCAGACACCTATCTGCGCATAAATTCCACGGCAGAGCATCCATTTATCAGTGCCATTAAATTTACATTGCCAACTTCTGTAATATTAATTTCCCTTAAAGCCATTATGTCTTGTAGGGAAATATAAAATCTTACATTTTGTATTATGTGTATTAATTTAAGTATACTGGTGGAATTTGCAAATCATTCCGAAAATGCATTGAATAGAAATGAATAATAAATAACTGCTTAACAAATGAGGACCGTTTCAGCCTGAACCACAAGTGTTACTGGAATGCCACGCAAGATCTGGTTATTAAATACCAAAAGAAGCAGTATACTGGCGAGCTGGGTGGAACTGGGTGTAAAGTAACTTAGTACATTTCCTCAAGTACACAGTACTTGAGTTCAATGCCACAATACTTTTACTTGAGTATTTCCATTTCTTGAAACTTAATACTTCTACTTTCTGAGGAAAATATACTTTTTGTACTTTTTACTACAATTATTTTACAGCTTTGCTATGTGGCAGTTTTACCACTGTACATTATATTAAGGTTGGCAATATAATGCATTTATAAACGCATTTATTTCTCATTATAATGCACTTATAAGGCATTAACTTGTTATACAATTTTATTATCATGTTCTGGTCCTATATTAAGCTCTATGGAAAAGCACATTACCATAACAGTTATTAAGTGTCTTTATATAATTCATGATAAATGTGATTATAATGCATTATGGATCCAACCTTTAAGTAAAGTGTTACCTGGCTGGTAGTTAAAATGTGCTGTTCTGTTGAGCTTATACTGCATTATGATGGCCAGCACTTATAATACTTCATAAAACTTGTTATTATATAATTATATAATCACCAAAATGATTAAAGGACCATTTCACCACTTTTCAACCTATGTTCATATAATTGGTCCTCACTAATGTTCATGATAAAATACCACAATTTTTTCTACTCAGTCTGAGAGTAGAAAAAAAAGATTGAATATATATTTACATTTGTATTATCGTGAGAACGATTGCTTCCATTATCACATAATAGAAAGCCTGCAGTTTCTGTTAGCTTGGATTCGATGATGTCACTGGTGGACATATGGGTTTCTGAACTGCCCACAGCCCTCCCTGAGACACAAACTGAGTAGGCATTTCATCATGAACATTAGTAAGGACCAATTATACGAAGGTAGAAAAGTGGTGAGTGGTCCTTTAATAATTAAAGGGTAAGACCACTTTTGTAGATGTTTGGGTTGTGTAGTTACCCAAATGTGGACAAGAAATCAAAAATAATTGCTCCAGTTTACGCTGAAACAGCTCTCAAAGTCACTCTTTTAGTACATAAACAAACACAAACAAAGTTTATTCAGACAATATAGAACATCATAGTGTTTTAGTTTTTTGTTTCTTTTAATAAAAATGTTAACTTCCTGTTCCATCCATCTTCAACCGCTTATCCGTAGTCGGGTCGCGGGGGCAACAGCTCCACCAGAGAGCTCCAGACTTCCCTCTCCAGAGCATTAGTGAACTTCCTGTTGATTTTGCAATTTTTATTAGGAAGAAAACCCAGACTGGATCCGGATCCGGATCCAGATCTTCAAATGGAAAATCAACAGGAAGTTAATATTTTATTATTTTTATTAAAGAAATAAAGCAGTATGAGTTCTGGTGATATTCGTAATATCACACCTACTTTTGTCTGATAGCATATTGCTCAGATTTGCTGCTGCCTTTTGTTCTTAAAAATGCATGTGTTGTGTGGTGCATGTGTGTGCATGTGTCGTGTGGTGCATGTGCGTGCATGTGTCGTGTTGTGCATGTGCGTGCATGTGTATAATACATGTGTTGCATTGGTTAAGTATAGCGATTCACCAGCAACCTTGAATCCTATTTACAGTATATGTTTAATGTTTGACATACGGTAGCAGGTCATTGGAAATGTATACGTACCACGTTACCAACATAACAAATGAGCCAGGATATACAGTATATGTATGTTTGTGTGTGTGTGCGTGCATGCACATGCATTGTGCATGTGTTTGTGTGGCTGCAGGTTAAAATAAGCAACAAGCAAATGATTGGACCTGTAAACACGCATAGAGAGGAACGTCTGTTGGTTTCTCTCCTTATTATTTTTGGCAGGGTTGCATGTGTTCGCTTTGCCGAGCCGAGCGTGATTATCATTCCAATCAGCAGAGGTGGAGAGAGTCACATTAATTTGTAGTAATTAATAGCAGTGATGCATCTGACAGCGCATGCTAACGAGACCCTTTGATTGTTTGGATCTCTAAGTACGCCTCTCCTTGTTTGCATCACCTCTGAGGAATTCGTAATATCAAAGCTTAGCGCTATCTGATACTTGTCAAAATGCAATTCATAAAAGTTTAATTCTTGTATTGATTTAGTTTAGGTTTGATGCCTGCAGTGTCAGCTCCCCTGGTAGAACTTAGTGGATTCAAATGCTTGTCACCTGATCGGCCTCCTTTTTACTGAGAACAATTGCCATAGGCCAGCCCAACAGGCATGGTTTAATTGCCATTAATTAAAAGCATAAATCTTTTTTCTTCTCTCGCTCTGCTCTTAAACAGGGCTTTGCGTATCTGCTTTTTTCCTGTGCTTGTCAGAATCCCTCCTGGCTAGTGAGGGTTCAACCCCCCTCCCCCCCCCTTTCCCCCACAATCTCTTCCCTCCCTCCACTCTCCTCCTCCTGTGCTCTCTCTCTCTCTCTCTCTCTCTCTCTCTCTCTCTCTCTCTCTCTCTCTCTCTCTCTCTCTCTCTCTCTCTCTCTCCCCCCTCACCCCCCCCTCTCTCTCTCTCCATCTCACGCTCTGTCCTCCTTCCTCCCTCTCATTCCTCCCTTCCTCTCTCTCTCTCTTGCTCTTGCTCTCTCTGCACAAGACGTTTCTGGAATCATCTTTTTTATGCACACTCCTGCATGATCTGACGTGAAGTGCGAGCGGCATGGTGATATTTAGTAAACCGGGTTCTGTCTTTATTGCTGTATAATGAGGTCAAAATGAATCCCCTTGTACGCATGCTTAAATGGCTCCTTGCCTCAAATCCTTTCTGACAGCGAGTAAAACAGCCGGCAAACACAACGGCAGCTCCCAGAACCGTGGTTGTGAAAAACCAGTAGAGGGAGAAAAAAAAGCCTCTTTCATACCCTGACAATTTCCCTCCCGTCTGGTCCTTAATTAGACACTTATTACCCTCTGAACAGGATTCCTCTTCTGCTTTCAGCCTCTAATACTACACATACTGCATGGTAGAATTAACATTAATGCCCAGTTCAGTGTAGAATGATGGCTCGATTTCGTCCATAATTTATGGTTGCCTTCTTACACAGATTTATATTAGTTGCCTGTAAATAAACAAATGCCTACCTACATAATTAAATGCACGCACGCACACACGCATGCACGCATATGTATTGTATATGTACTGTATGTGTGTGTGTGTGTATATATATATATATATATATATATACCTTTTAGTAGTTGGATGAGGCAGTATGATAATTGGCTCATTTTAAGGCAAGGATGTTTTTCTTTTTTTCTTTTAAGGGATCATTGTCTTCTTGAAATTATCAGTGGTGTCATAACAATTCCGCTCCCATTCACTGGCAAGCCTGGTCTCCCTATAGCCCTCAGCTCAATACCCACTGCTCCTGGGTGACCATGTCACCGTCAGTCGCTCATCGGAGCCGTACACCCGTTTACGCATATTAGCTCTTGCTGCATCTGCCAGCATTCGCAGCCTCCAACTACCCCCCCCCCCCCCCACACACACACACACACACACACACACACACACACACAGACACACACACAGACACACATACACAGACACCAACCCACCCCACCCCATACATACAGCTGCATGCAGTCGGTGCTGAGCCTGGACGGGCCTTATTAAAAACAAGTGAGTGTTTCAGTTCAGGGTCACTGAGAGACTACGGCACATAAATATGTGAGGGCAGCGCTATCAGCCGTTCGGTTTACTAGGGTGATCGATGGAGGTCCCAGCACACTCCCCCAACAAACATCTTTAAGCGGATGCGGGTTTTTCTTAATTGGGAGCTTTGCAGCACAGATTCCGTGTTATTTGATGTCGATCATGAAGTCCCATGAAACCACTAAGATTCTTGTAAACCCAGTGTGTTATGCTGCATGCCGTCTGCATTCTTACACCGGTCAGAACTCTTACCTATAGCTTGACCCACACTGTTTCCATCTCATTCCAAAGGGTTATGGACACACATGTACACGCACATATGCAGTCACACATACACATACAATACCCTGAGCTCATTTTTAATCCTTGTGGCTCACGTTGAAGGCGGGAGGAAGTACCAATTAAAATTAAAATAAGCTCTTTTAACGGTCTCTTAAATTGACAACTGAACAATGATTTTTGAATTGGTATCTGTCAAAGGTCTCGGAAAATCCTCGGTTGATGAGGCCCAACGCATCCAAT
The DNA here is from genome assembly GCF_964188405.1 of Protomyctophum parallelum. Taxonomy (NCBI): domain Eukaryota; kingdom Metazoa; phylum Chordata; class Actinopteri; order Myctophiformes; family Myctophidae; genus Protomyctophum; species Protomyctophum parallelum. The sequence goes on along the minus strand of NC_139701.1, from coordinate 23,357,063 downwards.
TAGTAGTGGAGTCGGGCCTCAGCCAGTAATGATTTCCAGGTCCCTTAAGATGTGGCGTGGACACTTATTGCAAATTACTGACAAAGAGCCACGCCGTATTGATGTGGGGAGAACAGCCAGCTCTCCGTGTTCCCATCAGGTGGACAAGAACCTCGAAGCAGAGCCCCTCTCCCTGTTTCCAGCCATAATGTGGCCTTGCTATGTAGCACGTATATGCCCCCCTCCTGCTGCTGACATGGACTCAGAGACCATCTCTCTTGCCACGAGCCCCAGCCACACAAAATGGTAATGCTAACACGAGGGAGGTGTCAGCAGTGGCTCATCAATAATGTCTGCAAGTTTACTGCTTCTCTTCTAATTATAGCGCCTATCTCACAGGGGCCACAGGAGACAGCAGTGCAGCTCCTTAATTGAGCTGAGGTAGATTTTCCCTTCCATGTGATATCAGTAGCACTATTGTTTACAGTCCTTGAAACCGATTGAAAGGAATCAAAAGATTCACGGGTATGTGGTTCCACGCAGAATACATTAGTTATAGCCTACCACTAGATGGAATAAAGGGGGTAGGTTTTTTCTTTTGTTGGTCAGGATGGGATTTAGTTTTGAAGGCCATGGTATAGCTTGAGGTCACATGATTTATTCTCTGCTGATATTCTTGGATATCAGTGCTGTTGACTAGAGTATGCGCTCTGCTTTGCATGATAACCCCGAAGTCTGCCGTTAACACTCATGCCTAGCACCAGTGGGGCAAACACTGCAAGTGTTTTATTACAGTCCAGTAACCAGCGGTATTCACCTCAATTATGGAGTTAATGGTGAGATAATGACGCTTTACATTTAGCTTGCGCTGTGTAACATTATTGCCATCGTCTGTTTTCCTCCTGCATGGTGCTCCATAGGCTCTGGGGAGAGTTGCTGCGGGGGCCCAAACAGCAGAGCTCTCAGGCCATGTCCAGGCCCCCCGATGATTGCAGAAGTCTGGGGCTTCCATCATGCTGTAGGCTGAGTAAGAGAAGGTGTTGACCCAAGCAACCCCAGCTTGCTTCCATTGGGTGAGAGAGTGCCGCTCCATTTTCTGTGCTTCAGGGTCAAATGGTTTGTAGTTTGCAGTTTCCTCTAGTTAGATGTTTGTTGCAAATGACTGTTGAGAACTGGCTGAGTTCAGGGTGATAGCAGAATAGGCACATTTGGCATTGAGGGATTTGTGCTGTGTTTTGACATTTTGAGCTCGGAAGAGATCATTGCTTCTCTTTTTTCCCCTGCATGTTTGCCATGTAGACTGTAGAGCATGTTGACAATAATCATATAATTATTTTTCATTAGCCATTTCTGTATATATGCAGACAATATTCTACCTTTGATGATCAGCATGTGTTAAAACACCCTCTAACTTGTAACAGCTTCTGTGTCTCTGCTCCTTTACGATATGAGAGAGGCTTTGATTTCTCCCATCTTTGTGTCACAATGACTGGCATGCTGTTTGACAGGTGGAGTTAAAACACAGAAAATTGTGGTTGAAAATTCGTCAGTCTCAATCTCTTGCCCTGGGCTGTAGGCACCGGAGACAGAAGCCCACCGCTTTGTGTCAAATGTTTATCAAAGGGACTGATTAGATTGCTGTGTTCAGAGTAACCGTCCAACACCATAAAAAGATGAAATCTCTGCTACACCATGGCAAATGTATCCTTATAAGTGGAATAAATCAGGGGATACAGAGGTGCCAGCAGAACCTTCTGACCAGCCAGTTGTAAAGGATACTAGAATATCATATGCCCTTTGTTGTCATACAAAAAAGAGAGGCACTGGACCTGATATCTTTTGTTGTTCTCACTTTCCTCTGTCTTTCTGATCATTCTCTCTCTCTCTCTCTCTCTCTCTCTCTCTCTCCATTGCTGGAGGAAATAAACCTGGCCCCCTTTGCTGAGGCTTGGCCAGTTTCCCCTGGCCATTCCTCTCTGTTTTGTTTCAAAAGGGCAAGGCTCTCCAGCCAGAGCTGTTTGCCCTGCAGTGGCATGCCAGGGGCAATGCTTGCCTCAGCTGTTACATCACCGGGGGACCGGCCTAACGTCTCCTGACTGCACTTAGCTGTGTTCCTCTGATACGGTCATATCACATCAGGCCCGGGCACATGTGACGTCGCATCCCTTTTCCTAACTTTAAACAGTTTGTCGCTGTCTATGTTCTCTCTGCTTTCATCTGCCTTTTTTTAGTGGTGTTTATGAGTTGTTGTGATTTTTCTGCCAGCGAAGCCTGCCTTATGTTTGTGTGGGATGACAGGGGCCTATTACAAGCACTTTCCAATCCGGCCAGTGTTTCTCCTACAGTAGAGAACTAGGCCTCTCCTCCTGTTTTTTCTCTTTCTTTTTTCATCCTTACCCCTTGCATTTGAATTTCCAGATAATAGGCTTTGACTTCTGGCTGCACGTTTATAGGTCTTTTCATGTTATCAGCTTAGCTCATAGCGTGGAGCTGAAGAACATAGACTCCTAGTGACAGGCCAGCCAGTCAGCAAGGCGAGCCTGTCAGGATCTCTCATACACTAATGATTTCCCTTTAGTCTATTTTCTGTCTCATTGGCCGTTTCCTTCAAAAACAAAATTGCTCATTTAAATTCTCATGCCTGGGGCATTTTGGTCTTCAAATATTGTTGGAAAGTGAAAGGATTACGCAAAATATGCTTTTTTAAAATGTTAATATATTTTCTGGTTCACTTTCTCCTCCGAGGCCAATTAGAGAATTTCTGCTGGCTGCATTAATGTCAAACTGACATCCCCAGCTATAATTATACTGTGCTTGAAACCTAACTTTCACTTGTGGGTAGATGACTGTGCCTCGCAGTGACACACAGACTCACTCTGCCAGCTTTTTGATCATTTAATCATTGCTTGCTTTCTCTCCCCCCCTCCACCACCACCACCACCACCACCCCTCCTTTTTTGCTCACTGATGGTTTCACCTTTATTCTCTGTTGCAAAATGCAGTGTAGTTTTTCATTATTCACAGTTGCATTTTGCGGAGGAGTTCATTAGTGACATCATCGCTCTGCCGCGTTTCCGCCGCACGCGAGGAGAATGACTAGGCCGGTCCCTTCAGATACAGCTACCATATGTACATTGTTTACTCGCTTGATTCACAATTTACCCTGTGTTGTTTGTGGTTTTTTGAGTGCCCTGTCAGGAATGGAGGGACCGGGGGACTGTGTGGCGCTGTAGCGCCGTGGCATGCACCCCGCCAATCCCCCTCCTCCTTGTGCTGGAGTTCTGTTTCAAGACTGGGGAGACGGTTAATGATGGTTAATGCGTTGCCCATGAATTATGAATGATTCCTCTGAAACGGTGTGGCAGCAGCCTTCGACGAGTCCAGTGTCTCTCTACCTTTTTCACTTCAAGGACCACCAGTTTCATATGCATTAGGCCACAGACCTCCTTATTGTAATCTCTGGGACCCTAATCTGCACTGTAAAATCCTCCGTGTCGATTTAACTCTGAATGTGTACAACTGTACCCGTGTACCCGTTCAGAGTTACACTGCCGTGAGGGTAATTTGGGGTCCTCTTCAATTGCCGTGGTATTACACATGCAAACTCCCTTCCAAATATCAGTTGGAAAATATGTAATGTTTGGTCGACTGACTTAATTGTGTTTAGGACCTTACATCCATACCATATATTTGTTAAAGGGATTGTGACATTAATTTTGTAATTTTTCTTAATTTTTAAAGGTTTTCTGAGCCTAAAAAACTGAACTTTTAACATCCAGTATGGGTTTTCTGGCTCAAACAAGTGCTCTGATTTTCCTGCTTGTGATGTCACAGCCTGCAAATCCCATATATGTCAATGGGATTTTCCCTGTTTTCACTGTTTTGTCTGTTTTCATTGCAGCTCAAAAGGCTTCCAAACCCCAGAGAAAACTCCAGACCACAGAAAATCCACTAAATGTTCAAAGTTTTTTGGGTGTAATTGAGGTCATAAAACCTAAAAGAAAAATAAATGAAAACTTTCAAGAATCTTAAAAACGTACAAAGAAAATAGCAACGTATCTTTATTTTGACCACCATTTTGACTTTTCCATATATATATATTGATATAATGGCCTGTTGTGGCGCTGTCATTGGACCCAGAAAAACCCATAGCCCCATAGAAGTCCATGTATTTAGGCCCAACTTCACCTAGACTGTATTACCCTAATAAACATGGTCATGAATACTTTCTGCTTCCAGTCACTAGTTTAAAGTCTCATTTCTAATGTCATAATATTCTTTTTGGAAAATTATGGTCCCATTTATTAAAAAAATTACCATAAAGTCGTGCATGTTCTGAGGGGCGTGGCTACCGTTACAGTCTATGATCGGGATTCCCCTCCCACTCGAGTCAAAATAAAAACCAACGGAGAAGAAGGGGGGAAGTCCCGCCTCGTTGTCTGGGCCAGCCAATGGCCAGCTGGGCTAAAACGGATCTAGAAAGATGGCGACTTAGAATACAAGGACTGACAGGCTTCATTTTACGTTCATGTTAGACCCGGAGAACGCTTTGTCCATATTTTTTTACAGTCTATGGTATATATATATACAATACTAAACACACACTGACACTACTCACCAGTAATTTGATGCTTGGAATAGGATTCTAAAACATCAGAGAATGTTGCTGTTTTGTCACACTCAGATGTCACGACTCACAACATGTCTGTGGTGTATATGATATACCCCTCCCATTTATCCTCCCAACACCTTGTCAGTTGCAATGCCAGTGTACGTGATACTGGGATTGTTTTTGAATTTTCATTGACCTACAGTGTAGCAGATTGATATTGTCCAAATACACAGTAATCTGCTATATTGTTGGCGCCGGGAAAAGGAAGAATTCAGTCAAAGTGCATGTGAGCCTCCTCAGCTATCCTTAATGTCCACTGGCTAACTCCCCCTCCCCTCCCCTCGGTCTAGCTTCCATGGATTCCCCCTCCCCTAACTGTGTTTGCGTTGTTTTACCCTTTTGGTTAGACTTCAGGTAATAGGAAATGGCACTGACCCCTTCTTATCCCCCCGATTACCTTTGTGAAGCGTGAATGTGGTATGGAATCACACGTCAGGAGAAGACTTGTAATTATTTTTGTGATGCCATCAGCATGGATCAATCACTCGGGGAGGCTGCTAGTGGAACGCCGCTCGCAGCCATGGAAGGGGCCAGTAGCGACCTCCTTTGACTGACAGCTCCGGTAATTTAGTGATTGCGTGGACTCCTCCGACTGTTATAACAACCTTGTCAGGGCCAGTCTGTGGAAGGAGTGCACTTAAATCAATGTGTTCTCCACTCCTTGGGCATTTCCGATCATGTACCTCAGGTAGAATGTACTGTGGTGGGGAGGGACATGGGGGCTTACACAGAGGGAAAAGAACATAGCCCTTCTGTCTTTTGATGGCGGTGATGGAGCCTTTCCTAAAATAATTTCCAAGGATAATGGCGGCACAGCAGCAAATGGCAATGTTTTACATGCATCTGGAACATGGAAAGATGAGACAAAATATATTCAGACATAACACACATTTTGGGATGTTCTTTTGTTTTTATTTTATTCTTTCATTCTTGTGGTAGATTAAAATGTTCAAATTCTCAGTGTGCCTACTCCCTGTTAAATAAAGGTAAAATAAAAGTAAAAAATAAATGCAAATAAATAATAAAATGCAGGTAAATATCTACAACTGTATTTTCTTTGTTTTATGATCTTTTTACCACTGTTAATCATGAATGATTTTTTACCTGCATTTCAAATTAAACTTGAATGTCACACGTTTTATTGCTAAATCCACCCAGGGATCGAAATATTATACAATATTGCGTTCTCTCTCTCTCAAACTTAATTGCAAAACTTTTTAAGATGTGATTTGCTTTTAAGATTAGATTTACATCATTTACACCTTAACCATCATGCTGAAATGTATATCTTATATATAGTTGGTAAAAGACAAGTAATTTTTGCCTTCTGTCCTGTAATATCACTCATATCGTAATAATTATAATAGATGGTGTGGATAGCTCCTATATCCATTATGACATATATAACAATGTAATTTTCACGTTCATTGTTTACCATCAGGAATTACAAAGATCAGTTAGGTGAATAAATGCAACACACACAAGCTGGTCGCGCAGTTTGATTCATTAATTCAACATTTTGTGTGGATCATAATTTTAGTAGTTTCATGTAGTCAGAGGATCAAAGATCTTCTATACTGATATGTCCGGTGACATCTAAATTCAATGAATTGCCGAAAAAGCATGGTTGGACTGATTGCCGTGAAACTTTGCAAGCACACTCCCTGAAGGAAGAACCTCTGCCCCAAATGTTTCACATCGGCCTGTTATAGGGCCACCATGTTGCTGATTTTTGTAAGATAAATTCTTTAAATTACATACACATTATCTTTGTAGTCATGTGATCGGGACATATCTGTCAGATTTTTCTTATTCCGATTAGCTACGATTGGCTTTGTAGGAGTGGCCCATTGTGCACAGCATACAATTGCTGTGAAACTTTTCACATTCCCACTAGGCCAAAGAAATAAATAATGCCACCCTAAATCTTTCAAACCTGGCACTACAACAGCTTCACATTTTGGCTTATCTTCTTGAACCGTAAGTCGTACAGTCAAAACCTTTTTTTAATAGTAAGAAAGTAAGTAAGTACATTTTATTTATAAAGCACTTTTCAAAACAAAGTTACAAAGTGCTGTACAGTAAAAACAACAATATAAACAATATAAATAGACCCCGGCCATTTATGATTACATTGTTTCATTTAATTCTTCAAAACACACTTTTTGCTACACATTATCTCTGGGGTCATGTGATCAAGATTTATGAGTCAGATTTTTCAGATCCCATTCCAATTGTCTATGACAAGTGTGTGGGCCCCGGGTATAAAACCTGGCTTGGTGCAGGAGACCTTTTCTATTTTGTTTAATATAGCCCTGCCCACTATTATTACTCTGTTACATTGGACTAGCCCTTACCCGTTGTGACATTGGATGTGTAAGGGAGGTATAAAGCCCTGGCCTTGGAGATATATTGTGCCTGACCATTGCTGTCTCTCACCTAAAAGTAAATCAACTCAAATGAAACCTCCTCGGAGCACAGGTCTCCGTCAGGTCAGGTTGCAAAACTCGACCTCCTGGTGGCACTTTGCCTCAAAGTTTAGATGCCGATCAGGATGGAATATGAAAGATCCGTCTTGAGCACAGACATAATGTATACCGAATTGCGTGATGTTTTGACAAAATCTCTAGGAGTCGTATAAAAAAATAGTGAATGATTGGCCTCCTGGTGGCGCTATAACAGGACAATGTGAAAATGGAAAGTTTCACAGCAATTGCACACTGCGTTCATGATTTGAGGTATTTTCTTAAAAACTACATAAACGGAGTATACTGTACTTTGGAAGCCAGTTTTAGCCAATCGGGATGGAATATGAAAGATCTGACAGATCTGTGTTGATCACATGACTATAGAGATACTTTGTACTGATCTGCGTGATGTTTGCCCAAAATCTGTAGGAGCAATATCAAACAAATTGCTTTGCAAAGATCTGCCTCCTGGTGGCGCTATAACAGGCCGATCTGAAAAGCTGAGGTTCTGCTCTGGCATCCAGGTGTGCACAGTTTCACGTCGATTGGGCCAACATTGCGGGAGATTGGCTTTTCACGGACGGACAAGGGGCAAAAGATAGTCTCGGCGAGTCGGCCATGCCTTCGGTCTGGACTCTGGAGGAGTCAACCAGAGATCATCAGAGGCTCAGGAGGTGTGCAGATATACAAAATGTAAAAATAGTAAAAAGGTGCTCCTGGGATCAATGGGGATAAAACACATCTATAGAACAAAGCAGAGATCCGGGCACACTTAAAGGTTCATCAGGGCAGAGATCATCAGAATTGTTATGTATCATTCTCAAGGTACTGTTACTGTATTATGTACTATGGTGAAGTTAAACCCTATATTATACTTCGTTGACCTGGGTTCCCCAAGGGTATGTACTTTTCTGTCTACATAGATTATCTTTGCCAAAAATAGCCGATCTACAAGCTCACAACATGTTGCATTAAGACGCGCTGTAATCTTGTAGATAACTAGAATTTGGCACGCTCATCCTATCAGCGTGCGTCACAATTGGGAGGAAGGAAATAGCGGAAATGCGATACTGTAAAAAAGTGTGAACTTGGCAACCTGAGTGGCCATGTTTTTTTCCCCCTTATAAAAGCAAACGTGGCATGGAAGCTGCTTGGAAGCCGCAAATGTGGCAACCTAGCGGGAATACCGTACCGACACCGTACCATACTGTACTGTACTGTTTTGTAATGTACCATACTGTACTGTACTGTATGACTGGATGGTAACCGCAAGGTTGCCAGTTCGAACCCGGGCTCCCCCAGAGTTAGTTAGTGTCGAAGTGTCCTTGTGTGTGTGTGTGTGTGTGTGTGTGTGTGTGTGTGTGTGTGTGTGTGTGTGTGTGTGTGTGTGTGTGTGTGTGTGTGTGTGTGTGTGTGTGTGTGTGTGTGTGTGTGTGTGTCCGTCCGTCCGTCCGTCCGTTAACAGCTAATCTCCGGCACCGTTAACCCGGTCGTTGCCAAACTTTGCACACACTCCCTAGATGCCAACGATGAACCTCTGGCCCAAATTTTCCAGAACAGCCTGTTATAGCGCCACCATGAGACAGCTTTTCACCATTTTAACCTATAACTGCACTGATCTGCGTGAAGCGTTGCATGCACACTCCCTAGAGGCCAAGGACAAACCTTTGACCTGCATTTTTCACATCTGCCTTTTATAGCGCCACCAGGAGGCCGGCTTTTGTAAAACACGTTTTTTGTTATTACCTCCTTTTTGTTATTACCTCCAGATTTTGTCCAGAAATCCTGCAAATCATTACACAGCATCTCTATAGTCATGTGTTCAAGACTGATCTGTCCGATATTTCATATTCCATCCTAATTGGCTAACATTGGCTTTCAAAGTTTGCAGGATTGGCCCGTTTTGAGCAAAAGGCCTCAAATCATGAATGCAGCGTGCAATTTATGTGCAATTTTTCGCACACTTTCCTACTAGGCTGAGGAATATATCCCACCCTTTTCACATTGGCCTGTTATAACGCCACCAACAGGTGGGTTTTTGCAAAACACATTTTTGGAACAAAATGCCTCAAATCATCCAATTGTGCAAGAAGAAATGGCACCCTTTTCACATTGGCTTATTATAGCGCCACCAGGAGGCCACAACCTAACCTGCCCTGGTGGAGATCTGTGCCCCGAGGGGCACTTTTTCTAGTTGCTCCTGATGTGCTGGTTGGTGCCTTGCATGGTTTCTGCCGCCATCAGTGTATGAATGTGTGTGTGAATGGGTGAATGGGTGAATGTAATGCACAATCTATGTAAAGCGCCTTGGATAAATGTGCTATATAAATGCACCATTTACCATTTTATTTAGCATTTGAACTTAAAGCAGTGCATGCATGCAGTTTCTCAGACGTTTTCATGTCAAGGACCCCTAAATGTAATGTATTTAGCTACGGACCCTCATTTCAAAATATCTTTGTGCCAGGGACCCCATACAGTGTGCTGTTAAAATGCATCCAACATGCAACATGTTTTTTTTTTCAAGATTGTTTGAAAATGGCAGATCTACAAGCTCGCCACTGAAATAAATGACAAATTAGCCTTCAAAAGCTGTTACCACAAGCAACATAATATCTTTTAGATTATTGGTTTATATTCTCGTTTTGGACTGACTCTAAACTCAAGTCAGAAACCTGATGAATGCCAAATCATCATACCAAAATAATAATTAAATTAATTTAATTGTATGCTTGCAAAAATACTTTGACCTGAAATACAAGCAAATCCTGCAGTGTGCAAGAACCTAATTGTTTTGCAGCTTCACAGTAATGTGAAGTACCCTGACCTGTCTCACTGATCAGACATTAGATTTCTGGAGTGGCTGACACAGGCCAACGGTGGTCACGCCACTGCTTTGGTCTTCATCACTCCTTCCTAAAATGAGAAATCCATATGCTATCTGTCTAGATTATGGCAACATTATATAATGTTTAATATGCTGATTAATCTACTTAACCAGTAACCACATATAGCAATGAGTATTTCCATTTAAAAAGTAGGCATGCAAGCGGGCAAGCGGCAATGGACAGATCTATCCTTATAGTGCTAACTTCACTCAGAGTAAAACATGTAGTCCAAATGGACCCACGAGGGTCTAACTTTTTGAATGAAGAAATTGACTGAAATGTACCTTTCCAGATCAAGTATAAAAATCAGAAGCCAGAGTTAATACTGAGGATTGTACTGTCATCCAATGTGAGGAGGACAGGTTTTAAAACATGATGAAGTAATGTCCTTATATGCATCCTTTGTTATGCATAGAGGCAGCTTCCTTATTATTGCAAACTATTATCGGGCAAAAAAAAAAGGGCTGGGTCTTTTTTCTGCCTGAAATATAACCGACCAAAATACTTATGAAAATCAATTAACAATTGCATTTGGTTTCTTGAACTCGTTTCAATATTTTCAAATGGTTTTGTCTCCTAAATCGGATTATGATATAAATTAAATCTATAATCTGTCATATGTCTATAATCTCCGAAATACTATATACATTTCTTTCAATCAATCAAGAATTAATTTGTATTGAAACATTATCACACACACGCTGTCTACTTTTGATAAATTTGACTGCATAATGATTTCAGTCCCATAACTTATCTTGAACCTTGGAGAGGAGATAATTTACTATAGGCAGGTAGGTGAAAATGTCAAATGTAAGCTTTGCAAAGTTCACAACACTGCCCCTTTCTACACTGGCTTCAAGCATCATTTCCAACGGCTTCTGCCAAGAAATCTTAAACTAAACACTACAGACAGAGAGAGAGACACCCACAAGTGTGATGAGATTTTATAATGTTTCAATGGCGAACGAATGTTGAACAATTTTGTATAGAGCTTTATAGGTTTAATTCAGTTTGTAGTATTTCAAACTGAATTGCATCCCCCTGCAGTTAATTGTCTTATACTGTCTGGCTGGCCCATGGCCCTGTAGAATATAGCATATGAGACTTCCAGGAGTATATACTTGAGGGGGCTCCTTAGCCAAATGAGGAGTATTTTAATTATTATAATGCAATTAACTTATTACAATACAAAGAAGAAAGAACATAAATTGGTGACATCTAACAATTGCTATAGGCTACAATAATCTATTTATCATTTATGACATTTATAGATTATGAATTCAAATATCAGGATGATTTTAATTGAGGCCATGTCCTATCCTTGGCATGAAATATGCTGCCAACCACACCAAAACAATTAACAGAACACCTGTGCCATGATGTAAAACTTGCTTTTCTTGAATGGGCTGCAACCTCAGAACTGTATATGGCATGCATAATAATAGGCTTGTGTGGGTCCACCCCTGACACAATCCAAGCTTTATCTTCGCTGAGACCTGCGTATATTTAAAGTGAATGCCAGTGCGTTTGCGGTCAAAGGCTGCTATCGGCGAGGTGACAGTTTTCATGAGAATCAATGTGCCAACTGCCAACCACATTGTCCGGCCATTAACTATCAGCTGGGGATAATAAGATGATAGCAGGTAGCACCGGATGAGTTCCCGGGGCGCCTTAAATCTAATAAAGCGATTGATTGTTTCTGTTTGACAGGACGCTCTCCTCAACTCACTGACTGACAGGTTCAACCATTGGTTTGATCTTTTGTGATTGGTAAGGCTTTGGAGGGAAGCCGGTATATAAATGTGCCTGAATTAGGCTACACTGTTAATGGATTAGGCCTGCCTGTGGTATGTTTATGTTCCACTGGATTGCACGATTACGTTTGTCCGATTGATTTATTTTCTTGTGTTTAATTCTTTCCCCTTTCTTGTTTTAATGTGAGTATAGGCTACTATGCCTATTTTAGTGAGGGGGCTGAATCGTCGTTAATATCAAATTGATATAGTCCTACATTGTGAAGGATTCTAGGTTGTTTCTATGAGTTTAAATTATGTCGCCCATAAACTAGAATAACTTTGAACTGTCCTGGACTCAGTTCATATTGGCCCAATGAAATGTACATGAGCTATGGCCTTGCTTTGTCGCCGCCTGGTGATGAAATGTTGCCTATATATCTCGCACAAAAGAGATGGAAAAGATATGCTCTGAGAATGATTTACGCATAGGCTGATCGATAATGTAATCAATACATTTGATGCGAGTATTCTTTTGTATAAAATTTTTTTTTGGTGAAAACGTTGAGTGGATGTATAGGCATAATTTTGATAAGGAACCAAATCGAACAGATCGTATAGTGCTATACAATTGTATAGTCTATGTCTTGTTTAATAATCATACAAAAAAAGAAGTATTATGTAACAAAACAAAGAAATTAAAATCCAACATTGGACTACTCTAAATCGTAAAGGTGCATCTTGATGACAATTGATCTGTCAGCTCATCTCTCCGCAGGAATATTTCAAAACCCGACGCGCAAGCTCAAGCGAATGATGCATAATACCTATTCAATTAAATTGCTAACATAACATTTTCAAACTGTGTGAAGAATGTCCACATGCAATACCGGTATTAGGCTTTCAATATTTTTTTGCAACGGTCAATTAAAGCGGTTAGCATTGGCCTGTAAAAAATGAGACACATTCTTAAAAGTGTTAATTCTTTTTTTCCCCATCTTTTTTTTTTTTTCTTTTTTTTTAACAAACTAATTATATTGAAAAACCAAAACAACAAACCTATATGTCTTCTTCAGCTGAACTGATCAGTTATACACCGTGGTTCCATCATGCCATCCATTCCTAACCACCACCATTATCATCATCATCAACCTTGACAACCGGAAGGAAATATCGCAAACTGCAAGAAGAAAATACGCACGGTCTGTTATGTCCTCAATCTCATCAAAAGTGCATGCGTGTCCATTATGCCCAACTCCAAGAACAACCATCTGAAACATCAGACACGTGTCCGCCAGTCAGTGTGAAGCGCGGATGCCTGCATGTCTTCTGCCAGAACACCGCATTCAAATCATAAACTAACATTTAACACAACACTTTACCTTAGTCCTTATCCTTCCTTTTTTCTTCACATCCCCGACGAACCACTTTAAAAACGACGTCCTTATTTTGTGCATGTCATTCATTATAAATAGGCGAACATTTGATATAAACCGGCCAATATGTAAAAGGTATACAATAAAGACAAAATTCAGACAAGTTTCTACTAGTGAAAATAGCAGCTCTACAAGATCACAATGCACGGTTGGTTGGTGATGCAAGCGGTGAGCTTGTAGATCGTTTATTTTCGCCGCGCGACACTGTCGTATGACGACGTATAAAATGGGACTAAGTTGTTAGAAAAAGTGATGAAATTCTAATATATTCGAACGCTCATTATCACCTCATAATTACTTCACTAATTAGGATGACATGGTTATTAACATGCCATGAGACAGACACCACTCCTCATAAGCCGATATATAGATGCATTCATATATCTAATCACTGTAGATATAATTGCACCTGCATGGTTGTCAAAATTACAGAATTTACATTACTTTACAAGCGTTTTTAAAATTAATTTAATTAGAATGAGAATTCTAGAATTTAAAACCTATATGAAATGTGCAGTAGGCTAATCAATAAACTCCCCTTAAAACTATAGGCATGCACAGATTCTAATTTTAACGAAAAATAACAACATACCTATAGAAGATTCACAGGAGGAATATAAATTGATGTAGCGAATAAGAAAAATATAATAATAGTAATAATAATAAATGCATAAATACAATTCTCATATATCGTCCTACCACGTTGCTGGTATACTGCAGATTTGCCATTCGTTTTGACAATTGGATTTAAATAAATTAAAGGCTATAGAACTACTTTGACTGCATGTTCGAAGTTTCCTCTATTTAAAGTCCTCATTCTCGCGCATATAGCTCTTGTTGAAAAACAAAAAAACATATAAAGTTTTAGCAACATTTAAATATTTCTAATGAAAGCCATGTATCAGTATACATGGCCCTAAAGCACATGCATGTTTTAAACTAAAGGAAGGACATGCTTTCAATGGGTGGCTTGAATTTGTGCAGATAAAGAAACAACTCCCTGATTGGTGTGGTGCCGGGGCCGTCATGTTGCAGCCAATGACAGCGGGGTGTGGGAGAGAGTGTTATGATAAAGGAGAAAATATTAATTCCCCCTCGCCGTAGGCCGTGACGTCAGTATAGGAAGTCATTGTAGAGCAACACTAGGACGTTTACAAGCAAAGAGGAGCGTGATGTTGAGGAGTTATCCCTGAGAATCTCTCTACACCTCAACTTTAACACAAAGTTCAATATACAAAACAAAAGGACGTGGACTACACACTATACAGACGCACTTGCTTTTGCTCATTTTCACTGAATGTAACGCAGCAGCACCTTGGACCAGGCGATCTGCGCTGTTTTGCAAACGTGGATTTAGTTTACTTTCCCAAGATTGTTTATTTTTTATTTTTTTACCTACTATATTGTTCGCTTTACTTTTACGTGTTTAGTTTTCTTATTCTCTATTAAGCTATTGGACAGTTTAATCGTTGCAAAGGAGGAGACGCGCGCTTCTCGATGTTATTATGAAGACCTAATCACTCCTTTCTTAATATGGAAGGATCCAGTGGGTCAAATTTCGGAATAGACACTATTTTATCGAGCGCATCTTCTGGCAACCCCGTGCTAATGAACGGAGACTTTCGTCTCGGCGGCGACAGCAGGACAGCGGATTTCAGGAGCCTGGCCACCCCGTCACCATCATGCTCGGACATAGACACTGTGGGGACGGCTCCCTCGTCCCCCATCTCGGTCACCATGGAACATCCCGATCCGCATCTGGTCCAGGACAGCCTTCAGCAGCATCACCAACACCATCACCACAACAACCAGCCGCAGAGTTTGCCGCTGTCGCCTCAGCATCAGCAACCGCTCGCCGGGGCCGGCTGTGCCCCGAGGACTGCCACCTCGTCCTTTCTAATCAAAGACATTTTAGGCGACAGCAAACCCCTGGCAGCCTGTGCCCCTTACAGCACTAGCGTGTCCTGCTCGCCCCATCACACACCAAAACCAGAAAGTGCCACGGCTCCGGACGGGTTCAGACCCAAGTTGGAACAAGACGAGAATAGAAGCAAGTTGGACAAAAGAGATGACATTCATCAGAGTGAAATGAAATGCAATGGCATGGGTGAGTGAATCTAAATTAAATTATGTTTTGTATATCAATTTAATTTTAAAATAAACAGCTATAGGGGTTTATTTGGATAAACATTTGTATCCATACAAATATAGATATCCAGATTTAATAATACTGGAAATCTAGATTAATTGAACAACAGCAATATAATAAATAATACTAATCATAGTAATAACAATAACGGTGAAGCTCTTTTAGATCTATTTTATTAGCATAATAGAGCTGAAAACAGATGTAAGCCTGGTGATTTTCCCCGCACGCAGGCCTCCCTAGTGGGTCAATTAGAGAGATTATTGTTGTACCTAGAGGGGGGATCATGGCGCGCTGAAAAACAGCTACAAATAGAGATGGATTGACATATCGATTTCCCGTTATCTGGAGAAAGAAAACTGTAGGTGACAAATATACAGCCCACATTTATTGTTATTGCCCTTGGTTTGCTTTTGCACACGTGCCCCAGCACACTTTATTGCACTAAAGGCCAATTTTGTAAGACATATTGTTTTTCCTAATTCAGTAGGATCATGCCTTTATATTATGATATTAATTTAATATTATATGCAATGTCCATGTTCTTGCGATTTTACAACGGAGAAACAATTCAGTTTGGTGCTTGGTAAATCTATACCAAATATATTATATACAGCCAGTAATGAATTGAACGGTAGCTTATACTGATCTGCGTGTCCTTCCACTATACTATAGAAGAGGGTGATCGAGAGATATCCAGTAGCAGAGACAGTCCGCCCATAGGACGGTCGAAAAAACCCCGCAAAGCGCGGACGGCCTTTTCTGACCACCAACTCAACCAGCTCGAGCGAAGCTTCGAGCGGCAGAAATACCTCAGCGTGCAGGACCGCATGGACCTGGCCGCGGCCCTCAACCTGACCGACACACAGGTCAAGACCTGGTACCAGAACAGAAGGTATGGACATCTCCCTCTTTCCCCCCTTTATTGTTTTTACACACGGGGATTTTATTTTTAAGAAGACCTGATGGCCGATTCCATGAACGATTTATAGTTCTAAAGATTACGAAAAAAAAGAAGGGAAAAAAGAAAGAAAACAATAATAATAATAACAAGCTCTCTGCGCGCACAAAGTGACCTGTGAATATCACGTCTGCATGGCTATTTTTGAACAGCCAACATCAAATGACACAGATGCTTTGCCAGTTTGTTTTATACATATTTTATTTTATTTTATTTATTTATTGAGGCCTGTCGGGCTTCACGGATGACTCAATGATCATGTAATTACAAACAATTTTCTGCACGTTTATATGAAAAGCCTATAGTAAATGAAGAGATTATTGTTTGCTTCAGGTGCTTTGAAATAATTAGGCTATACCTAATCAATTAATACATGTTTTGTGTACCTGGCATCGAGAGTCAAACAATTAGGCTAATGTCATATCTGATGTTCTCATTGATACCAACCCCTGGACTAAATTATATATTAACTTGATATTCAACAGAAAATTGTTTCAGACTATTATTGTTATTTTATTATTGTTAATCTATATATATGTTTCTGTGAGCATTTGTTAAAATAATTGCCGGAATGAAGAAAACTGCAAAACTGGACTGCTTAAATTAAACGTTAATTAAATAAAACTATAATTACAATCCACGCGAAGTTATTTTGTACAACATTGCAATGAAGGCGCACTGTAGTTTTAACCAGTGCATATTTTCCCTTCATCTTTCTTGCTTAATTGAACATTAACCATAAATCTGTGCTTCCGATAATTAGGCCATAGCCTGCTAATTAGCGGGAGGGAGCGTTTGGGGAATTAGCGTTTGCCCGAACCGATTAAATAATTCATTTGTTGTATTTTGATCTGGTTTGCAGAACGAAGTGGAAGCGACAGACCGCGGTCGGATTAGAGCTGCTGGCAGAAGCGGGAAATTACTCGGCCTTACAGCGAATGTTCCCGTCGCCATATTTCTACCATCCGAGCCTGTTGGGCACCATGGACAGCACGACGGCGGCCGCCGCGGCCGCAGCCATGTACAGCAGTATGTACCGGACTCCTCAAGCGCCACATCCTAGTCTCCAGAGGCCTCTGGTCCCCAGAGTACTCATCCATGGCCTTGGGCCGGGGGGGCAACCGGCATTAAACCCACTGGGTAACCCCATGATCGGCACACCGCACCCGCGATAATAGCGCCATAACCCACCCCCCGCAAAAAAGACGATGATCAGAAAGAAAGACACTTTGTTTGAGCACATGCGACGTGAGTAACTGCGTCGAACGAACCATACGGGGCAGGACTTCTCGAAAAGACACTTATAAACGACATTTTTACAAGACTTAAAGGAGGTATTTAATATAGGCCTTTATAACGAACCGCGGTCCATACAGAACTATACATTAAGGCCGTGGCAGGAAAAAAAGGACTGTTCATGTTCTGATTGTCTGTTTGTTTGTCCTTTTGTACAAATACATTTAAACTAGCAAATAAACTTATAAAGTTTATTAGATGGAGACGAACAGAATGAATAAAGAAGGAATGATACTAAAAACATCTGAAACTTATTGGGATTGTCATTTTGTAAACTTTATTTTGGATGCACGCGAGGATCCTTTCAATTGGATTAAATCGAACGGAAGCAAGCTCACAACATTGATCACTGATCAGAGCTATATTTCCCCAAGCCTTTAAATGAGTTAATTTATAGCCTAAATATCATGTTGACCTGTTCTTTTGACCAAATATAGCCGAATAATAATTAAGGCATTAAGCTGCACAACAACTTTATTTCAAATGTTTAAAATTACTTTGCATAATACATAATGAAATAGTATAGGCTACGTATAGTTCAATGACAGATTTAAAACAAATATAGGCGTATATAGACATACGTAAAGAACAGTTTAAATCTAAGCCGAAACTGTCGTTTGGTGTTGACTGTTGAAATGAGGCAGTTTGCAGGTTCGACGCTGTTGGTTGGTCCTGGTATATTATATTAGGAATGTGTCCTTGGTTTATAGCAGCTGTTCTGGGAGCAGACTCAGACCACAGTCTCAGACAATAGCCTACATTTCCCATGCAGTGAGAGCGATCAGGGGTTGAGGTCCTCGGATGAAACATGCTTGGTTGGTACAGACTAGAGATAATCCGCTCACTCTCGATAAAACCGGCAGCTGGCAGCATGCAGTGAACTTCGAGGACGAAAGTTTTTGAAAAGCGTTATTACACTTTAATAGGTTCGTTCTACTTCTCAGAATATGAAATTCATACAAGCATATAAATGATCCAAAACGTCTTTAAGCTTATGCAGTATAGGCTTCAATAGTTTTAAAATGTGCATAGTTTTCCATGGGTTTCCCACGCAGCCTTATTCCTTCAGTTTGGTTCGGCGGTTATGAAGGTGTTTTTTCTCCCATGGAACAAAATAAATAAATACAATAAAAATCAACCAACCAGTAGCCTGCAACGCGGGACTGTAATTAAAAGACGTTTGGTGCTATTTGAGCCTATATGTATAAGCACTTGCCCTGGAGAATATCGAATGAGGCTTCATGTGAATTCACAGTGGAAGTGCCTCGGGGCACGTTTGTTTGGCTTTCTTTAATTCGTGGACCGTTTGCTGATTTTGCTGTTGTGAAAGTCTTGATCGAGCCAAGTTGACCTTTGCTGGTCTGTGAAAATGAAAGCAACGCATAGCTTACAATGCTTCACAAGTTTATACAAAAAATATATAAATAAAATATGTAGCGTCAGCGTGTAGTCTATATTTTTACAGAGCTTTTTCCGAATTCGTGTGTGAAAGACAACGGGCAGATATGTTTATATTGCGTATATCAGCGCTCGAATTTAATTTGACACATTTCTGTTTATGCTACCTTGTCCATTTCAAGGTGTGCTTTTTTAGTTTAGTGTTTCACCAATTTAATCACATGCACTATGCACATAACCACACACACACACACACACACACACACACACACACACACACACACACACACACACACACACACACACACACACACACACACACACACACACACACACACACACACACACACACACACACATTTCATATCATCATTTCAAGGTTGCCTTTACGTTATTGTAAGCATCACAACAATTTCAGACTAATATGTTTGCTATAACCCTAAATATATTTGTATCTTTTAATAATGTCTCGTTCCAGTCGGCCATCCCTTGGTAATGTTGTCATCCATATATCTAACTTTCCTATATACGCGTGGCTATGACTAGGATTTCGATTTCAGGGTCAGTGCAATTTTTATTTAATTGGTGCAGATTGAACATTTCGGTCGAAAGGGCGCAGCTTCAGTGCTGTTCGACCAAATAATAAGACGATCGTTTGTTAGGCAAAATTAGGTAAAAACATGACACTTCTTGGTTTTCCAAGCCAATAGAAAATAAACGGCAAACAACCCCAATGGTCCTATTTATTTATTTTTGTGGAATAATATTAGCCTTCCATATTACCCTCACAGCTATACTGTCCATTAATGCGCCAGTGCCGACGCGTGTTGTTCATATGCATGACTTCTACAGCATTATTTATTTATTGCACTCTGCTGGTGGTGGGAGGGGTGGGTTGTGGGGGGTTGTACGGGCTGCAATTCATTAATAATATTCACACAGCAGCAGTAGGCTGCCTACCACATAAGGCTAGTATCTCTCATATAGCCTACATATAGCCATATAGCCTACCAGCTAATTTAGCCATTTTACCCAATCAGTTTACGAATACCGGTAAATCAACAACATTTTGATTTTAGGCTATATATTGTAGCTCGCACAAAGCAGTTGAAACGCTTCAGTCAGTTCAAACTGGGCCACGCTGACTATGAGCTAAAGTGGCAGCGTGCAGGCTGTGTCACGCATGCATGCATTCTGTATTTATGACGGCATTCCTACACCGAATGTTTACAATGCCTAATGTAATCGTCATTATTGTTTTCAGTAGGCTACATGCTAACCTGACATCTGAATGTCAGACATTTCAGAATAATATAGTTTAAACAGCAGGTCTAAATACAAATTCTGTTCAGACATGCAGGCTGCATTCTGATGGCATCCAAGCTTTTTGTAATTAGGCTCTATAGGCATATAGGCTACTCTTAATTTTGACACTGGACGGGGTTGGTAACATTGACCTTGAAGTTATGTCTCAAAATTGAGGAGAATCTTTCGAACTGGTTGAAAAGGCCAAATGCAATGAGTCTGATTTAAATGAAGATGATTAGGCCTTGCTGCAGAACAGATGGGCTAGAGAGAGCGTTTTCAGCTTCTTGTTGCCTCAAGGAAGCTTGTTGAGCTCTTTAATTGCCACATTTTCCAACTGATGTAATGGTGGAGATATCTTTGTCATTACTATAATGAGGTAACACTTGTTCTCAGTGGCCTCTCATTATCACAAGTCTTACGTCACTCACTAAACACTAATTTAACCAAAGCCCCTCCCTTTCCAAAAATTGTAGGCTATAGAACTTGGACACTTCTCTTAATGTAGGCTATAGCTATTCTTTGCTCCCCCGGCTTGGTGGAGTCCAACTGCACAGCAATTTGTAAGCTGACCAATAAAGGTAGAAACCACATACTGTATTATGCTAATTTGATACATTTGATTTTTGCAGCCTTCATCGCATGCATTGAAAAATTATGTAGTCTTGGCACAAATTCTAGATCATTTTAGTTTCTATTTAAAAAATAAAGATTTCTGGCATTATTAAACATGCGCACAGATTTGCAAGCATCACATTTTCTGCTTAAATATTGAGGAGAGACAATCAAATATTTTTATTATTTTTATTTACATTTTACACTTTAGGCATTTAGCAGACACTGACGCTCTCTATCCAGAGCAAGATAATACATCAAATGCATAGAAATAGTAATCTATAGGATCCTAGCCAAGAACATATCATCAGTCTAAACAGTATAATATCGGATAATCTATATAATCTGTACATTGAAACTATACGGCCTGGCATCTGTCTATCATCTAAATTACATTTTATCCTGTGCATAAGACTGCAATATTGTCAAAGCTGGGGCAAGTGCTACTTTATTTACTTGCATTACTACATTTTAGTTGTACAATATGTAGCCTACATTTAAAAATATATTAAATGTCCATATAATGCCAAAACTGATGCCTTGTCAAGGTGGAATTCTTGATATATTACTAAAATTAAGTTAAATTAAGAACAATTATTGTTTAATCTGTCATCTGAAAACTCTTGACCTAATACATAGACGCTGACGCTTACTTAAATTGTAAAGACATACGTAAATATTAAATTAAATCTTGTATACATGCTATATGAGTTGAATTGAAAGTCAATTTAGAAAGATTATTTTTTGAAAACTGCTTTATTTTCATAGGAGAGTGTGGATGCACAGGAAGCGGAGAGAGAGTAAAACATGATGGAAGTTGGATTTGAACTAGGGTCCTCGTGACTCACAAGAAGCAGGTCAGTGCACTAACTGGCTGAGCCACCAGGCACCCAGAAAGTAAAAATGTAAGGCTTCAGAGGAATCCATCTCTGCAGATTTATAGGACCTATTTATGAAATTACTTTTGATAATGTTTGACAAGACAAGGTTTGGTCTCAAACTCAAGGAGGTTGCAAACTTATAAGCGCAGAACTTGAAACGTATTGTGAGTTTATGCTATATTTTTGGTGTGTGACATGGCATGCAACCTAGTATCGGGCATAAATCTCCACTATGGATCTATTCATTCTGACCTGGTTGTATATCGCCTCTAGTTTTTTCAGAGGAAATTGAAAAATGCGTTATCAACTGATGCTTGAGTTACATGTGGCATGAGATGACAGAATAATAATACAGAATAACAATTCCGGTTAAAGTGTGTGGCAGTGATGCTGTAGGCAGAAGTAACCATGCTGAACACACTTGTGGAGATGGTGCCTCTAACCTAAGACAGCCATTCATCATCCATTCTGCGTCCATCCCAGAAACATCCAGCTCACAGCCAAGCCCAAACTAGTGTGGTTTGCCTTCGACAGTCCCGCTGAATGATGCCGGAGCTGCGACATATCATAGTTTAAATGGCCTCATCATTTCAGCAAATCCAGCCAGTTTCCCTCTCCCTTTTTGTCAAGTGACAGGACAGCTGATGGCAGAAAAGCTCCGCTACCTTTCAAGTTTCAAACCGGGCGCCGTCACATGCGACCGCACAACGGAGTAGAAAAAAGTCTGTCAGCAGTGATGTCAAAAGCTTCAATTTTTACAGAGCAATTAGGGGTTTCATCACAGCGGAGTGATGTCAAGATTCATTACAGCTCAGCAACAGCTAATTGCTTCAAGGTTAAAGTAACAGATCTGACGGCATTATATTTTAAGTGACAGACTCACATTCTGCTGGTGTTTCATGGAGCACAGCGCTGACATTAGGGGAAGTGTGGCTGGGAGGATGGGGGCTGAGAAGCAATTGAAATTACTGCACATTAGAATGGTGATTGAATAGAACAACAGCCTCTCTCTTAGGACTCTGCAGATGCTTGTGTATGGGTCTGTATATCTGTACAGGGAAACAAAGGATATATTATCATGCACTTTGCAGAGCATCTCTAAGCTCATGCGCTCACTTGCTGAACTGTCTCTTGGCAATTTTAAGCACTGACCCCATATCATGCATAAGGAAGCTAATTTTGGAGAAGACTTCAAACCTACCCAAAGGACTTGGCACACATAAGCAGGTCTGCACCTCTGTCTGATTGTCAAAATATTGAAAGCTGGCAGCACACACATGGCAACAATGAGCAGACAGCTCCTGCATTATCCTGGGGTAAGCTAGGCGTCTTTGCATTTACACCTATTCCAAATTAAGGAACCAGTTTAAGGAAGAAATTTAACATTTCTGAACGAAATGAATTATAGATCGGGGCGTCCATGCTGGGGAGCTGCTGGAGTCATTTCTTTCAAGTGAGCAGTTTACCCTTGGCTTTTTTCTCCTTTTAAAGTGGAATACCTGATCCTTTGAACTGATTGTTTGTTTAACCGCTGTTGGGAATCAGGATTCCCTGAGGTCTGAGCAAGTGTTGATCTAAGGTTGGATTCGAAATAGCCTAATGAGGAACTCTTTGGATAATTAGTGATAGCTGGAATGCTTGTGGATAATTTGAGTGCTTTGCCACACTGTATGTGGGGGAGGAGGGAGGGCAGTGGATCGGTAGGAGTGTGTGTGTGTGTGTGTGTGTGTGTGTGTGTGTGTGTGTGTGTGTGTGTGTGTGTGTGTGTGTGTGTGTGTGTGTGAGGTGGTGGTGGTGGTGGTGGTGGTGGTGGGGGGTCGATGATGATGATGAAAGAACAGAAAGATCAGGGTTAATGAAAATTAGCATGTCAAGTTAGTCCCTACCTCTCTGTGTTTTTTTCCTCTCTCCTTTGTTCTTCTTAGGGACACGTTTATTGTTGATGTAACGGAACAATTAGCGGTGCGGTAGTGAGGATATGGTGCTGCTGGGGGATGACTTGCCATTGGAGCTGAAACTCAGTCGTGGTAATTAGACTTTGTGAGGTGTCTGCTGGCAACCAAGTCCAGCAGGAAATGAGGAGATGGCAGCGGGCCTATGGGGACCCCCACTGTTGGCCATTTACTACTAGACGGTCGGAGACCACAAACAAGAACTGGGACCAGTTTAGGCAATCATACAAGTTTGGGCTGGTCTACAGTGAGTAAACCAGTGGCTGATATCCTCCCTGGTTCATACGACATGACGCGTGTATATGAGGAGCAGTGATGGGCAAGCTACTTGGAAAATGTAGTAAGCTACACTACCAGTTACTCTCTATTAAATATAGCTCAACTACAACGAAGCTATCCCCAGATAATTGTAGCAAGCTACACTATAAGCTACATGGCAAAAGTAGCTAGCTACATGGACACTACTTTAATTTTTTATTTTTTTTATCAACTTAATGATCAAGTTTCCACCGAACAAATAGCCTATAGGCAGGCAAAAATGCTGAGTTTGATTGTTTATTAAAAAACAAACAGGAAACAAGACCTCTGTCTGGCTTTTGGTGTCAACTTTTTCACATTTACTTGTATTAATGTACCTTGCGGTGTCAGGAGCCGGCTGATTCATGTGTTCAGTGTTGGGAAAGTTCTTTTTTTTATTAACTATAGTTCAGTTCACAGTTAAAATGTTTTAAAGGAACTAATTCAGTTCATAATTCAACATTTTGAACAAAAGTTCATGGTTCCAAAAAAGGAACGATTTTAGTTATTATTATTATTATTTTTTTTAATTATTATTATTGCCACAGCCTAGCCATTTGCACACCAGCTGAGAGACATAATTTAGACTAGAGAATGCTAGTCTCTCAAGACAGACTGTTGCCTCGATAGGCACTGTTTTACCGAATATTTGAGGATGGGATACTCAGATTGAGAGAATGCTGACAGGCACTTAAATGAGATGTTAATGTCCTGTAGGTAGACTTAGAAATAAAACTAGTGTTGACTAATCAATACAAGTGGCTCTTATTTTGATGGGGCAGTTTCTGCACAAGAAGTCCGTTTGACTTCGTAACGTAAACAAGACGTAAACAAGCTACGATGAATGAGCTGTCAAAGTACTATAGTCGCTAAACCACGTTAGCGATTACATTTTTCAATATGAAAACTTTCACTTAGACAATAATGTAGGTTACACACGCTGGAATTAAAAAAAAAATCCCCCACAAAACTTTATTTAACAGTCAATTTGTAACGTATAGCTTTTGTTGAAAGCTACGTCACTACTTGGGTCTAAAAATAGCTACACTACAAAAAACGCTACTTGGTTCAAAAGGAGTGAAGCTACCATCAAGCTACTGATAAATGTAGTTAAGCTATGTAGCTTCGCTACTTGTAGCTAGCTACTGCCCAACACTGATGAGGAGTCATATCGCTGACTGCTGTCGGTAGTTTGGGATTTATTAGCTCATATCATAAATATTGAGTAGTCATTATTCCAGTGTACAGAGAAACCTTTTGAAGGGCAAACCACATTTCATGTTTAATAAAGCAAAAAGCACAGAAGAAAGGCGTGCTCAAAAATAAAACAGAGGAATTGGATTTATTTTACCCATTCTTATGGAGGCCTATTATGTGATGCTTGTTCAAAGTATAAATAGTATAATTGACTAACCCTCAAGTATTGTGATGATGTCATACAATATTCATAGCAGCAATGAAAAATAAAATCTAAATGTGATACTATTTGTGGGCAAATGGAAGCAGACATCATTAACTACATGAACCCTAGCGTCCCTATTCTGGGTAATGTGCAGGATGTCATAATGGCACATTCGTCAAAAATACCCGATCTACAAGCTCACAATGAGTCACACTGCAACGTGTTGTGAGATTGTATTGCTTTTTTCAGAAAGATATTTGGCGGGCACTCAGGTGGTACAGTGTTCCTGCCCACCACCACAGAGGTTGTGTTTCGAATCCATTGTGGTGCATCCGGCTTTGTCGAGCATCTACTTCTACACAATAACAAATGGCCCGTGTTCGGCGGAAGGAAGCCGGGAGGGTGAAAATTGTGACTGTTAAGTATTCCTAATGTATGTATGCCTATGGGCACCTGTCAGCAGGGAGTGGCTCTACGTCCTCCCGGTGGGGGCTCCTCACTGGCAGCTGAGGCAGTAGGATACAACAGATTTTTGTGTAGAGGGAAGAAAGGAGGGGTTAAAGTAGGGGACACTGGTCAGCGAAGTATATAGGGTTTAAGTGTCCCTTACATTGTATGTTTTGAATTAAAATGGGAAAAAAAAGTAAACTTGGCAAATGTTGGGGGGTGTTTGTGTTGTGGCAGAGTTAATTTACTTTTTTAAATTAAGGCTGTCTCTGGATCGACTTTGTGAAGAGTGATGAAGCCAGTAAGAGCACTGGGAGTGTGAAGAAATAGACCAATAGGAGGTTTGCAGGTACCTGTGAGGTACAAGTATGGGCCTGCCTTGTGCTATAATGTGATTAAGAGCTTGGGCCAATCGTTATCGGGCCTCTGATGCTGTTGGTATTAGGCAAGAAAACAAGATGATGTTGATTGCTGCTGCATTCCCACATATTCTACAACACAATCAACTGCTGTAAAGACTGGAATGAAGCTGTAAGTATTTTTCATGAAAGCGTACACAGCTAATTCAACTCATAGTTTACAAATCCATTTGTATAGGTCCACAGGTCCATTTGGTTACATTAGTAAACTCTTAATAAATGGACAAATGAACACAGAGGATCTTAGAGTGTATATTCACATATCGCAAAATTGTTAAGATTGTTGTTTTCAGCTGGATCCTCTATTCTCCACTGGGTCCGTATATAGCATATTGTGTGTTTGTTGTATTTCTTCACTGCCAGTTGGAAATAAACAGCTCTTTTCCGGAGACAAAACTGTGCTTTCTCTGCATAAACTATGGGGATGCTCTTTTTATGAGGTTATTTTCCCTGTAGCTGCACAAAGCAGCCACCCCCCCAGTTGAAGCGATTTGCTGTTCACAATGCCTCAGCTTAACCAGCCAGGTCAGGTCAAGTTGACTCAGACAATGGAGACGTTAGTGTCTAACCCACAGCACAGAGTGTCGCAGAAACAAAGCACCTCGCTCCCAAACGGAGCAAACATTTCATCAAGTGGTGGTTTTCACAGAGTCTATATGTTTATTCTTTTCCAGTCTAGGGTTTCTCACCAAGCGAACTTTTGATACACTTGTGACCGTTATTTTCCCTTACCATGTTCAACTTCAATTTACACAAAGCAATGCAATATTAACACGTTATAGAATATTTAACATATAGACGATGAAACTTGCATTAACATAACATGTCTTTTGTGCTTTGCTTCATTTAATTATGAAAGGGGAACCCTACACTATAGCCTACTTATTTAAATGTTCTTTTTTTTAAATGCAGATTTAGTTTTTCAGTGCAACAATTGTAGAAAAGAAAATCCTGCTCATTCCGGGACTGAGCATCACCAAGAGAAGTTGAATATAAAAAAAAAATTGCTACTTGAACAGTGAAATATTATCTATTATGCTCTGATATTAAGCCTAGTGAGGTGATTAGGACCCATATCTCAGGATTTTCTTCTGGCCCCAGTCTGAATCTAGCAAGGACCTTCTCTCTCGTGAGTCCCTTTTAATAAAATACATAAAATCTATATCACCATCTGCAAAATATACATCATAATATAAATATGCTATCAGGAATTAATATTTTAAACACTTATTAGGGCTTTAGACCCTGTATTACAGCAAATACACAACCTAAGATTTGCCGTTTTACAAGGACTAAGATTAAGTACTACACTGCTGGATATGTATTCAAAGAGAATTGAGTGAACACCTACAACATACATTGTCCATACTTCATGGATGCACACATCAACACCTAGGGGAATTTCTATGCAGGGGTCTCCCAGCAGCATCCACCATTGCTGCATATCACGGTAGACGAACATCTGATTTGTCACATTTGAAACGCTAATGTTTAAACCAAAAGGAAGAGCACACAGTAATGTGTTCATTCATCTGCATAAACACCACCTGTCCCGGCACAGACAACTCCTCAAGCAGCGAAAGTTTAGTGGCAGCCCGCATGCGAGCCAATCAGTCAGGGCCCAGCTGTGGTTTTGCGAACCTGCATCGTTTTCAAGTGTCAGAAAGCGCTCTCGTATACGGTTGGTGGTGCTAGAGAGAGAACGCTTTCATTTCATGTCATCCGCCACTGAGACGAATAGGCGACACGATAACAAAAAGAAAACAGGGTGTGCTATCACGATTGACATCCAAAGGTAATTTATGCCGGCCCTTTATTTACGCAGGCAGCTCCAATATACACACTGAGAGTTGCTCTTGAAGGCTAATTTGGAGTGTATTTGGCATATTGCAAGCCCTCTCTCCTTAAGAATTTCCATCATTTGTCTCAGGCGTGAGCAATATGTTATCAAAATCCACAACACCATTGATCACTGATGCTTTTCTTTTTTTATTGTTACCATCCCCGGAACAGCTCCTTAGTGCCAAAGCTTTTGTTTGTTTTTTTCCTTGTTTGTTTGTTTCCTCAACACTGATACTGGAATAATACTGTCACTTTCTGTCTCGACTTCTTTCCAAAAGAGGAATATGGCGTGTTCCTCAAATCATATTTATAATGAAACAGAAAGCTTGCCTCAAGTGACACCTCTTCAACTGCATGGGAGGGACAAACCCTGGTGTTTCAGAGCGGTTAAAGATGTGAATGGCAGTGTGCATCATAATTATTTCTGTTGCTGAGTAGCACTTGTGACCGAAAGTGAGGTGTGCCACATTTGTGATGAGATTTCAGCTAAATAAAAAACACAAAATAAAATTGTTGTTATGGACAACAATATGACCTTTAAACAAAAAGCTTATGACAAAGTATCTACTGTATTCTTCTGGCCTCAAAGGCTCCCCCCACACACAAATGCAATTAAATTATCTATAGCCTTTGATAGAACTAATACAGTGGAAATCATTTTCCTTTTTGTTCTTTTATAAGTGTAGTTTAGGTAATGGTCACTTCTTTCAAGTACCAGTAGTCCACTTTCAAGAGAACCTTTTAAAGGTAGAATTGTACTGTAAGTCGACTGTCGCCACCAAAATCATACGAGTGATTCGCAAGGAAGAAAGGGGCAATTAGAGATAATTTGGCAAAGAAGCTTTCGATTGCTTCCACTCTAGAATTCTCTGTCTTTTGTTGACCCCTTCTAAGAGCAAAGGAGGTTTCTCTGAGTAACAGGAAAGAGGCCACAGCCACAGTGCCTACTCTTTCATCTATCATTGTGAGAGCACAAGTGCCTCTGTCTACCAACCACTTTAATCAACTTAATGCAACTGATGCCGATTGCAGACTGTCGTCCTGAGCCTCTGGTCACATTCAAAGAGCCACACAGATGGACTGCTCCATGGTAGCTTTTCACAGAGCTGACGAGTGCTGGCTTAAGGTTAGGGACAGAGGCATAGGGGGTACGAGGGTCACAGGACATGCAGACAACATTCAGACAACCTGTCTCTGAGGGCATGCTGGTTCCTATCTCCTCTCCCTCCACTTCTTCGTCTTTACAAGGGCTGCTACACAGCACTTCTCATATGAAATGTGGGTGATGGACCTTTGTTTAGTTCAAAGGTTTATACCTCTTTATACCACAGTCCCTTTGTGGATCCTTGGGCCTTGAAATATGTATAACTGTCCTTTTCATTCCAGCCATCTGAGGGAGAAATCAAAGCCCAAAGTTTCTGTGAGTCGGTTTGAAATGGAGAGTCCGTACAGTGTCTTCGCGTCTTAACCCGTTACCCAGAACTCAGAAGAGAGAGGGGGACAAAGCAAATCCTGCCAAGGCAAGTGCTTTACTGTAGCTGGCACCCTGGGTCCTTTTTATTTAATATGTTTACAATATTGGCTATTGGCTCACTCATGGTTCATATTAATCAAATGCAATTGTGGCAATGCAATTGTGGCAGCTAACCCGGGCGATGCCAAATTTTGCACTCCCTGGATGCCAATGGTGAACCTCTGCCCCAAATTTTCCAGAACGGCCTGTTATAGTGCCACCAGGGGGGCGACTTTTGAAAAACAAATGTTTTGCTATTATTCCTCCAGATTCTGTCAAAAAATCCTGCAAATTGTTACACACTATCTCTATAGTCATGTGTTCAAGACGGATCTGTCTGATATTTCATATTCCATCCTAATTGGCTAACATTGGCTTTCAAAGTTTGCAAGATTGGCCCGTTTGGAACAAAAAGTCTCAAATCATGAACGCAGTGTGCAATTTACGTGAAATCTTTCACAGACTTTCCTACTAGGCTGAGGAATATATCCCACCCTTTTCACATTGGCCAGTTATAGCGCAACCATCAAGTGGATTTTTGCAAAATACATTTTTGGAACAAAATGCCTCAAATCATCCAATTGCCATCCAAGGCGTAAGAAGAAATGGCACCCTTTTAACATTGGCCTATTATAATGCCACCAGGAGACCACAACCTGACCTGGCCTGGTGGAGACCTGTGCTCCGAGGGGCACTTTATCTAGTTTTTACATCTTCAGACAGAAAAATATCACCAAACCCTTTGCTGCATACTTATACCCTATTGAATGTATCATATACTGTAGTTTAGCTATTATACTGCATGTGTTACATGAGGTTTAAAGTAGGCCTACTGCATGTGTTATACGGGAGATTTAAAGTAGGAAACATTTAATACTTTAGCTCTATTTAAAAATAGAAATACTTTGATCTCCAAGCTCCAAGTATTTCGTGAAGCAACACTTTGTGAGACTAATTTCATTATTTCTGAAATTTTTATTTTAGCTTTTAACGCCATGGCCATCGCCATAGTAGCCCAAAAACATGGTTAACCTGAAATCCATATTCCAACTTTTGGACTATGTAAACCTGACCAACATGCAAATAGAAAGAGCTGATGGAGAATCATCGCACAATGTCTGCCAGACTGCCACTATTGTCTGCTGTATTAGTAAGGGACATTAATTGAGTGGTAGAGCAACTGGACATAAGGACAGAGAGACACATGGCCCTGGGAGGCATGCATTGTTTTTGACTTGGCCAAGTGCTGAGCTCAACAACAGACCACTAACAAGGAGACAAGCGTGCCCTGCAGGAAGCATGCATACACAGAATGGCAAGAGGGAAGGAAAAATATCTAGTATGCTCTTGTGGTTTGTAGGTTTCAGTGTTTCGACCAACCTGTGCCTTCTCACATAGACTTCGTTTTTCAAATCTCAGTTATCACACTCAAGTCTACTCCCATCAGGAAAAGTGATTTTTCAGACAGTGATTTTTATGTACGTCATCAGTCCCTTTTTTACTTTCTGAGCTCTGCTCTTGTTCATGTAATTCACGTACTGCGGTTTCACAATGTCAACATTAAGATTTCTCTTGAACATCAATTATTCAACTTTTGCTTGGAGTTCATTTTCAAAAGCACGCTGCGAGATGACGCACATCTGTATCAACTTGCTTTTATCTAATATTGAGCACAAGCCAATCTCTGGCCTTGATGTTATTTGCTATGCTTTGTTGCCAGAGACAAGAGTGCAGGTGTTTGTATCTTTAGATTAAGGAAGCCTAGGTCTTTTTTAGACTGCAGAGTGCTCTCGCAGGGGTCAAATAACAGATTAATAGGTTCAGTAATGAGCTCCCTGGAGTGTCCACTGTACCACTCCGACTTCCCCAGCCTCCATTATGTCCTCCTATGATGGATGGTGGCAACCATCATTCACACATCTCAAAGAAAAATGACTCAGGTGCCATTTGTGTGAAGGAGAAACATCAGCTGTAGTGATCTATTGTTCTGCAATGATGTTCTCTTTTGTATCTTTGTCATCCATGCTAAACTGTCACCGCTGTCTGCTTTTGTTCGCTCTTCTAAGAGCAACAGGGATGCTAAGATGGCACTCCGTCTCTTTAAGGTGCTTAAAGCAACTTAAGTTTTAGATCTGGTTGAAGTCCTCCACTTCGATCGAACTGAACCAGCGACGTTTCGGACCATGAATCAGAAAATATGCGTGACAAGATATCAAGGATATCCATTCTTTGGTCCCCACGGATGTGAAAGTCGTAACAGTTACACCTAGAATTCAGTTGTTGTAATTGTAATTGTCAGCTCTTGGTAACTGCACAGTATTTGCACACAATCAAATCTATTTCCTTTGCTAGTCGATCATTAGAATACTAATACTTATAACTATAATAGAGTACTATAGCATCCCTATTCTGGGCTTGTCATTTTAGGCAAACATGGGCAGATCTATTAGCTCAAAACGCATCATATAATGACACATTATGATCTTATAGTTTGCTTATTTTCTAAGAAGAGATTTGGTGTTGAGGGGAAAAAAAAGTAGGGGACCAAGTATAGACCTCTGGCTCTGAGGTCAATGAAGTATATATAGGGTTTAAGTGGATAATCATATGGTCAATCGTAATGGCTCTGTACGAAATTAAACCAATTTGTAATGAGAGCTGACGAAGACCTATTGTTACCAGGAAACCTGTGTCGAGCGCCCCGGCTGCACAACTTACTGTATGATTTATAGTGAGAGCAGCAGGGAATGTTTAAAATCCTTAACAGTCTCTGTCTTGTCATCTTGTCACTGATTAAGAAGTGTCGGGAATAGGGTATAATCAGCTGACAGAGCAGCTCCCCTGGTCTGATATCTTTGTCCACCATCATTAACTGACCTTACACATGCAGTGACTAACCACAGGGGGAGGACAGATAGTCCAGCAGTCACAGGAGACAGATCTGAGGAGGTGATTGCTTTATGCTGCACCGTGCAGCGATGCTAATGACCTCTGTGCTCTTGCATTAATGGCCTTTGCCGTCACATTAGCATGCGGCGGATGTGTATGAAGGGGTCCTCGCACCACAGTGTAGTTTAATCAGAGTCGGAACACACAGAACACTTTGAATGAAGATGGATGCTTCAGATCAAGGATGAGCAACTTTGATGGTGAAATGGGCCAAAGAAAAGTTCTGTAGCACCATGAGGGGGTCGAAAGGTGTGTGTAAATGCTCACGCACGTGCGCGCACACCACTATGAAACTCATATACTGTAAGAGACATGTCATTTATCTATGACTTGATTTGCTTGTAATGAACTGTGTGACCTCTACAGAAGCATTAGCATTACATCTATGAGTTTCATATAAAAAAGGCTTAAAATATTAGAAAGTATTATGATCTATGGACGGTACTAATTACACTATTCTTAAGCAGCACTTTTAGAGAAATTGTGTTCATCGTAACTAGACAAACTTTTGCAGGACCTGAATGCCAACCAATAACTTTAACTGGCCACAGGATTTTTATCAATACTTGCATCATGAACACTATTTTGTTGATAACTGTTAACTTTAGCCTAATATCACACTTGACTCATCTGAAATCTGAATCTGAATATTTATTGCGACCAAAGGTCACAGTTAACTATGGAATCTTGCATTTCCCGTCAGTGTATCACTCAAAATCCCCCTACATACAAGAAAGACCCCATATATGGTGTCCAGGTCTCGTGACATCACGAAAACTAGAGTTCTCAACAGGCCCAAAAATGAAGGCCCGGCCCTACCTGGGCCCTTCCTGGACTATACACTCCCTACACCAAGTTGGGGGGGAAAAGGTGTTTAGGGATAAGGGGTAAGGGGTAAGGCACTGGCAAAAATAGGGCCAAATCAAATTGGGGAAAACCAAGAATACTGTATAGATTGTTGTTAGTGGTTTCTGCATTTTTGAGCCAACGTCCAGATGTACAGTATACGTAGAGTAGGACTCTTATCTCACAGTCTTCATCTCTGGATGGCAGACAGCAGCGGTTAAATGGCTGCTGTGTGATTCCTGCATCGTTAGCAGAGCCAGGCCTGGAGGAAAGTGTCTTCTTTGAATTCACTGCAGACACACAGAGCTCCGGCCCCTTTCTCCTCTCAACTTACCCCTTGAAGTTCTTTTTTCTTCTTCTTCTTTTTCTTAAAGCTGAAAAGAGAGCAGGATTGTGTTTAAAAAAAAACTTGGGGGGGGGTTTAATCTGGGGAATGAGTGCTTTGCCATGCAGTCCAGCTCTAGAGAGAGTGCCAAGCAGGGCCAGGCAGTGTATTAATATTTAAATTCCCGCCCAGATAATCAATAGAAGGGGGTACTTCTGTGCGCTGTTACCCTCAGATGGAAGACGATAATAGGGAGAAAACCTGCTGATTAGCCTCCTTAGAAGCTCTCTTCTCTGTGTAGTGCTCAATACTTTAGGAGTGATTATAAGCTATTGAGGCAGAAAACCTGATCGAATATAACCTCTTTTGAATTCCTTGTTACCTCAATAGAGTGTCAAAAAGAGCATTCAGTGGTTCATGTCACAAAATAGCCGCCTCTCTGCGTTATTCTCATTTCTTCTTTGCATATGGTACTCAAGTTAAAAAAAAAGTTTCCCGCACCCTTTATGCACTAATGCTTTGATACGGGTGCCATTGCCATAACAGGCACCGATAGGGAACTTATATTTTATTCTTCTTTTCAGTGTACATAAAAAAGAAAAATCCCAGCTTAGGCCTTTTTGTCTTTTGAATGCTTTGAACTCTTTTCAGCCTTTAGGGGGACTTTCTGTGCTTTGGACTATGGTGTGCATTCACTGTAAAGGCACTCAATACCGCAATAAGACCACAAGCAAAACTGGGTGTCTTGAGCGGGACCACACATCTCAGGCATTTGCATAATTTAAGTTGGAAGAAAAAGAAGAAGAAGAGAAAAGGCGAAAAACCATCCCTCTCCATTAAAGACGCTGTTCGGGGGAATGCATACCTCCTTCGACCTGTAAGGTTATGGCACGTTGTGGTCAAACGGCGCAAACCGAACGTCTTCCCAATCAGTTTCTCCTTCTATGCACAGCTTAAAGTTTTAGACGGGTTTAGCGTATTCTCATAACACGGTATGTCTGGAAATCTTGGTGTTTAAGAGAGGTCAGGGTATTTTTTCGCCATTGTCCTCACTTAGTTAAGGCATTGGAGATAAAGAAAGAGGTGGGGTGTGGTGGTGTGTGTGTGTGTGTGTGTGTGTGGGGGGGGGGGGGGTCCAATGTTTTTTCTGAGTATAATATCTCGTTTGAAGGGCCTGCAAGAAGAAAAGCAGAAGGAGCTGAAGTAGTGGTGGTGAGGATCTTGAAAGAGAGCAAGGCCAAAGCTGAACTGCTCAGTTCATTTTCCACCTCACTGGCCGTCGTAATCCATCTGTGCCAGCTGCTAACAAGATTGAGTCTGAAGTTTACCTCCACAATGAGATAATCAGATTAAGATGCACAAAGATCAAATAATGACCCGGCTTTAGGGCAAGTTCACCAGGCCCTTGATTGCGATGTGTGGTCCTTGAGATATATTAAAGAATTAAAATCGGCCTGCAATAATATGTATGAATCCATCGGAGTGATGCTCCAGAATGGGCCGAGATGTGTTGGATGGTATAATACTGTTTTATGCACTCATGTTAAAGTGTTCAGATTTGCAGAGTTGAATGTACTGCCGTGCCAAATTGTCAATACATTGAGGATGCGGCTGCTCATTATGGTGAATAGCAAGTTGTGAAACAGAGAAGCCAGTGCAATTAGCATCGTTAGTGCAGATTAGCATTGAAGTTTCTCAGAGTGGGATGTGCGCTTTAGAAGTTCTGCATTTAGTTGCTGCCTATCGTCTATCTATGCACACTACTTTGCTTAAATAGAGTAACGGGATTGTTCAGAGAGGCATACAAAATGTGATTGTCTCACAGCAGATGGTGCGCACTGCTTCACCTTTGAGAGAAGTTAATTAAGCCCACCATATTGTGCCTATCCAGGGGAAAATGCAGATGAATATTGAGCAATCGAACCCGGGCTGTTGTCTCAGGCTCGGCGCAGGGACAGAGGAGACCATTGAGAATAATGTACAGAGTTCAATTAATTCACATACTGCTCCCAACTCTCTTCCCACGTTTTCACAGCAGAGCTCAACAGGCCTCACTAAATGCAGTAAACCATTGCGTCTGCCAAACTTTTCAACAAACTGTTGTGTGTGTGTGATTAAAAAAAATGGTCGGAGGGAGTCGTATTCTCTTGCCTGAAAAAATAAATCTTAATGAACAGTATTTTCACGCTTGTGCCTTTTGTTGTGCTTATTTCTTTTTTAGAACTGGATTGCCACAAATGGACCTCAGAACATATAGCATTTGTCTTAACTCGTTTTTGTTTATCTCATGGGAGATTATCTAATTTATTTGTCTCAACGCCTAAAACCCCAACTGATTTAAACAGATATCACAAAACATAAAAAACCTGTGTTGCAGAGTTTTAAGGGCAAAAGAAGAAGGAAAAAAAACTATACTGGGAACTGTGGATTATTAAACCAAGTGAAGTCAGAATAACAAAATAGCTGTTCAAAGCGCCCAACATGGAGGGAAAAGCCTGCTGAGAGCAATATAAAAGTAGGGGTTAAGCTTATTGTAAACTCCCTCGGTTACGTTCCAAAGGTAGATGTTACATATGATTAGAAGGCCTCTGCTGTGGCTGTCGCTGCAAGGCACTTCCGTTGCAGTTGAGCATTGCTAATTTTTTAAACCCTTGACCACATGCATAGCTGTACTGTGTGGCTCCTTTTTTCCTTCTCTTTTTGATCATGCTTATTATATCCCAGATTAGGTAATGGCAAAATATCAAGTTTGGATATTTGTATTGGAATACAATGCAATGCAGTCTATCTGTCCATCTGTCTGCCAGCCAGCTTTATCTATCTATCTATCTATCTATCTATCTATCTATCTATCTATCTATCTATCTATCTATCTATCTATCTATCTATCTATCTATCTATCTATCTATCTATCTATCTATCTATCTATCTATCTATCTATCTATCTATCTATCTATCTATCCTATCTGCACACACTGACTTGTTTTAGACCTATGTATTTTTGTATTGCTCCGATTTTCTTTTTATTTCAAGTTTTATTATAGTATCACTATACTTTTTTTTTAAATAATTTGCTACTCTGCATCTACTTTCTCAAGCCACTCAATACTGTCAATTGGAACTGCCTAGAAATACCTCATACTATAGTAACAAAAATAAGTTTGGGCTACACATGCTTGTTTAGCTACATATACTGTACATGGTTGTTTAGCTAGAGATGATACTGTGTACTGTAGGGTAACAGGGATGACCATTTGTTTTATTCTGTTTGGTGCTTTCCTTTGACATACCAATGTTGGCACCACATCAAAGTAAAATATTTATGAAAAGATCCTACATGAGTTACCATGAAAAAGCCTTTCCTATTGTGCTGAAGCTACTGCACACAGTTAACAGAAGACCAGATGACGTAAAAGACGACTTCACCCATTTTTAACTCATTTTCATATCAATGGTCTTCACTAATGCTCGTGATAAAATGGTAAAGAAAACTGTACTCGGTCTGTGTCTGATAGGAGAGGCTGTGGACACTTCAGAAAACCGCCTACCAGTGACATCATCGTTAGGCGGGTATTACCAGGTAATATATATTTAGATTTGTATTAATGCGAGAACAATGGCTTCCGTTATAGCGTGCTAACTTTCCAATAATAGAAAGTCTGCTGTTTCTATTAGCCCCATCGATGATGCCACTTCGCAGGTTTCTGAACTATCCACAGCCCTCCTCTGAGGCGTGATTTGGAATCCCACCGCAGCTCCAGGAAACCCTGCCGTGATTGGCCAGTAGTCGCTGTGATTGACAGTTCTCGTTTTTGCAACTAATCCTAACCCTAAACCTAACCTCAGTAAAACTATGCCTAAACCTAACCTCAGTAAAACTATGCCTAAACCTAACCTCAGTAAAACTCTAAAAGCTCTACGGTTCCCGACCAGTAACCTCCTCATCTCGACGGCCGGGAGTCTGACAGCCAAGGAAAATGGACCAGCTATCAGGTAGGATGAACACGTTCCTGCACCCATCCACTCCACTCCTCTTCATTGACATCCGCACCACACCACACTTCTTGATTATTCAGACTTAAGGGACTTGTCTACACCTCGACCCGGACAAGAACCTCTCTCACCGGGCCACAGTCTCCACCCGACCTAGGCTCATCCTTGCGACCACCGGGACGTCCGGGGACTCGGTGCGGAACCTGGGCACCAGAAGTCTACCTCTACTTCTCACCCGTTAGGGATAGGGCGCCTGTCACATAACCCATGTACTGTATGCGCGTGCCTCAAGGCTACCTCCCTCCATTGGTGGGCCCCTGCATGTTGTCTCCGGTTGTACAAAGAGGCCTTCCTCTTTCTCAAATCGCCTAACCTCAGTAAAACTATGCCTGCCCGGGAGCCAATCAGAAACACGATAAGGCGCTCCTGGATCCTGGTGGGATCCTGGAGTGCTGGTGGGATTCCAAATCACGCTCCTCTGAGACACAGATAGAGATGAAAAAAAAGGTACCCTATTATAATGAGCGTTAGTAAGGACCAATTATATGAACATAGGTTGAAAATGGTTTCACGGCAATCGGACACTGCATTAATGATTTGAGGCATTTTGTTCAGAACAAGCCACTCCTGCAAACTTTAGATTCCAGTTTTAGCCAATCAGGATGGAATATGGAAAATCGGAAAGATCCATCTTGATTACATGACTAAAGAAATGTGTTTTGCAAAGATCGGCCTGAAAAATGCAGTTTTTTCCTTGGCCTCTAGGGAGTGTGCGTGCAAAGTTTCACGCTGATCAGTCCAGTTATAGGTAAAAACACAAATCGCCACCATGAGGCTGATTTGAAGAATGTAGGCTGACATTTCTTTCGTATGCTGCGTTCATGATTTGACGCATTTTGTTCAGAACAACTCTTGCAAAAACTTGGAAGCCAATCAGGATGGAATATGAATGAAAAATCTATTGGATCCGTCTTGAACATCGCTATAGAGATTATGTGTATCAATTTGCTTGATGTGATACAATCTGTAGGAGTAATGCTGGTGGTGCTATAACAGGCTGATGTGAAACATTTGGGCAACTGGTTCTTCTCTGGCCTCCAGGGAGTGTGTGTGCACAATTTCATGCATATCGGTCCAACGGTACCGGAGATTAGCTGTTAACAGACAGACGAATGAATGTCAGTAGGTCAGATCCTCAGGGGAGCATGACAGTGATCACTGTCATGCTCCCCTGAGGGATCTGGGTATGGATATGGTTCGCCATGGCATGCAAAGGATTGGCACAAGGAATGATCATAGCATCACCCAAATGTTTAGGGATCACCCTCCGTGGCGTGAAGAATAAAGATGCTCATTAAGTTTCATGGCAATATGTCCATTAGATCTATCTTGTAAGTTGTATGTAAGTTCAAATTCTGGCACTAAGGAAAGGCCATTAAAGTTTGTAGGGTTCATCTTCTGAGACATGAACAGCTGGAAGATTCTGAGCTATGTTATCAGAATACTATACAGTAGCAATAGCTGCAACGCTATTTCACAAAACATTCAACACATGAGCACCAGGGGAATATATCCATAATGCAAAAACATTGGTCTGTCATTGTGTCAATGTGTGTGCTTTACTAAAATTACACTGACTTATTCTGCTATAGTGCTATAGTGCTATTCCTTTAGTTGAATAAGAAATGACTGGATTTGACATGTTTATAGCTAACTAGCAAGAAAAAAAAATGTTTCACAAGACATAGAGTGACAATGTGTTAAATTTCAAGGTGAGAATGTTCTAAAAGTTCTACATAGACATAAACTTTTTAATTCAGTCCAATTAAACCTAGCATCTCAGTGACTTCTGCAGACACTTCCAGCTCTTCACCTATCAAATCATTAAAGAGTAAAAGAAAGAACATGGATCTTTTCTTGACTCTGTTTAGACAGAATTAGTAGTGACTAATACATGCCTTATTACCTTATTAAAATAGAGTATTTAGTGCATATTGTAAGCTATTAGTAGAATGATCTAAGGTAGCACGTTTTGAATGTAGAAAGACTTCAGAAGATCAGTGTTAATATGACTGGAAATAGAATTAACATCAGACTGGGTAACAGCGAGAGTCAACCTCTATTCATTCTAGCACTTCATTAAAATATTGAGGTTGGTATGGGGCGGAGGGTCATATTTCAAGGCTGGACAATTGTGCACCTCCATCAGTTTTAAATTGACAACACATGATATCCAGAACTATAATTGTACTTCTCTTATCTCCCGTTACATTTCCTAATGATAGCGGGAGACTGGATTCACTGGACTCGTTTTAATGAGAGACCCCCTCCTTTTAAAGACCACAAAATGCCACCAATTTAAGCCCTGCCAATTCGCTCAGCTTCAACTTGAGAAACACCCGGGGAGATCTTCATGTTGACCAGCAGCAGGAGTTAAAGAAGAACAGCGTGAGTCTCCTCCTCCACTGTGGCAAGGCTGAGATCAGGGAATAAGAGTTGATCATGATGTCACTCAGACATTTAATTAAAACAAAAATAGCACTTTGTGTGGCAGTTGCACCGTATGTGCCTTTAAAGGGGAACTAATTTAAGAATTCTTATCCACTTATTAAAGTCCCCCCCCCCCCCCCCCCCCCCCCCACACACACACACACACACACTGAGCTTCATATTTCAGTGGTTGTGGTAGCCTAGGCCTTTTCTGGTTATGTACAATTCTAATGTACATGGTAAATCGTGCATTTATATAGCGCCAATGCGCTTTACATAGATTGTGCAATGTGCATCAATTCACCCATTCACACACACATTCATACACCGATGGCGGCGGAAACCATTCAAGATACCAATCAGCACATCAGGAGCAATTTGGGGTTCAGTGTGTTGCTCAAGGACACTTCGACACTGGGGGGAGCCCGGGTTCGAACAGGTTGCCATCCAGCCACTCTACCACTGAGCCACCGCCGCCCCATGGACAAACAGTAACACATGAATTGAACATCTGCACAGCTGAAGCTCTCAAGGTTTGTGTTTAACATTATTTTTTGTCATGGGAAACCATCAATTGTTTGTGTAATAAGCTTTAGATTGTGGCCACATATCTGGCAAAAACAGTGTATCACTATATACATCCAAACTGCTCTCAACTGACAAAACCCTGTTGTCAAGCTTCATAGCGGTATTTCTTCCAACCTGCTCACAACACATTGCAATGCGATGCATTGTGAGCTTGTAGATCTGCTTTTTTTGCAGAATGTTCACTTATTATAATATCTGCTCCACAGTGTTTTATTTACTTAAACACCGACATACAACATTCCGGCCATGGCCTTCATCAGGTGATGGCAATCAATCAGGTTACAATAGTAGGGTCACATGACCTCCAGAGGCAAAGCAGGTAATTGTTAATACACACCTGTGAAATATCAATATAGACGACCACTAGGGCTGTGGTTGTCTATATTGATATTTCAGTTTTCTTTGAAAAGTATTAGAATTTGTATTTTTTTTTTCTTAATAGATTTGTTGCTATTTCAGTTAGCATCCAAACGAGTAAGGACAAAGCATGTTTAAAACAATTACTATATGCATACATTAGAAGCTAAACTATGTATCTTAGAAATACTATGAGCTAGTTATGCTAGTTAACTAACAGATACCTAGCACACCTGTCATTTTATTTTGAAGTTTCAGTCTTAAGCCTGTATATTAATGAACCTATCAGAGCGGCACATCCCTTCAGCCTATGGGATGTTAGAATCGCACCCGTGCGTAGTAGCTCTGCTG
Organism: Protomyctophum parallelum; assembly: GCF_964188405.1. NCBI lineage: Eukaryota > Metazoa > Chordata > Actinopteri > Myctophiformes > Myctophidae > Protomyctophum > Protomyctophum parallelum. The sequence goes on along the minus strand of NC_139701.1, from coordinate 23,315,514 downwards.
TTTACAAGTGAGAGAGACGGCCAAACCAAGTATGTTTGCCTTTTTGCTACTACGTGTTCTAACCTATGTTTTCAGATTAATATTTTAGCGTGCTGATTAAGTTTAAAATGAGTAATAGGCCTACATTGATTGTCATCGTGAATGAGAAAACTGAGTACTGGTTGTTCTGTAATCAAGCTCTGTGTTTTGGAGGAACTTATTGCAGCACCCCAAACAGGTGAATGAAATGAAGATTAATTTATATTCATAGGGGTAGCCATATGTCATCACGCAGCACGCTTTCATTCAAAGGAAGTACAGTAATTACATTTTCCCATTGTTTTGGCATCTATGTTATGCCCATATGATGTTGAGTCTTAACTGTAACGGACCCACAGGTAATACTTAACTGTAACGGACCCACAGGTAAAACATAGAGGTTGTGAGGCATTGAACATGAAGTCTATTAATATTAACATTGTGCCAACAACTGATGATAATCAGATTGGGACTCACCCAGCTCAACTGTGGCACTGGGGTTAAAAATAATTGAACTCTATGGCAAAGGGAAAGGCCATATTGTCAAGATTTGAGGAACGTTTAATGCTTCTAACTCTGAATTAGAAGGCCCTGCATTAAATTTGCCAGCTGATCTCTTTATTTCTGTTTAATTCAAGAGAGCAGCAAAAATGGATTTTCCACACACTGAGATGGTATTCATCACACACATCCTTATGAATGCAAATTCATAATGAATGTGTTTTCCCCTTCTGATTATGTTTAGTGGTCTAAACGCCTATCTGGAAATAAATTAGCCATTGCATTGTGGGATTTAGCCTGGCCACATTTACTTTCTAAGCTGGCATATTTGTATTCAGTCATAACAGATGCTCTCCTACCCACAGCTCTCCTGCAGAAATTATCCAAGACGCCCTGCCTGGCCTGCACCCCTTTAACATATTGTACGGAGCCAGAGGAAAGCATGGAATGTTACCAGTAAATTGTGAGTTCAGTCAACAAGTAGGTATCATAACACAAATAATAATTGTGATATTTTGTGTTGAGTTATACTGTAGCAGGACCGTACAGCAGTTAATTTCTGCTAAGATATGGAGTGACTGTGATATAAACAAAATTACCTGTGGTGGTAGGCCTATTTAATTTAATTTTGTGTGTGTGCAAATAAGTTCTTTAATCAGAACAATATCAATGATTCCTCATCACTAATTCCTTACTACAGTCCTGCAAGACTCTTTCCCTGTTCTGATTGAGCTGAGGAATCCCATGTCCATGGTAATTTCAGGGGACTTGTTACAAATTCTGAAATTATTATTCAAATAGAAATTCTGAAATCCCCAAACCATTCCGCTGCTTAAACGCTGTGTTCAAAGAGTTATAATCTGGATCAAAGAAAACACCACAGACAAATTTCTACACTTAAGTCGTTCATTCAGTGTCCACCCTCAGAACATTGGAATATCTGCTGTTTGGATCAGCATGTGGTCTGGTTGTAAACACGAGCTCTATAAATTATACAATTAAGATACAAAGTCTGTGGGGAATTCTGCATGTGTTAGAACTTAGCCCACACTGCATGTCAGCTGTAGTCACAGTTTTCAAGCACACTTGGTTTGATTTTTTTTTTTTTTTTTTTTAATCAAAATCTCAGTTTGATGAATTCAGCTGTCACTTGAGCCTACAGTACAAGGCTTGAATTGAAGATGCATTTTGAAGTTGGCATATACATATATACATCAGACCATTGTTACTCCAAATGAACTCTTTGCGTTCACTGCTGTCTCAGTGAGTTTGTGAATAAACAGTGATAAATGGTGGACCAGGCAAATTTCTAATCCTAGCAAAGCCTCTGTTCTTAAATCACGGTGTTAAATATTATTCCTCACACAACTATATTTGCATAATATATATCCAAGTAATTAGATTCAGCATTCATAATGAAAAATGTTGTCCACTGCCATCATTCAGATAAAGAAACTGTATGATTATGCTTTCATCTTAAGCGCTCTGGGGCGTACAGTTAGATGGGTCAAATGGGGGGAAGGGTGGAGGGTATGCATTTGGATGCCATAATTTAAGCATGTGAAACCTATCGTCTGTATTCTGGAGTGACCAAATAACAGATCTACAGGCTTGCAACACAAGGCAATGTGACTCGTTGTGAGCTTGTAGATCGGCTATTTTGGGCAAAGAGTTGTAGTGTAGAGGGACATACTAGCAGACTTAGCATTACCATCATGGCAGCCTCGAAAACGAGGACCGTTCTCCTCACCCATTCTTTTGCGCTCTATAAACTCACCGTCTGTGTGCCTGCTGGTGACTGTGCTTTCAAGTAAAGTATGCAGGGTTTAAATGTTTAAGATCGTACTGTATTGTATATTTCGTGTTTTCTTTTTAGTGAATGTGGATGAATGTAGGTTAGACGAACAAAGCTACCGTATTCGGATTTTAGTTTGCAACCCCTGTAGTCCGCCTTCCTCTCTTTACAGAGATGACAAGACAAGTGCACATTTGTAGCTTGCAGGTAGTGGTTGGGGTACAGATTGAAGCTATGATATATGACATGTGTTGCAAGCGGTCTCTGTGTGTCTCCCAAGGACCTGTCACCGCTCCAGCACAGGCGGTTAAAGGCTCTGTTATACCCAGTTTAAGCCCCCATTTAGGTCACAATTGACTGGCAAACACGCGCTACACTTTTCTGATTTGTGGTTCGACTATAACCCAGAATGCATCACACGTTTCCCACTTGATGGAGAATACATTCATCTTCTGTGAATTGTTTTGTGGAATTACTTATTTTACCCCTTTGCCTTCAGGATAGCCCTGCCTCCAGTCTCCAGATTATTTCAGTATTTCATCTAAATATAGACAGGCAAATAGAGAAAAAGCATGTCTATTTTGACAGTGGCAATGTATTTTTTTTATAGGAATATGTATCACTTTAGTTTGTATTCCATCTTTGTGGGATGTTTTCCTTTGTCAGTAAATAATAAAACATTGCCGTAAAATCCATTACAATCATGTGATGCACCCCTGCACAGAAATAATCCTGAGTAATAAACTGAAAGTGTAAAAATGGAGTTGTGTTTTACTGTGTTGGTGATTAGGGGTTGGATTTTTCACTCAAGGTCATGTCATTGCTTGGGAGCCTTGTCCAATACATTTTATTTCAGGTGATAAATGTGCATGGACACATGATAAATTGCACATTAGACAAGTGTAAACAACGGTCAGACAAGTACAAATACACGTGTGTGTGTGTGTGTGTGTGTGTGTGTGTGTGTGTGTGTGTGTGTGTGTGTGTGTGTGTGTGTGTGTGTGTCCGCGCACGCACACACACATGCATGCGCACAAACTTGTGTGTGCACCTTGATCTATTCATTATACTCACCTTACACACACACACACACACACACACACACGGGTGCATAGCCATGAAAAATGAACACAAATTGCCTTCTTCAATGGGATGCCACTGACCAAATCATCACACCGAAACCACACAGGAAAACAACAAGCTGATTCTCTGTGGGAATTTCACAGGGGTTGAAAGTGCAAAGATGATCTTAAATATTGCACTTAGCAATTAGTCACAGTTTGACCAGATATAAGCCTTGGTGTGAGTCAAAATTGTTTCATTTTTGGTATCCTGACATGACAGAGAGGCCTATCACCATTCACCACCGATGTCAGGTGTGAGGTGTCGATGTGCTGGGAAGTCAGAAGTTGTATAGATGACCTTCCACCAGGCTATCTCCCTGCGTTTTGGCGTTATGACCTATAGTTTGGGTGTTGAGTGCCTCAGTTCGTCTCCTTGGAAGGTGGGGGGATGCTGAGAAGACTACAGTGAAGAGAGCATGTCTTTCTCCAGAGCCCGGGGCCCACTGGTGCTGAGTAAGCCCATACAGCAGAAGATGCCTGTGAATTAATACCCCTTGACAGTAAATGTCAACAGAATTTAAATTACACTGGCCCTGCTCGCTCTCGTAAGCATAAGAATCTCCCTTAACTTATGGCTGATTTATAATTCGTTTTTCGACTGTGCTGCGTGCCAGAAATATCCAGTCTACAAGCTCACAACGCTTTGTATAGCGATGAGTTGTGAGCTTGAAAATCGTCTATTTTGGGGTGTCACAATCACGAATGAAACGACCCTGTGGGGGGAAGGCTTTTTTGCACTTGAGGATGTCTCTGGGATTAAAATCACTAGCTCAGTATTTCCTGTCGCGTCTCTTAAAACCAGCAGCAGATTATATGTACATGTTGCTAATTAGTGGAATTGAATTGCGGTGATCATTAGCATTGTGGACAGATCTGCTGTGGTCTCAAAGCGGCGGACTGCCTTCTCATGGTCAATAGAGAATTTCGGTAATCATTAGAGAAAGACAACTGATGGATCAGGCTGGCTGGTCGCATTTGTGTTAAAACCTTGCAACCACAGGAACCGCAATGCTCTCTGTGCTAAGAGTGAAATCCATCCACAAATAACAAATTGAGGGACTACATTTCTGTGTGCTGTCCTTATTATCTTTTTGTAATGCATGCATGAAACAATCTTTGAAAGGACGATAAAATGTGAACGACAATATAGCTTTTGCTATCTTGACATTTCTTGCACCACTATTTTGGTGCATTTCAGTTAATTGTTGGACATTCAATATGAACAAGCACTGGCATGCCCATACGGTCTAGGGCTGTTTTGATCACCTTATTATATTAATTTTCAATATCGCTATTTTGATGTAAACACAACGAACAAGGGCAATGTCATGAAAGGGTTTTAGTTTTCACATTCATGGATTTTACTGCGGTGACACAGGAGCACAGTTGACAGGCTAGGCAGTGTCAATGAGCTGACCTCTCCCTTGCTCATGTCCTCAGGTGTTTTCTGCATATATTTTTCTGTCATTTCTTCACCTTGCCACATCTTGTTCCAGATGTGTTACAAGCTGTTGAAGCATGAATAGAGAACTACTATTCAGATATTAGCCACCACAATTGCAATGGTGCACTCAGTAGAGCACAAATCTCTGCGAGTGCACAATGCTCAGCTCAATTGTTTTGCCCGTACATAGGCTTCATGTATGGCTCAGCATCCCTGTCCCCTGGTTACTTTTAGTCTCTGTCAGTGCCTAATGGAGAGGACACAACGGCATGAGTTGTACAGCTCTTCATAATCTCAATGTGTGTGAATTAAGATTTTGGCAAAAAATAAATTGTATACATGCAGAGATTAATAACTACAATGCAACATTTATGAGTTATTTCCTGGTTTTACGAAGCCAAAAGGCTAGTGCATCGGGCAGTCAGAAGACTTTCTCCATTTACCAAATATACACACTAAGGTCCTGATTCTTCAACGCGTTTCCGCTGATATAATGACGTGACGCTAGCGGAAAGGCATTTACGTGGATTTCCCACATTAATTTGGAATTCATGGAAATGGCCGTGAACTTGACGCTCACGTAGGTTTGTCGGAAACTCCGCCAAATCCTACGGTACCTCTTTAGGTGGCGGAGAAATCTACGCAAGCATACACTTGCGTATAGATTTATTCAGAAGGCTTTAGTCCTCATGCTGAATCAATAAATTGTTCCCAAATCTCAGATAAAATATGTAGGCATGTGTCCCCAATTGGTCGATCAGCACATAAAAAAATGATAGCCTATATATATATATTAGAGCTGGGACTCGATTAAAAAAAATGATCTAATTAATCAGAGGCTTTGTAGTTAATTAATCTAGATTAATCGCATTTTAATCGCATATCATTATTTCACCCAAGAACTGTGAGCCATTTTTTCAAATAGATTTTGGTATACTAGTGAATCAATGAATAGTGAATACATAAGTTTAAGCAATAAAACATTGTTTTTGTAGTAATAGGGGTAATAATTATTTATTGAATAAATGCACACAACTGTGCTGTAATCCACGCTACCATCGGATAGCCTTTTAAATCCTATTTCCAATCCACGGGGACAAGCAAAGTGATCTCAGCGGCTTCCCCAGTCTGGTGAACTGTCTGCGGTTTCTGGTGGTGTTATTGTCTGAAGAGGACACGGACACTTGGTGCGCAAGTCCGTCTGAAAACTGTCCAGAGACAACGTTCCGCGGTGAAAAAAATAGTGCGATTAAAATGCGTTAATTTTTTTAATGCATTCATTTTTCTGTAGTCAATTAATCGCAATTAGTCCCGGCCCTAATATATATATAAAAGCCGAGTGCACTTGTATGCCTAAATGCATGCATTAGGATATTTCTATCATGCGCGATTGGGGCTGCTCACTCGGCAGCCTTCTACTCGAAGTGCAACGGTTGTGAGCTTGTAGATTGGCTCTCGCGGACTCGCGCTGCATGTTAAAAAACAAACTCACAATTATAATAAGAACATAGGCTTATCTGCATTCTGCACTGTACGAATCCAACATTGTTTAGTGTAGTAATGCCTGCAGTAGGCGGCAGGCCTATTGAAATTGTTTTGTTACGGAGCTCCTTGAGTCAGTTGACTGTCAGTCGGTGTGTGTGTGTGTGTTTGTGTGCAGGGTGTGTGTGTGTGTGTGTGTAGGGGGGGGGGGGCAGACAGCAACGTGCTGCCAATCCGATTCACATTGGAAAATGAATAGGGCTATATAGCCCTATATAAAAAATAGAAGACCACATTAGCCTAATGAATGGCATCAGCATGTTTGAAAGCCAGCTCACCTCCACTCGCGCTTGTTCACAAACATGACGGACAGACTTTATAATAATGTATATTGATATTGATCACATGCATGGATGCCACACACAGAATTGTTTAACTCACTGGATAAACTCACTGGATTATAATTTCTTCAGACAAGACGATCCCAGGCCTATATAGGCCTATAATTATTCACTTATGAATGTATAGGCTACTGTTCTTTATCTCGCAAACAGTGTCGAGGGCCCATGCCCCCCTCCCTCTCTCTCTCTCTCTCTCTCTCTCTAGCTCTCTCTCAAAAGACGACTTTTGCATTGACATATAGCCAATAGCCTATCCGATATTTTAAATATCGGATATGTTTTACCTCTGCAAAGGTGTGAGTGAGCACCCGCCTTGGTCCCCGAACTTAATTAAATAAATTATAAATATATTGCTTCAGCGGAGCACGCACCGTTGTAAGCTAGGAAATCTTTTTATTTCCTTTGGTGTCCTTTGATGGATTGATGTCAGTTTGTACATATATAGTGGTACAAACTGTGTTTATTACAGTGGTAATATGCTTTGCAGTCTGCGGCTGCAAAGCCTTTTTTCTTTTTTTGACAGACGGATCTCAAACTGCTGTCTGCTGAGTCATGCTTGAAGCCTTTTATGGTACGATATGGGGCGTGGATCAATGCAGATGAGGTTGTCGGGTGCTTTTCCGATCACTTTGCACCCGCTTCATTCAGTATGAAGCCCGACACACACCGTCTGCGACCGCCGCGCGTACTGCGTACACAGTATTGCCGCGCGCCATAGCCGCACGGCAACACCCAACAGGACGCGGCGCGCTACCACGCGGCTGGGGAGTTTTGTTGACTATATTCCATTGCCACGCCCACGGATAGCCGGGTGGAGGCCGCGCGGCAACGCCTGGAAAATAGAACAGCGGTGCATCGGCGCGGCAGGCGAGGCGTGACCGCGCGCCAGCGCGCGTCGGACGCAGCCGGTGTGCGATAGGTTCATTGAAAATAATGGAGGCGGCTGTGTCCACCGCGCAGTGACGCGCGGGGGACGCAGCCGGTGTGTGGTGGGCTTCACATACACCTGCGATACGCCTGCGAACCTGTGGTACACACCACTCTCTGAATAACACGTCATCTCAACGGAGCTTGATCGGACGGATAAATACGATATCTGTTTCCGCCACTGTGTAACGGTGGCGTATTTCTTTTTAATGAATTAGGACCTATCTGTCTCTAAACGGACATAGCAGTCTTTATTACTTCACAAGAACAATGTTGGTGTGACTGACTCTTTTTTTCTTCTGCTTTTTGTCTTTCTTTTACATACATAGATTATCACGTGGTCAGACATGATTGGCTGGGCTGTAAAGGACATCCTTGGTTGTTCCGTGGTTGGTCTAAGGAGGTCCATGGTACTGTAGGTCAAGGTAGGTCAATTTACAATACACTATGTCTGTCATGCATTTTTTGGTCCATAATCTCTTTTTAATAGTTGTGTGCCAGATGTTAGATATCTATCGTTTGACAACTGTGAGACTGAACGAAAATACATCACTTGGATGCACCTGGGACGTATCCTCAGTGATGTATCCCAAGGTCATCGGGGTTTCGGGTCTCGCAAACATCATACCCCTCACTCGGGTGACCCAGCCGCGGTGATCAAGTCCCGACTTACGTCCCAGTAGCTACCCTCGATCAGACCCACTAGGGAAAGACCAGGGCCACACAATCCATTGGATCCACTCCGGAACTACTCTGCCGGGACTGGGATGTAATTCTGGCATGTGGAGGGACTAAGCTCTGTGGGTTGACTCCTGTCCGGGCCCCTAACTATAATGCATCCCTGATTAGGCATTTCAGTGTGGAGCCTTTTGGCTTGTCGTGTCATATTGCATGTCTACGATTGACTAGTCCTGAATGGTACATCCTGTGAGCCAGAGGTACAGGAGCATTGTAATTGCTTAGTGTAGAATAGATCCAATAAATCTCTGATCGTCTTTTAGCTAACTAGCTATATGAGACTAGGGTACAGGATGCCAACATGGGATCAAATTCTACTAGTGTTTATATTGTGTGCGGATGGTCTGACCAATGTACTAATTAAAAATACATGTCTGGAATTCTTCAGATTTGGACAAATTCCTATTATTTTCCATTTGGTTTATTTGTGGGGTTAACAGTCTGCAAACTCTGCATCTATCGGTATATGAATATAATATTCAAGGTTCAAGGTTGTGCTTTATTGTTACATCTTGTGTACAGGTACATAAGAGTAAAACTTATTTTTGTTCAGACAATGCAGCAGCAAATATATAATATAACATCAGACATTAAACACAGCAGAACACAGCAAATAAAAAGATAGAATATAGAGTGCAAAAAAGAGCAAACAAAGAGTAGAAAAAGAGTACCATTATGTACCATTATGTACATGTGCATGTTTTCCTTGTAGTAGCAAAGTTAGGTGATTTTTTTAAACAATTTCACAGTAGGCTATGTTCCATAAATATACAACAGAAATAGTTTAGTTGTACTGTAGTTGTACTGTATAATGTATAACATGTGTCCATCTGTCTATCTCTTTTGTTATCATGTTTACTTATTTACACATTACCGCGACTATACAGTATACAACTCGTATGTATTTTCCACAATTCCAGATTTTACAGTAGCTGTGTTCCAATTTGCAGACGAACACTATGACCTGTGAGCACACGTTCGCTGTAGTTTCACATACAGACGTGGAATATTAGATGTCACTAGGATGGAATCACCTTTAACTCAATAGGCCTTAATAAGCTAATTGACCTTTTCCCATTATAGACTGTTTCACTCCTGTCTTCAGGGAATGTTGACGAGTGGATTGGTCCACTCTGTAGAGAGTGCAAATGTTGAAGTTTGTTTCTCTACTTAGCTCCTTTTTTCAGCTTAATGAGACACCTTTTTTCCTTCTGGGGTGTTCAGGTCTCTTTTTTATCTCTTTGCTTCTGTATTCGATTCAAGCTTTACCTACCTACTAACAGCCTTCATTTTCTTCGTATGCTGAGGAGACAGAGGGCAAATGTCTCCTTTCATTTATCTCCAGAGTAATAGTATTGTGGAGCGGGAGAGCATAACATTTATTAAGCTATTTATAAGTTGTAGTTGGAATATACACATGTCAGATGTGATTCTGTTCCAGTTGCCGTGCCATGTGTTCCTGCAACGTCCCAGACGGTTCAGCTAGAGGGCCGCATTATAGCGTATAAACGTCAAATTTCCAAAGAATTGCAAAGAAAATGCATTTGTGACACCCTTTAGTTTGAAATCCAAAATATATTTGTTTAATGCTCTTTAAAGCTTGTCTCTGGAGGTATTCCCATCTGTCTCTGGATTCCCTATCGCGCAAAATAGTGGTGCAAGAAATGTCAAGATGGATCTCGACTCCACCTCCAATCTCGGCCCCCTCTAAAACCACTTAGCCATGCTGAAGTGCACTCTGTCCGTAACTAGATATAAAGGGCATTGTTGTTCTCTGTTTGGAGAAGCTGCGGTGTCCAAAGCATTGAGTGTAAAGCTCACATCTCCTTGTATTTGTAATTTTCTGTGCAAATATGTGTTTTGTTTACAGAGGGGGGAAAAGGTTCATTGGGAAACCAAGCATGAAGTGGAAAGAATTATGATTCTGATGGAGCATGAGTGGTCAGTTAGAGATGTGTGCTTTCTCTCTGTTCTTGACTGTCCTAAGGTCATTTATTTTATTCTCTTAACTCTTGTCTCATCCCATCCAAACCTCCCAACCTTTTCATTATTTCCTATTATATGAGTGTCCTGGCAAGTAGACACGTACAGTATAGTAAACTATAGAAATGTGGAATTAGATGTAAACAGACACATTTTATGTTCATCATTTTTGACATGGGTCTTATGTGCGCCGGAGCTCTCACTCTCTGCCTCTGATGATTCCTATCTTTAAGACTGGAGGGCAAAGGAGAAGATCCATACTTGGGGAAAGTGTTTCAAATTGAATGCCAAGGGCCAGACTTCACCATTATAGCAGACAATTGCATGTCTGTGGGGAGACGACCGTTGGGGAAAATGGAGCATAATTTTCCTATTCTGTTACCTTCACAAACAACGGAAAAATGAATCATAGACAAATGCAATCGCATGGCACTTGGCACACATTGCACGCATTAGATATACATGCGTCTCACTGCCTTTGTTCACAGTAGGAGTGAAATTTGTAAAGTTAGTGTGCCATCTTGTTCGATAAAAGTAGCTGGGCCCTGTGTCACGTTACATATTCATTATTTTCATTAAGTTTGATGTTTGGAAGCAATAGAAGTTGTAATTACAAAGAAACATTTAGACCTACAGTATAAGGAAAGCACTGTAGAATATTGAAGCATTCCCTTTAGGCCATGTGCCATAACCACTTTATTCACAGAAATTTAACTCGCTCAACTTAAACAGATACACACATTCTCTCTAGCCTCTGGGGTTTTCACTCCCGGCTGTATCCAGAGAGCAGAGTGGCCAATGCTCACATACAGTGTGTGGTGTGCACTTTTGTTAGAAAAATTTGCATCACCCTTTGGTTCTACAGAATTATGACACACTGGTAACCAAGAAATACTTTAATTCTCGTGCTTGTGTCGTTTAAAAGACGAGCTGTCATGAATTCCATTGGATAACTGTATTTAACCATATGAACCCCAGCATCCCAATGTCATAATAATTGAAAATTCAGTGAAAATAGGAGAACATTCAGTGAAACTATAGCTGATCTACAAGTTCACAATGTGTCACATTGTGACGCAATGTGATGCATTGTGAGCTTGTACATCGGGGGAAGAGATAAGGGGCTCTATTTTTGTCCATGCTAAACCCCTTATACCTAAACTTCTTTGCCTTTTTTTTTTTACTATTTTGAAAAACATTTTTTAATAGTTAAAATGGCCAATCTACAAGCTCACAATGTGTCGATGTAGATCGGGGGTTTAGCATGGACGAAAATGGAGCTCTACGTGTACAGGAAAAAAGGTAGGGGGTATAGACCCCTGAGGGACACGATCAACGAAGTATATAGAGATCAAGTGATTAATGTGACGCTGTAAGAGTGGCTGTTACACTCAATGTTGACGTCAAGCTTGTTCAACATTCTATTCATCTGTCATTGTGTGTGTGTGTGCGTGTTTGTGTGTGCACATGTGTGTGCGTGTGTGTGCGTGTGCGTGCATGTGTGGGGGGGGTTCCTCTCTGCTCTGTGAGGGCCTTGTGGCTCAGACAGGAAGAAGCAAAGAGAGCAAACACACTGTGACAATTGTGTCCTCCTTTTTTTCCTTTTTTTTTACTCCGTAGCGTTCACTGTTGGCACATCGGCTGGCCAGGTTAATGCCTCCATACAGCATGTCAGCAGCAGCATCTCCTCTGCTAGATGCATGCTCTGGTGTGACGGCTGAGTTGCAGTGCTTCACTTAAACCCCGGGCCTAATTTGTGCCAGAGCTGGCCGGAACCTGCACTCCGGGACCTATAGAAGGCATGCCGTCACCTCGAATACATGCACATACATAACAATACAATACGTTTTTTATTTATGATTAATTCAGCTTTCACATGTTCCTACCTGCATTGTTTAAAAGGGCTGTGGATGAAACTAAACTGACTTACGTTAGTTAGTCAGGTTCATGAGCTCTGACACCTAGTGATTTACAAATGAAGCACTGCTTAAACACTATACTGAGTTGACCAGATTCCCAAGGGCTCTCTAGCCTACTTGATTGGCATTGCAACTGCCAGACTAAATAATTTCGTCTCGTTTCTACTATACTAGGCCCCTTCCTGTTTTTCTCTACACTAATTATCTTTGCTGAAAATAGCTGATCTACAAGCTCACAAAACGTCACAATGTGAAGCGTTGATCTGGGCTTGATCTGTTTTTTTTGCCAAAAGTTAGCCCCAAAATAGGGACGCTATGGTTCAAGGTTATATTTACCATTCCACCAGAGCATAGGTGTAAATGTGTATCTTGAAGTTGCTATACCAATATATTGATCGACCAAAGTTTACAATATTGCCTATACAGTACACACACACACACACACACACACACACACACACACACACAGAGACCGAGACATCAGCCCAGACATCGCTTTCTTATTCCATAATATCAGTATCGGCATCTGACTTATTCTAGTGCTATTATTTGTATACTGTGTATGATCAAACTAATTTAACTCATAACAAAGCCTTTGGTGGTATCACGCTTCGACCCACATGAGCAGGGAGTTAAGTAGTCAAATCTGTAGTCTTAATTTAACTCTGAGAGTGTAAACAATGACCATTACGGGTCTCAGAGTTCTTAGAGTTAAATAAACACACTGGATTTTACTGTGTGTGTGCAGTACTGTATAATGTATTTTGAGAATGGCAGCATATTCAAACCCCTTCATGCCTGTTGGGAGCAATGGCTGCTTTTCAACTTCAATGCGCTTGGCCATTTTGGACGGATGGTTCTATGAAGGCCAGCAATCCTCAGGGTTGCTGCACAAATGCACCCATTTAAGTATTTGGTTTAGTCTGAGGGGCAATGTTCTTTCTACATCTCCTAAGTAGATTTGGTACGGTTGTGTGCCACTGACCACTGTGCCTTCATCTGACCATGCGCCTGAATTGAATGAACATTTAGTCTACATATGGAACAGAACCGCTGTCAGAGACAATTGTTCACATGCTTTGTTGAATGTGAAATTGCATCCAATGTGTTCATGGCTGTTCTGTGGTCTTAAAATGCTTGGATACAAATCTTGGCAATTCAGTAAACCATTTTTGCATATTGGTCATCAGTGTGGTCAGTAGTAATTATATCAAACTGATTGCTCTGAAGTGGACTGTTTCATATAGTCATTATTCTCATTGGTCAGTGACATCAATCTCGCTCTTTAGAACTTCAGAGCATGTTGTCAGGACTTGTTATTAGGTGGAGGTGGTGAGAGCTAATGGTGAAAGGAACATACCAGCGTCAATACATGTTATTGTCTATTCACAGCTCCGACCATAGCGTATACATAAATATAGACTGTTTCTTTTTTTTGTAAAATATTTTTTGACCCACGATTTTGTAACCCATTTTTCACCCCTGTGTCAATCATCCTGTGATGTGATCCTGGGCTCTACACACCCTCCGCCAACCTAGGGAGAGCAACGGACTTAACTCATGCTTCCTTCATGCTTGAGTGTCCAAGTTGCTCCTTTACACCTGACAGGGGGGAGTTTCCCTGGTTGGACGTAGCGCGTGGAAGGAACACGTTATTCCAACCAGTTCCTTTCCCCTCCATCAGGCGTCCCGGCTGGCCAGGGGGAGGCAGTTTAGAGACCAGGATTACTGCATGTTTTTGTGAGGGTACCTACCCTAGGGGACACGGGGAGAACATGCAAACTCCACACAGAAAGGCCCTTTATATAGATAATATAGACTGTTTCATGTTAATGTTTTTGTGTTATAAAAATGCTGCCAAACTTACCTGAATCATTTTGTCATATAACAAGAGACCATCTTGCGACAAGATCATGCCAGACGTAACATTGGTGCGTATGGCGCAACAAAACACATCCCACATGACAGAAGTTGGCGAGTCGCAAACAGTATGAATGCTCAAAACTCAGAACATTGGGACAGTGGCAGTGGGACGTGCATTTCAACACGAACCTGACAAAGACCTACATATGTCTCACATTGGGGTGTGACCATTTTTTTTGTTGATGAGGTACTGATCAAGTTTTTATTTGGCACTGTGGTTATTGACAATTATCCACTGGAAGCTTGTTATTAGCATGTTGTAGCAAAGCTAGTGGAAACGACTGGTACCAGCTAGCCAGCAGCACCTTTTGACGCACTTACAATGCTGGTTACTTGGTTAAAACAACAAAAGAAAACAAAGAACGCAGTAACGCACATCCAAAATATTATGTGGCAGGTCCTGGACAGAAGCAGAATACTGTACTACATGAGAACAATAGAGCACACTGGACCAAGCTCCATTTCAAACCTGGTAGCTCCTCCTCCAGTAATAACTTTCTATGTCCATTACTTTAGTGTCTTTCATTACCTGTTTTACACCAGTTCCATTTCTCTGCAAGGTCATTTGCATATTGTACTAAAGGTCATGCAATACCTTCCTTGAAAAATCAAAACACAAATATTTTGTAAAATGTGCTGTAATGTCTATACAGTAGCATACCATGAGTCATGGTCAATGGCCTAAACATGGCAGACCACCGGTATGGTCCTTTTAAACTTCAAAGCACTAGATTTTCAGTCGCTGATCAGAGCAATAGTCACCAAGTTATGGCTATCTGAAATTTGAGACACTGCTGTAGCGCCCCACACATGTGCAATTTAGGTTTTTTGACCCATGGACAGCATTTGTGCCAAGTTTGGTGAGAATTGGATGAATTATGTGCCTCTGGCCCGCAGTTGCGTCCACTGTCGACCAACCCTATAGGTCAACCCTTTTCATATCAAGGCCCTGCATTTGAGTCACGGACCACTATTTGATGAGATTTAGCCTCTCAGATCCAAAACTTAAAAAAAATATTTTGTTTTGTTGGATAATATTTTGTACACTATTCCATGCTGTATTGGTACAATTAGGAGAGATAACAGGCAAATCAAAATAACAATTCTTCTACATTCTCTAATTGTGTAGACTTCTTGTAAATGAAGTAATGCTGATGTTTAGCAATAATTGAACTCTTGAGAGCGTAAAATGAAACCAAATGGACCCACAGGTCCATTTGGTTTCAAATTTCTTCATTTGACTTTTTCAAGAGTTAAAGACCCAATAAAGGACCATCATTTAGCTGGGGACCACCTGGAACCTCCTCAAGGACCACTGGTGGTCCCCGGACCACTGGTTGAAAACCACTGCTCTAGGCAATTGTAATATAGGATAGGATGCAACAAGAAAAAGAAGACAACACTGCAGAACAAACTGGAAATATATGATGCCGTTTAATGAGATGCTATTATTTGCTTTGCTATAAAGGGATGAGAGAGTTGTCCTTGATTAGTTTTTAGCTATATTTTTGTCTGAAATACTATTTATATTTGTTTGTATGGCCTTGAAAAATACCACACTTTACATCCAAGTCAAGAGCTGAATGAATATAATGGATATTTTATTATTTTTCAATCTTAAATCAACTATAACTTGTTTTCTTTCGTGCGTGTGTGTGTGTGTGTGTGTGTGTTTTTGTCTGAAATACTATTTATATTTGTTTGTATGGCCTTGAAAAATACCACACTTTACATCCAAGTCAAGAGCTGAATGAATATAATGGATCTTTTATTATTTTTCAATCTTAAATCAACTATAACTTGTTTTCTTTCGTGTGTGTGTGTGTGTGTGTGTGTGTGTGTGTGTGTGTGTGTGTGTGTGTGCGTGTGTGCGCGTGTGTGCGTGTGTGCGTGCGTGCACATTAACATTATCTCCATGGCATAGATTAGACATTTTATGATTTTCTTTTTATGGAAAAATGAATCAAATCTGCGGATAAAGGACAAAACGAAATAGCATTTGCAAGTGTCAAGGGAATCTGCCTGAGCTGCACATGTGAACATGTGGTCATCTGTATTAGCTATTAAATATTCTGCAACAGAAGTCAAATTGCTGTGAGGGTGCACTGCTATATTTTGGATAATCCTTGCTAAAGGCTTTTCCTGCGAGCCATGACGTACTGTGCACCTAAAATGGAGATTTCCAAGTGAGTACTGTAAATTGGCTATTTTCAGTGTGCAACGCCGGCATGCAACGAAGTATAAAGCACCCTTATGGTCTTCAGTGGTCTTAGCAACGTGTGAGGTGTAAACAGAGAAATGTATGCCGGGGCACAGTCTCTGAGATCCGCTCTGATTAGGTTGCTCAACAGTTTAGAGGACACTTTGAAAGTGAGATTTCTCCTTCTCTTTAACTCACATTGTTTTTCCACGTCTATAGATCCTATACGCCTTAATCTGTTTAGCTGAACCTAGATTGGCTTCGTTGACACCTCCTTGCTCTAACGCTGGGATTCCTTTCTATACCCCCGTCGAATACCCTTTTCAAGTAACTTAATATACCATTTTGGTCTCCCAGGGACAATAATTGAGTTTTAGGCGAAGTTTAAATAGCTTAAAGGACGAGGGGGATACAGATGGACATCTCTGTGATTAACACAAACTCCAGCCAGAGGTCCCTGTGTCAGGCGCTGGATTAGGACATTACGGAGAGAATGACAGAGCTTTTTGGCACTTTATTCCCTCTCAATAACATTCTTTCACATATTAAGTTAATTCCACCCCTAGGTAGGGACTTTATCATGCAGAAGACCTTAATCCACTGTTGTTGAGTCCATCTCGCCCAGGCTTTGATGACAGCCCACCCCCTGCGTCTCTGTGGGTGCAGTGGGCCTTGTGTAAGACAAAGCACCCGTGACAGAGACAATCAGATGCAGCTCAAACCACGACAAAAAAGAGGGGCTTCATCCACTGGAGTGGAGAGGAGAGGTGTCGCTGAAGAAAAAAAAAGAAAAAACATCATTAAGTTTAATAAAAGACATCAAAGGGTCAAAGCAGAGTGAACAAAACAGTCACTTAAGCCCTATAACTTTGTTGTGCTACGGATATAATTTTTTTTGAGTATCTACAAGCTCAAAACGATGCGCTGTGAGATTGTAGATTGGCAATTTTCGCCTATGTTTTTTAATATTGTTTTTTCTTATTTTTGATGTATTTTTTTATCGTTGGAAAATCTCTTCGTCTATAATGACATGCCCAGAATAGGCACGTCAGGGTGAAAGTGGTTAACACTTCTGAAATGTATCACTTTCACTGTTGTGAGTGATTTATTGAGCACAGAAGGCTCTGTCCCACTGATCTCTTGTATAGCACTTTATCTAAGGGCCACCTTTGACCTCCCCAGTGAAAAGGCCTAGTAGATATGATGAGCGTAAGTTTTGGGTGTTCTTTTAGATCTTGTTTTGGTGCTATTCTCCAATTTCAAAAGCCTATTTGTGGTGCCAGTGACCAATCTATCCTTTATCCTACTTCAGTCATTCTGCATAGGAACAAAAGATTGAGGGATCAGTGTTCCTCTCTACTGAACGACCACCAAGGTAAATTGGAAAAGTCAAATGGTTCGTTTTCGAACGCATCACAACCTACTCAAAATATTTTTATTTTCAATTTAACTATCTTCTATTTGCTCGCCTCAGTGGCATGAAACCATTAGCTGAATTTGTAGATTGCAGATTTTATTTCAGTTCAGCCTGCCATGTTTTTAACCTGAACCAAACTCAAACTCAGTTTCTTCCCCATTTAAATTAATAGTGAAGGAACCTACTAAAATGTTGTTAGCCCACAAAGACCTGAGGCAGATTCTAAAAAAAATAAAAATAAATACACACACACACACAGGCCTAGCAACAACTAATGTGACAGCTTGAAAGATATAACAACGTATATAGGTGTGACAGATCTAAGACTCCTTTACCACCAATTCACATTTACTTGCATACTTAGCGAGTGGCGTTAATATGCGGACACAGGGACGACGCGTCGAGCACGGCATATGAGCAGCAGTGGAATCCATTGACTGGCTTATTGAAAACATCTCTATTACGTACTGAATAGAGTAATTAATTCAGTCACCTGTCTGAACTTAAGCTGTCCATTTGATTGTCCGTGGGTGCTGAGAGCCTCAGAAGGTTTTGATCCTCCTAGCGCTAACAGATGGTTGTTGTGGCTTGGCCGGGGCTGGGAATCGCTCCTTAAAGTGCAGACAGAAGGCTGGAGAGGGGAAAATCCCCTGTTGCCGTCCCCTAAGAAGACCATAAGCTTGAACAGAGAAAAAGAAAGGGCCTGCTACTGGTGCTAATTACCCAGAAACCACACAGAAAGTGCCCACTGTCACTGACTGGAGAGGTTCACATCCCTTCTTACACAGATAAAAGGCGTAGTACGAAAACATTTCGCGCAGGACAAAGGAGGTGAGATTAACATAATCTTTGGGGTTTGTATCCCCTGTAAGCTGTCCGTGCGTCCGTCCCCCCCCCCCCCCCTCCGAACGCCAAGTTTTCTCCTCCTCCATCCTTTCTTCCTTCAAACTCCACTGCTTTCTTGCTTCTCCTTGTAAAAAGAAGAAACTGATAAATTGTAAAAAAAAAAAAAAATGGCGGAAAAGGCAGCTCTACAAGCTCACAACGTGTCACGTCGCGATGCAATTTGTTTGTAGATCTGCTGTTTTTGTCACACCATCGTGTGACAAAGTATAAAGTAGACCTTAATTGGTTAAGGAATCCGAACGGCGGGAATTGCAGCCCTGAAGTCTGACGGTTGTGTTCTCCCCGCCTCCCTGTGATCATTGCTGTCATTGGATGAGCTGCTTGTTGGGTGTAATCAGACAATGGCGGGCAAAGCGAGGTGTCGCCGCACTGACAGACCCCTCTTCATGTCATGTCATCATTAATCCTGGAGACTTCTAGAACTGCTACCGCCACCACTTTCATACGCCGCGTTCTGCCGCGAACAGGGTAGGCGGATAAATATGAGACGCCTTCATAGTCTCTACATATCAAAGTGCTCTCAAGTGGCTGTTTTCTCCCTAAGTGGCGAGGGGGACCGCACGGCACACAACTTGGAGCGAGAACTTTTTTCCCCCTTTTTCCCTTTCTTTTAAAAGGACATCACAGCGGCTGCTTGCATTGGCTCCCTCTCTCTCCCAGTCACAGGAAGCTTGGACCAAAGCCACTAACACAGACAGGAAAGCAGCCGCTTTAATGGCGTTGCATAAATACTGTCTTCTCTCTCTCTCTCTAACATTGTAGCTGCCTTACAGTGCGCCCCTGCGGAATCTCATTGGAGAGAGTGATGAAGCGTCAAGATGTAGCACAGGAAATGGTTTCAATTAAAAGACAGCGAGAGTGACGGATGACACCAAGAGAGGCCCTGTCTCTCTGCCAGAGTTTGGCAATCATTATACATTGCTTTTATAGTGGCTAAGAGCTCCAAACAGTCAAATAGATGGCAGAGTGCGCCACTCAGCTTGCAAGACATCCCATAAATGGCTTCGTTTTCACATTCACTCTCTTGCTGTCAAAGTGTCTTTTTGCTCCTCAGTGGGTGATGTATTGGGATGACAGTTTGTAAGTTTGTAAGCATTTAGGTTACTTCTCAGCGGTACAAAGTACAATAGTGTTGTTGATTTACATATTTCTCTCATGGCAGTGGTGCTGCTGTGAACTTAATCAGCCGTTGCATTTCTTCTGCTTGCGATTGAGCTTCAGCAATTTCACTAGCTTAAATCTGGAATCCGATGCGAGGAAACAACGAGACAGTGAATTGTTTCTGCTTACGCCTCTTAAACATGGGTCACATTCTTTGTGTCCTTCAAGCAAACTTTTGATTACTGCCTTTTGAGCCGTAACGTGTCCTGCTAAAACATACCCAACAATGGTGTCCTCTTCAGCACTGAGTGAGCACCAATTGTATTTGAAAGTAATGTCACCGATCCATTCCCGTCGTGTGTGTCGCTGTTAAGCTGCGCCTCATTTCCTTTGGCAGTCTCAGCGTGAGACTGATGTTTCAGGAGGTAGACATGTGTGTTCCCTGTAACGCTGTGTTTACAGAGCCTCCCCACCAAGTCTCTACTTGCTACATACATGACACGGAGGGCCCACATGAAGCAACATGCCTTCCTGTGTCTCCCACCTTTTTTGTTTCTGTTACATGTCCGGATCGCGGTTGGAAGGCCAGCCAATATGATCTGATCGACACCAAGCTCAATAAAACAATGACACACAGGCGGACTGAAGCTTTAGATGCCAGTAAGACGCCTGAGGGCAAGAAGCGACCTCACCCTGGGCGAGGTCGTGCTGAAGCAACAGCTTCTTAATACTTCACAGTTGAAAAGCAGGAGTTACTGTAAACTATTTGTTTTGTGTCGGTGAGGTTAGATGTAGAGTTGCTGGCCGGCTCATATATGCAGATCTAGTACGTCAAACCATGCATGGCTATTCTCAGGGACTCTGGCGGTGGCGCTAATGCTGCTCTCTGTTCAGGCTGCGTGGGCTCGTGGCGGTGTCCTCCGTGAGACTGGCCAAATCACTGCCGCGGTCAGTGCTGTTTAGATGTATAAAAAGACATCCGATATATATATTTAATCAGAGCTGCATTGATTAATTAGTGGAAGTCCGTCTTTTAGATTAATATCATCTCACTGTCATCCGTCTGAATGCCATGTGGAGAATGGATTTGTTCTGATCATAGACACGTAAGCCTATATATATATATAGCTATTTAAAAATTTCAACCATACGGCGGGTAGCCTACAGGTATATCCTCTTTGTCAGATGTGTAAGTGCCGGTTCATTTCATGATTTCATGATTCGCTTTCATCATTTGGCTTTAGTTGGCACCAAACTTGATTGATCTCATGATGAGATCAATGTAGTAGCCTACAGCCTACATGGCTACAGTTGCCCATATTATAATTAATTAAGGTGAGCTGGCTTAAAACTATGACTGGCCGAATTGCACGCGCTGATGCCATTACATAATGTGGACTTCTATTTTTATATAGGGCTAATTAGCCCTAGTGACTCCGTCTGCTGTCTGTCTGTCAGACCGGCATGTCTGTGAACCATAGAATGCATAGAGCCAAAAGCCCGTCGGGCCGGGTCGTGTTCTGTCCCTGTCCAACGGGCCCAGGGCAGGGCCGGGCTCACCGCGCCGTTATATAAATTTTCTGATGTGAATTTCACACAGATTCAGCTACTCCAGGATATACTGTAGCTAAGATGGTGTCATCCCCCAGAGGGCTGGTTATCTTAACCCAGTATGGGGACCAGAGGCCAAGAATTCCCACGTAATGTGGGAATCCTCGTAAATGCTCCGCTCACGATATGAGCGTAAACACCGTTGTGAATGAGGTCCAATATGACAGATAATTTACAAAACAATTGACACCGAATCTTAAGTATGTGTGTAATGTAAAATAATTCCAGGGATGGCCATCTTGGATTTTTCCTTGTCTCCAAATGAGTGCAACTGTGCAACCCTGACCGTGCATAAAAGCAATGTATAATGATTGCCAAACTCTGGCAGAGATATTTTCGAAGATTGAAAATATCAGAATCGATAAATACTGTACATCTACGAGAGGCTAAATCTTAAACTATGTTTGGCCTGGGCCCAAATGGTAACCAGTTAATCTACCATGCCTGAGTAATACCCAAGGAAATGTGCTTTTTCTTAATCTGTTTTCACTGACACACACAGTTTCCCGTGTAAAGCAGATGCAGATTATGTATGGCGTGAAACAACTTCCCTCGTAACACAAGTCAAATTGACATCAGAAAATGTCTGGCAAGGGCCACGGACCGGAGTACAACGAGTTGAGTGCATGTCTATTTGACCACGCATTCCCACTCCAGTCAATCTGCATCTCTTATTTAACCTGACCGCACTCATTTACAGGAGTTAAATCAGGGAAGCCGAAAGGAAAATGGGGGGTGGAGTGGGCGTTCTTGCATTTTTCATCTAGGACATTGGGTAGTAGATTTTCCAACAACAAACAGCACTTACAGGCGTGTTATAGAGAGAGAGATTCTCCTACCCTGGAGCCTCGCTGCTGAGAAGCAGACACTTTGAAATGCTGGCCCTGAATCAGTTTACAATCACTCTCCATTAAGGATCTCCGGCATGAAAATAGTCTCTCGCTGAATTCAAGCACTGCAGATGCTATAATGAAATGGGCCCTTTTCAAAAAACCTCTGGTCCCCATACTGGGTTAAGATAACCAGCCCTCTGGGGGATGTCAGCATTTTAGCTATATCCTGGAGTAGCTGCCACCATCACTGGAGAATATTTACTCAGATCTTTAATTGTATCCAAATCAGCCACGCATCATGGTGGGAACACAGTAGAAGGAAAAACTCTTAAGTGGCACTCTGGGATTTTTTAGCAGAAGTGTTTCAACCATAAGCGAGACTAGCTTTAGAAAAGTGTATTCACACACCTAATGTATTTTTCATCCCCCCCAAACTGTAATGGGACCAAACAGAAGTTCAGTGTTTTGGAGCCATCTAAATTAATTTCAATCACAATGCATAATTGAGAGGCAAATGCATGGAAAATCCTTGCACATCACATCACATTTTGTTGACAAAGCATTTCAGAACAGCGGGTGACTTTTTGTGTCCTAGTGTGTTGTGCCGAGCTTGGTTTCCGTGAGAGTTTATTGAAATGATTTAGTTTGTTACGGGTTGTGTCCAGGGATTTGCTGTCCAAAGGTGTTGGTTCTGGAATTTGAGAAGCCTTACTGAGTGCTTTGTTCCATTTTGCTTTAACACATCCATGCCTGCTGGATATTATTTTAAAGGTTCTCTTTAATGCCAGCAACTGGTACACTACAGGCAGAATATATTTTAAGGGTGTCACGATCAGTTTCTTGGTAAAGACAGGTAGTTTCATTGCTGTTGTCATCCTGCTGGGCGGCTAGCTAAGTCATTAGGCAATTGGCTTGTAATCCTCAGTTAAATTAATGGATCCTCTATTTATATCCAAATTTCTTTTCAATTGAGCCCCCCTTGATCTATATCCGTTGTACATACAACCGAAGTACGTATATTAATAGGCAGTATAGCTTTGCGCAAGCACACACAAAAAGAGAGTTTACAAAAGACAATAAGCTTAGCGGGTGTATTCTTTGGTCCATAAATCTACTGTCACCAGATGGGACGTTTTGTTTGACGGATTTCTCCTGCTTTGTAAAACACATTGCCTGCCCTCATGTCGCTCATGTTTTTCAGTGGCCAACTAAGATTGGGATGCCACTTATTGCTCCATGGCTCTGTCATCTTGAATTTGTGTCGGCCAAAATATGCTTTTTCTCTGGCGTGGCCGGTGCGTGATCAAAGGATAATGCACAGACTGTCACTTGGCCTCCTGTGGCATTGGGGAAGATTGAGAGCTTTGCATTATTCAAATGTTGGGCTCCTTACAACACAAGGCAACTAACAGGCATCTGAAGAGAAGAACATCTTCCTTGTTGTAATTCTATCTCTACTCAGCAGTGTGGACCTGCATCCATGTCATGCATAATAAAGCCAAATTTATACTTTGTTGAACGACGCACGTTTGTGAGTCAAAGTTATGTCATTGTTGCATTAGAAAGCATTTTAATGTGTTGTAATGACTGACTTGATGAAGAAAATGGTCTGTGTAGGTTAGGGCAGACATTGATACTGTATGTATTGACGGTGGTATTATATTTTTCTATAGTTTTCTGTGTTTGGTCCATTGTTATTCATTGTGCACTATGAGCTCTTGATTTCCAATATATCCAGAACATGGCAAAAGATGTCTTTCAGAGATGAAACCGTTTGGCTATTATAATAGCTCCTTTGGACAAGCTCTAGCTTGTTTAGATATTGATTTTACTCCCACTGCCTAAAAAGCGGTCCACCTGTTATCATGCTTTGGTGGTGCACTCACTGTACACAGTTTGATACTTTTTTTTTTCCTTTTTTTTTCAATCCCATGATTTTGTAACCCATTTGTTCACCCAGTGTCAAATATCTAATGTAATTGTGACCTCACGCTTCCTTCTATGCATGAGGAGTCCAAGCAGCTTCTTTTCATCTGACAGGGGGGAGTTTTTTCAATGTTTTTTCAAGTGATGAAATGTTCCAATGTTCCAATGTGTCAATGGTAAAGATTTATTATAATGGACTAAATTAATACTTTGTCATACAACTGTGTTGCACAAAAATGGCAAAAATAGACGATTATCATGTGAATGAATGGATTATTTTTGAGTGGTGCTGTCTATACTCCTATAGACAGCTATGTGTGTCCCTGGCTGGCTGCCTCATTGGTCCGTCTGAGCCTGAAAATTGTGTTTGATTGGTTTTTACCACCAAGTGTCACTGTTGTGCAGCCTAACACACACACCCACAGGAACGCACCCTGGGCGCGTTCCTGTGGGTCGAACTTCCGGGGACCCCCACACGGAGTTGCACCACTCACTTCACACAGGTGTATTTTTTATAATCAATTAAAACGATTAGTTCAATTAACTGTTGCAACGACCAACCACTTTTCCAGTGATACATCATCTACCCGAATACAATCCGGGACCCACCACATGGACATTTTTGGATTTCCTCCTACGGTGATTCTGAGGCAAGCCCACTTATGATATTGATTGCACTGGAAAACATGGGCCTAACTATAAAGCAAAGGTGAAATGTTTGAGTTATGTTCCTCACGGGGGGTCAGAGGAGCACACAATCAGAAGAATGTCAGGGCACCCATCAGAGCGTCCTATGTGCTCTGAGCTGTGAAGTCATCTCACTGAAAAGCTAAAGGTTTTCTTACCGCTGTACGGTAAGAAAACCTTTACCATGTTTGTTCGAATAGGAAAAATAATGTGCTCTGCTGCCTACTCCAAAACAAACAGCTGCATCAGCAAAAGTGTGAGGACCACTATATATGTTCAAATATAGTGAACAACACCAATTCATACAAGCATCAGAAAGCTTAAAACCCAGCTGATGAAAAAATTGAGAACTGCATTTTATTTCCAGAGTCTCACTGAACACTATAGCACCCCCATTCCGGGGTGAATATTCGGCGACAACAGCCAATCTACAAGGCCACAAGTTCAACACAGTTTGGGTATTTTCTGCAAGTGGTTAACTTAATTTTACACTTCATAGGTGCCCAAAAGTACTACAGCGTATTTAATTTATGAAAGGAACAAACTGCATCATGCCTTGTTTCCTGATTATTCACATATCAGATGTTTGTTGTTGACCCACAGTGTACTTTTCATAACAGCATCCCTCAATTTAACAAAAATGCATAAAATGTGCTCATCTGTTAACTTGAAGCTAACACTATCCAACAGTTCCATTAGGAAACACTAATATACACTAACATATTATTCAAAATGTAGAGGCTCCTTTTAATGCCAAACTGTGTTTGGAAATGTGCTTCTCGTGCATATACTGAATAAGTCGCATTCATATGCATGCACAATACTGTGCCGATGCATACAGTACAAGTATGTATGAAGAAGATTAACTGTTGGTGTAATTTGATCACCAGTCCAATTCAACTGATAGGGCTCTCAGTTAGCGCTGTATCTGCCTCACTTTAGATCAGATTGTTGAGGAATGGTGAAGGAAAATGAATATTTCAGCAGCTGAGTGAGCTTCATGCACTAACAGGGCTTCATGCCTTCTCACAGCCACTTGCTACAGCGTTTAAAGGGGGATGAAACCCTAGGCTGATTTTGTAGTTTGTTTTCCGTTCAGGTTAAAAACTACAGCAGGGTAAAAACATGTCAGGCACCATAAGGGTGCCCTCATAGTACAAGTTACAACACGCTGTAAGCAATGTACAGCTACAGCTAATCAGATTAAGAATGGGTATATTCCATGGGCAACTGGCAACACTGAAACACAAGTGCTAAATAATAATAATATAGATATCGGTGTTTGTAAAGCGTTATACTATTCGTATAGAGCCAAAGTCCTGACGCAATCGCTCATCCCCTGGTTCACTGAAGTTTCTCTCTATGGAGAATAACATGGGGTCATCTTAAATCGTCTCATATAAGAATTGTGGTCCAAAAATAAAACAAACTGTCGGCGAAATTGTTGGAGAGGTGTTCAAGGTTCAAGGTTCAAGGTTATCTTTATTTGTCTCCCTTAGGAGAAATTTGTCTTGGAGACAGAGTCACAGCTGCATACAAATAACAGACATGTTCACATACGAAAAAGAAAAAACACCATAAAACACCCACATACACATGTAGTATGTATGGTGTTATATTTAATCCGTTAGACTTTATATTAGTGTAATTCATAATTATAAAAATATGAATTATAAGTTCAAAAATTAAGACTCAAAATCAATCTGAATTTAAGAAGGGGCACCAGTGAAATGAGCTTAGGAATAAGCACCAGATTGATTTGTATTTAGCCTTTAAGTTAAACCACTAATAAAACAATTAAAAGATTATAAAATAATCAATTATTATTTTATCTTAATAAATCTATGGAATCTGAAGGTAAGAGGTCTTTTCCATTACATAGCCTTTCCTACTTTGCATGTGTCAAAAACCAGTAGCCTAAGTTCAACTCTTGAGCAAATAATAGACTTGTTTAAAAAATGAATCAATTTATTTCCACACCTAAGCTAATAGACAAACTTAGTAGAACAATAATCAAACGAATTCTTAAACAAGGGTTAATACAGGTTCAAAATAGAATTGAAGAAACAAATCAAATGATAATGAAATATCTATATGATAGGTAATGTTCTTTTGCCATGAACTTAGAAACCTGATGTAAATGCAATCACTTTCCTGAGCGTTGGCTTGTTGAGCTTTGAGAGAGGGAGACAGACTGGGGTCTTCTGTCTTCTGAGGGAGAGAGGCTGGGTGCAAGCGGCAGGGGTTCGATTGCTGGCTATAACCCCTGAGCTTGTTGTGGTAGTGCCTGGGATCGCCTGGTGGACGCTCAGGTCAGCGTCGGGAGCTGGTCTGTGTAGCTATGTGGCCAAGACCCTCTCATCAGACGTCCGTTCCTTTCCTCTCCCTTCATCCGGTCTTCTGGACTCCCCACTCCCCCACTAATCCTGGCTTGCTTCTGTCTGCCTCCCCAAATATATAGTTCTCTTCGTTGTGCAATACATGGCTCAGTTACTCTGTATGTCACTCTCTTTGCAAGATGGAGACATTGAGATGTCTCGTGACATTTCCAGACGTCGTCAACATGTTTTCGTGAGGCAATATTTCTTTGAAGTTCATTTTGGGAAAGGGTGTACGCATGCACTTTTCATGGCTTTAGATTTCACATAACACACAATCTGTATTTACATGTATAAATGTAATGAATCTACATTTATTGTACAGTGAATGTCATATTTCCAATTGAGGGTCCAGGAATTGTGAATGAATGCTTTTGTGACTGAGTGGAACATTCCACCTTTGACATATCCAAAGTCAGGGTGTGATCTGTGGCGATGACACTTTATCCAGCTGAAAATGGAATCAAGTCTTTATGCTACAAGGGTGTCCCATGGGACTGAGTCTCTGAGTCTCTGAGAAACAAGTCAATAGATTCCTATTACTTCCTTGTACATAAGAACATGAAGGCCAGTAATTGGAATTGGACGGTTCCAGTATACATTAGTGCACACAAGTATGCCACTGGTGCAGGAATTGAGACCATTCTTGAGGGTCAAAAGGTCAGCAGACCCCTCTGCAGGCCTAAAACGGTCCAGCTTCTCCACTTACATGCATGTGCATGTGGTCAGCATGGGAGAGAGAAATCGTGTTCATTAGATCCATCCAATGTGTATGTGCTATAGCTGGATGCCATAGCTTAATTGTGCCTTTATACCCCCTTGTCTACTACACACAAAACAGAGATATTGCACACATTCCCTTGATAAAGTGCAACTATAGTCATTAAAGTGCATTCGGCAATCCCTGATTGAGCATTTTAGTTGACAGGGGAACAAAAGAGTGTTTAAATCTATTATATACACATCGTGGAG
This sequence comes from Protomyctophum parallelum, assembly GCF_964188405.1. Classification (NCBI taxonomy): domain Eukaryota; kingdom Metazoa; phylum Chordata; class Actinopteri; order Myctophiformes; family Myctophidae; genus Protomyctophum; species Protomyctophum parallelum. The sequence continues at coordinate 23,287,228 of NC_139701.1, read as the reverse complement.
TTCTATACCTTCTACCGGATGGCATCAGCTCGTACTCTCGGTACAGTACATGCAAGGGGTCAGATACAATATTCCGAGCTTGTCTCACCACTGCTTGTTCAAAGATGGCCTGGGGAGTGATGGGTGGGGTGGACATGCCCATGATCTTCCCAGCCATGTTTGCTAGCCTATTTACTTGAGACTTGTATTTCACAGTTAGATTGCCAAACCAGCTGGATATACCGTATCTTAGGATTTACTCTATACTAGCTCTGTAAAAGGTCAACATGATATTTCTACTGACTCCAAAAAGCCTAAGTCTTCTGAGAAAGTGTAGACGTTGGTGTATCTTAGAACACAGTGTTGTAACATGCGTGTGCCAGCTCAGGTCCTCATCGATCTGTACTCCCAGATATTTATATGAGGGGACCTGTTTGATGTTATGGTCATGGACACTAATTATACTGTGGTCTCCTATGGACCTGGGGTCCACTATGACCTCCTCTGTTTTGTTTACATTTATTTTCAGATGGTGTAGATCACACCACTCTATAAACTTGTCTACTCCCTCTGTATGGCTGAGGATGTTATTATCACTCTTGAGCAGACTCAGTATCACAGTGTCATCGGATAACTTGATAACAAATTGATTTGGATGTGAGCTGACACAGTCGTCCGTATACAAGGTAAACAGAAAAGAGGAACTGACTGTTCCTTGAGGCACCCTTGTACTACTCAGTGTCTCCTCTGAAAACACTGAGTTAAATCTCACCCTCTGTGGTCTACTAGAGAGAAAAGAAAAATACCATTTAATTATAAAGGGGTTCACATTTAACTGAGCTAATTTACGCAACAGAGGTTGTGAGAGGGAGCCAGCAATGGAGTAAGACGCGTGTTGAAGAGCTCCTGCCAGACCCCTTTTAAAAGTATTATTTCACGGTATATTATTTTCACTCCCGGTGTTGAAACAGTTTTAACTAGTTTTAAAACTACTCGAGAGCAAGTCTGAGTGCTTCCAGTGCCTACTACAACTCAGGGGGCATGGTCCGACGGAATCTCCGCAAATACCGATACACAGGCCCCGAGCCAGAGGACTCCTCGGAGCAGAGTGCTACTGAGACCGGAGAACACCCACCCAGCCCGGGGGAGGAGCCGAAGATGGACTCCGCTATGTTGAAAGCCGACATTCTTGCTGAGCTGAGAGCGGACATTTCCTCTATACTTAAATCTGAGCTAAAGAGTGTGTTTTCTGAAGAATTCAAGTCGCTAAGGGATGAGTTACAACGCGAGCTGCAGGAGCTTAAAAACAACACGGCATTCATCCGCTCTGACGTGGACTCTATGAAGACTGCTGTTAAAGATGCGGAGGACGGCCTGTCAACATGGACGGATATTGTTGTTCCGATGGAAGCTACGGTGGCTAAACTCGCAGCGGAGCTGGAAGAATTAAAAGAGAAATGCAATGACACTGAATCGAGGATGCGTAGGTCAAATATTCGTGTGGTAGGACTGGGTGAGAGACCTGCCTCGTGTAGCCCTACTGCCATTTCCAAACTCCTGAAAGATCTCATAAACGACCAAAAAGAGTTCCTGGTAGACCGCTCACACAGAGGCCTAGCTCCAATGAGACGGGTCATTGTCGCAAAACTCCACTACGGCAAAGAATCAGCATCTTCCCGGACCGAACAGCGAGGGACGCCAAGACCTTCGCCTCTTACAAAGATGTCCGACTTCGTCTTCAAAACCAAGACAATGTACGGTACGGGTTTGTTCATCCGAGCCGTTTGTGTGTGTGTGTGTGTGTGTGTGTGTGTGTGTGTGTGTGTGTGTGTGTGTGTGTATGTGTATGTGTGTGTGTGTGTGTGTGTGTGTGTGTATGTGTGTGTGTGTGTGTGTGTGTGTGTGTGTGTGTGTGTGTGTGTGTGTTGACATGACTGAAATATAATACTGTTATACATGTATGCCTTATTGATATCACTGATTGTAACGAGACTTTGATGTGCCTGTCTGACATTATTATTTCATTTGTTATTTGTAATATTAATATTTTTGTTTATTTACAAATGAAAGACATTTAATGCTAGGATTCATATACCAGCCTTCTGGTTCAGTTTGGTTGGGTTTTGGTTGCACTTGGACAGCTCTAATCTGCTGCACCGGCAGCATTGATCGTTAACAAGGATCAAATCACCTATTCTAATTCATTATTTTTATACAAGCCGTTTTTATTTTTGTTCTTTCAATTGAAGGGGGGTCGGGTGGACACTTCATCGATCCCCGTTACCAACGCACCGCCATAGGTTGGCTTTTGTAAGGGTTATAGCAGTCATTTTGCGCGTGTCTCTTTAATGGGGATGCTTCAGCGTAGGGAGGGAGGGGGGTGGGGGGTAGGGAGGGTTATTTGTTTTGTTGTTTGTTTGTCCTCTTGGCTTGGTCGCCCTGTCTTGTTAGGTTGTATTTTATGTGCTTTGCATCCAGCATGTGTTCTCAGGCATTTTTCATCCCTATGTTTGCTGTATGACCCAACCTAGAGCTGTGCCGCAGTCGGGAGGTATGCTCAAGTTCTGTAGCTGGAACTGCAGAGGTCTAAATCAACCACTGAAATGCTCCAAGGTGATTCATCGCCTTCAACATCTGAATGTAGGAGACCCATTTGAAAGGTACCAGTCATGTGAAATTACGGCGGCGATGGGTTGGCCAGGTTTATCATTCATCATTCCAATCAAAATCTAGAGGGGTGGCCATTTTGATTCATAAATCTATTGGTTTCATTTCTTCCGATGTTGTTTCAGATCCGGGTGGACGATTTGTGTTTGTTACAGGAACATTATACAACGCCCCAGTCATCCTGGCTAACGTATATGGTCCAAATTGGGATAATGAGAACTTTTTTCAAACATTGTTTGCTAAATTACCTGATATGTCGACACACTACCTCCTATTGGGGGGGGATTTTAACTCCTGGATTAACCCAGTGTTGGATAGATCATCTTCCAGAACTAGTGTGCCCTCGAGGTCTGCCAAAGTCATTCAGGCTTTTATGAATGAGTTCAATGTCTTAGATCCCTGGCGCTTTTTGAACCCACTTGGTAAACGATACAGCTTCTTTTCCCCTGTTCATCAATCGTACTCCCGTATCGATTATTTTCTGATGGATAATGATTGTTACACTCTTGCAACTATGAAGCAATAGTACCACGCTCCACCGCAGAACCGGTTCTTGAACTGTATTTTCGAGAATATGATAATACACCTCCCCCCTGGCGCCTAAATACTCGTTTATTGTCCAGTGAAACCTTTGTAAATTTTGCTAATTTAGCCAAATTGATTTATTTATTTCGATCAATCAGACGCCTGGGATTTCAGCATCCCTACTGTGGGAGACATTAAAGGCATATTTAAGAGGTGAAATAATTTCGTATAGCGCATTTGAGAGTAAATTTAGAAAGCAGCAAATGTGTAGTTTGGCTAAACAAATAAGTCAATTGGATAGTATACATTCCACTCAACCCTCACCTGATCTTTATAAAGAACGTATTTCTCTCCAAGCTAAATTTGACATACTCTCCTCTGCTCACGTAGAGGACTTATTACTTAAATCTAGATCTAATTATTATGAACATGGGGATAAGGCTAGCAAGCTACTGGCTTATCAGTTACGACAGGCCTCTGCCTCCCATCAGATCCCACAAGTTCGAACTCCTGCTGGTGTAACAACAGATCCTAAGCAGATCAACGAACAATTTAAACAATTTTATACTTCCCTGTATACATCTGAGCAAACCACTGATCCCTCTGCTTATGATAATTTTTTTAATTTATTGGACATACCCAAATTGAGTCCAGAGGTAGCTCGGAAGCTGGATGGGCCGGTCAGTATTGATGAGCTTAGAAGAGCTGCTAGTGGTATGCAAACAGGAAAATGCCCAGGTTTAGATGGTTATCCAGTTGAATTTTATAAGAAGTTTTTTGAGAAATTAGCACCTATTCTAATTGATATGTATACGGAATCATTTAATTCACACAGTTTACCACCATCCCTCACCCAGGCTTCAATTTCATTATTATTGAAGAAAGACAAGGACCCCTTATCTTGTTCTAGCTATCGTCCTATTAGCTTGCTATCTGTGGATCTAAAGCTTTTGTCCAAGCTCTTAGCTATGCGCCTTGAATCTGTCCTTCCAACCATAATTTCGCCGGATCAGACAGGGTTTGTTCAGAATCGATATTCATTTTTTAATATCAGGCGTCTCTTTAATGTTCTATATAGCCCCGCCCCCTCAGCTAGCCAGGAGGTTGTTATCTCGCTCGACGCAGCCAAAGCGTTTGACCGTGTGGAATGGGGGTACCTCTTTAGTACATTGGAGAAGTTTGGATTTGGGGTCAACTTTGTGTCTTGGGTGAAACTGCTTTATACATCTCCTACTGCATCAGTAAGGACCAATAATACTCGTTCAGCACAATTCCCTCTGTATCGCTCGACCAGGCAGGGCTGTAATTTGAGTCCACTTCTGTTCGATATCGCCATCGAACCGTTGGCTATTGCACTTCGATCAAGCCCTCGCATAACGGGTATAGTTAGAAATGGCACTGAGCAGCGGACATCCCTTTATGCAGATGATTTACTTTTGTATATTTCTGACATATCTATGTCCATTCCGGCGATACTTGATATTTTCTCCTCATTTGGCCTCATCTCTGGTTATAAGCTGAATCTCGATAAAGGTGAGTTACTCCGATTAAACGCAGCCGCACGTAATTACCCGCTGAGCAATTTTCCATTTAAAATAGCTCTGAATGGTTTTAAATACCTTGGTATTCAGATTAGAGACAAGTTTGAAGATTTATTCAAATATAATTTTGGTACTTTACTGACTCGTTTCCAGGAAGATTTTGAACGGTGGTCTCTATTGCCTTTATCTCTTGCTGCATGGGTTAATTGTGTCAAGATGAATTCTTTCCCAAAGTTCTCTTATCTTGTCCAGTGCCTGCCCATTTTTCTCCCCCTCTCTTTTTTTGATAAAATTGATCGCATGATCTCAGAATTTATTTGGAATAAGAAAGTTCCCAGGATCAGTAAAACATTATTACAAAGACCCAAACCTCAGGGTGGGTTAGCCCTACCTAACTTTAGGTTTTATTACTGGGCAGCCAATCTTAGAATTTTGCAACATTGGCTGATGTTGGAGAAATCACCTTTACGTCCAACATGGATTGAGATGGAATCTTCCTCAGTAAGGCCTGCCTCGTTAACTGCTCTTATTCATACCCCTATTCGTTTTTCTCTTAACTCCATTGTCGAGCATGAAGGGCCTAATATCGGTTATGTACAATTGTATTTTCTCTTTGCGGCCTACTTCAATAGAAAATATTAAGAACAGATGGGAATAGGATTTATGAGAAGAAATCTCAGATGGTGATTGGGAAGATATTTTACATCTTGTCCACTCTTCTTCCATTTGTGCGAGGCATGGGCTAATCCAATGCAAAATCATCCATCGTGTGCATTTCACTAAAGTTAGGTTATCCAAAATATATGGTGATATTGATCCCCTGTGTGATAGGTGTCGTTCGGCCCCTGCCACGTATATACATATGTTTTGGTCATGCCCTTCTTTACGTAGGTATTGGACTAAGATCTTTGACACTATGTCGAGTAGTGTTGTGGTACCATTTGAACCAAATGTAATGACAGCTATTTTCGGAATCTCTTCCCCTGATCTGTTCCTGTCAAAATACGAAGCTCACTTGGTGGCCTTTACCACTCTCTTAGCTAGGCGTCTAATTCTGATGAAATGGAAGTCCTCTGCTCCCCCAACCCATCTCCACTGGATTAGAGACATACTCCACTTTATTAAATTAGAAAAAAATAGATGTACCCTGAGAGGCTCGGTATCCAAATTTGAGGACACATGGGGCCCCTTCCTCGCACTAGTAAATGACTTGCAGTTTCAAGATATTCCAGATTGAATGAGTTTAATCCTGGATTTGAGCATGCTAGATTCCCGACGTAGCTGGGTTGTTCAGTATATTTATTATTAGGAGCCATGTGTGGATGCACTGCCACGTCCATTGTGTTTTGAAAGGGTGACCAATGACCATGCCATGTTGTCTTGTCTTGTCTTGTCGTATGTTTGTCTTGTTTTTGTTTTAAAACTTGGTTCAGGTTATGTGGTTATCAATGTTGCTTCCATGTTAGCATAGGACTATGCAACTTTTTATTTTATTTATTTTATTTTATTTGATGCTGCCACAATATTTTGTGTATGGTGCTCACAACATTTATATATGTACATGTTATATCTTTGATATGTTCCGTATGGGTGTGTCACATATACTGTCATTTTGTTTGATTTACTGTATACCCTGAGTCTTGAATAAACAAAACAGTGAAAAAATAATAATTTACGCAACAGAATGTCTGGATGTATAGTATTAAAGGCCGAGCTGAAGTCGATAAAAAGTAATCTGGCATATGCCACCTTACTTTCCAGGTGTTTCAAAGTGAGATGAGCTACTGTAGATATTGCATCGCATGTACTGCGTTTCTTAGAATATGCAAATTGATACTGGTCTAGCTGGGGTCCTACCTCCTTTCGGAGTTCCTCTGTCAGGATCCTCTCCAGTGCTTTTACTACATTAGATGTTATAGCCACAGGCCTATAATCGTTATTCTCTAGTGGACATGCTTTCTTCGGGATTGGGACTATCACTGATTTTCTCCAGATCTCAGTGTCTCTGTATCGTTTGCGATATTCATTCATATTTGATACAGTCTGTCGCGTGGTCGCGGCCAGAGGAGCAGGGAGGCGGGTGGGAGCGGGGAAGCCCACGGTAACTGGCACGGGAATTAGTCACTCGCCAGTGGCACACCCATGGCGCTGGGCACTCCCATTATGCATTTTACTAGTGTGATTTCTGTTGGAACGCCCCTTCGAATGATTGGTCATCTGCACAAACCCATGCAGATATTGCAGTGTAATTTATACAAGGATTGATTAGCAGCAGCTATGACGCTGATAGTCATATAACTGAGAATTACATGGTTTCATGCCCCTTTAAGGGTGATTTATACTTTGTTGCGCACCAGTGTCGTGCACCGAAAATAGCAGATCTACAACCTCACACCAAGCTCTCTCTGGGCTCTCTGTGTGTAGATCCGCTATTTTCAGGTGTGCAACACAGTGACCTGGCAAGTAAAAATCAGGCATTACTTTTACAAGCAGCATTTGTATTTATCACCAGGCCTGGATGGTTAGAAGCAATCAGAAACCAAACACCAGGCGAGGAATACAAGGTTCAGGCTGACATGTCAGGAAAAACTGAGGTGAAGTGCTGACATGCCGACGTCTTAGCAGATAACACTTAAATCATTTTCCTCCAAAACTTCACTCGTAAGGGTTCAAAGAGATATAGCCATAATACAAATTTTTGGAGTAAGTAGTGGTGTTTGAAGTTATTTTATGGGATTTCGCTGTAAGGCCCAGAATTGATTTGCAGACGGGATAAAAGGAAGATACTTTATCTTTGGAGCTTTGTCGGAAAAAGCTTAGCATCCATTGGTAGTTCCGCCAATATGCCTGCAGGGCATGGAGGTAGGGTGAGAGGGGGGCTGCTGGCATTGACATTATATACCAGAATGAATTGTGCTGAGTTTACACCTCCTGCTGCTTACGCTCTGCTCTTTCATAATCTTTCATGAACCATACAATGTTTTATTTAATGTCCTGGGTCAGAGAGAAACTTGTGAAAAAACATATTAATAATGAAACGCATAGTACTGGGGAGGGAGAGAAGGAAAAAAATCTTGGTTTGAGGCTCCTCAGCAAACAGGTCAGAAAGACCTTTTGAAGTCTACTGCTTCAGTGCAGTCAATAGTTTAAGAACTTGTGTTATTTCTGAATGTAAGGCCAGCCTGGACTTTTTCTTACCTGAAAATGCCAAATATCTCTTCCTCGCTGCCCAGTGTCTCACTGCGGTCCTTGAAAGGCTATTGAAGAAGCCAAGAAGAGAGATAGAAAGAGAGAGAGGTTACTCAGGTACACTACAGTAAAAACAGAGCGTGATTGAAGAATTATTCTGCAATCGTAAAACACTAGGTTTATACGCTACGTTCACATCTAGCTTAAAAAAAAGAAAACAATGAAAACAAAATAACTGTTTCCCATTATGACAGAGTGAGTAATGGTGGATTTGAGAAACGGAAGCTGCAAAAGCTGGATTGAGAACGCAGGTGAAGTGAGTGACGTCAGAGCAAGAGCACAGGCGTCAACGGCATACTCTGCAAGTCTGCATACGTCACAGTCTATGACTTGGCCACCCGATTGTGAACACAAAATGTGAGCAGCCTCTCTCAATTGTAATATAAGATACAGGGCTGTATTTTGCTAAAGACCTGGAGGCGTGATCAATGCTCTTTGGCCACTCAGAATAGCCAAATGGCATTGATCACGCCTCCAGGTCTTTAGTTTACTCAAGTTAGGGAATAAGACCTGGTACTTAAGACACGCAAAATACAGCCCTCGTACAGCATGTTGGCAGAAGATGTCAGGTTTCATATATATGTATATATATATATATATATATATATATATCTATATATATATATATAATTTGTATTGACTGATCCGGTGCTTTTTCGATGTTATGTATATTTTTTGGGTTGGTGAGTGATGATTCAGTTGAGACTCGCGAGCGGAGAACATGACAACACGAGGTGGTCTTGCACAACACAACACATTCTAGTTTTTTACAGACAACAGATAAATATTGTATTGTATTGGACACACACACACACACACACACACACACACACACACACACACAAGAAATGTGGCAGTCACTTTACAAAAACACACTTACATTTAAAGGACCACAATAGTGTTTTTCTGTTTATGTTCTAATTCAAGTATATGCAATGTCAATCAATCAATCAATCAACCAACCAACCATCCAATGAACCAATCATCTATGTAAGTTATGTTAACAATAATAATACAAATAGCTAATATAGAAGCTGTAGCCAATAAACTCTATATTATTAGATTACAGTATATTATTATGAGCTCAACATGCCAGTTCTTGCTCTCTGCCCCCCTTGACATAAACTATCTCTATTAGTACAAAAGGGAGCGAGCATATGCCATAATCATAATGTTTGCATATTCCCCTGTGAACGCTCATTTGCAGTCTGTTGAGGACTGTAAGGATAGCCAGCTCTTGGCCTCTCTGCCTCTTAGCTCTTAATTGCTTAATTGCAGTCATTATTTGAACTGGAATTGAGTTCACCTGGCGCCCCTGGCGTGATGCTGGCACTAATTGAAAAAGAAAAAGAGAGAGAGAGAGAGAGAGAGAGAGAGAGAAAACAACACACACAAATAAATAAATAAATAAAGGAGCTTTGAAGACATGGTGGTTGCGGCAGGTCTCTGGAGGGACAACGATGCTTGACGCTCGACGCACGGTGATGTATTCTTGCACACAAACAAACCCAGACACATCGCACATGCATATACTGTAGGCCTATATACGCACGCACTCACGTATGTACGGTAGCATCTGAGCCGCCGCCCCCCCCCCCTACATACACATACACTCATACAGTACATCTCTCTAGGACATTGCAGGGCAATCAGATGAAACGGCTCCATGTCAGAGTGTTGGTGCCTTCAGAGGAAGGTCCAGAGGGTGTGTGACTTATTTATGGCTCTCCCGGTGCTCTCTGTCCCGGACCTGCTCCATTCTGCCCTGTAACCTGTGTTGGCTCACCGACTGCATGGCGCTCAGCATTTCATATGGTGCTGCTGCTCTCTCTCTCTCTCTCTCTCTGCCTCTTTAAAAAGTAAACAGTAGATTGCATCGGTGCTAATAATTTATAGGCAGGGAGAGAGGAAGGTGTTTGTGTTGAAATGAGATGTCATTAACACCTGCTCCACTATGGAAATAGCACCACTTAGTTTTGCCTACTTATTGAAGACTTTTGTCACAAATGTTGTTGTTTTTTGCTAGATGTACTTTAATAAAGGTACTGTACATGTTGCCTTGCTCAACAGAACAGCTAACATTATTTCCTGTTAAATTATGGTGGCACAGTTGTTAGTGCTGTCGCCTCACAGCTAGAAGGTCCTGGGTTCGATTCCTGCTCGGGACGCTGTGGGCGCTGGCGGCGTGTTTCCTCCTCCGCGTCATCAGTGCCCATACCCGATGGCGGGGTTGGCGAAAGGGCCTTTCTGTGTGGAGTTTGCATGTTCTCCCCGTGTCCCCTAGGGTAGGTACCCTCACAAAAAACATGCAGTAATCTCCCCTTGTCCCCCATATAAGGGGACTAGGTTGGTGGAGGGTGTGTAGAGCCCAGGATCACATTAGATGATTGACACAGGGGTGAAAAATGGGTTACAAAATCGTGGGATAAAAATAAATAAATAAATAGCTATTTTAAATGTTCCAAATAAGGGTGGTTAATTGTCTTTCTTAGCTTAACATGAAAGAGGAGCAAAAAACAGCAATGCATGCTAGAATCCTTTTAGCAGCAGCTAAATGTTGAGAGTACTTGGTAATAGCTTGGATAGGCTGTATTTGTTTGGCTATATTTATCATAATGGCAGTTAACCGTGAGCATCACTCAGCATGACAAATGTTATAATGTCTATATAGCTACAGTTCAGGTGCATTTAGACTAATGCTCCATAAAATAGTTAATCCGCTTGCATATTTCAAGACCCCACTCTAAGCCATTTCTTTGAAACCTCTTTTTAATCGTCCATGCTTTAATGTTAATTGCATATGCCTCTCCCAAACACAGTCTTTTTCCTTTGTCAGGGGCCTTTTGTAAAAGAAATATGTTACTAATGGCTTATGAATTAATAAGAAGCCAAACTGAATTAGATTTTCATGCAAGGTGATTCTAGAAAGCTTGAGAGCTCCTAACATTTTATTCAGATTTCAAATTTTTCTGGACGAGTGGATTCCCCTTTTACCGGTGCCTATAATGCATCCTTTGTCATCTCTCAGCTGTGACTTAGGCTCATGGATGCTCTTGGTGTAATTTACTTATCCAAGCAGACCCATTAATTTTCTATTATTGTGAAAAGATGATTCGTGTTTCGGAGGCTGTCTTGATTATTTATTTAGATCCACAGCAGGGAAACATGCAGCTCTGGCTAATGGAATATAAAGTCACAGGCCTCATTCCTATCCTGACATTTAACTACAGACAGAGTCGGCACATGTGTTAATGTGTGCTCCCCAAGCACCTTAATTCAACTTGAAATTCCTAATGGAACTTGCAACTTGGGGCAATGGGGGACACCAACTTAACACATGAATTCACTTGTCTGAGTCTTGGCTGTGTGTCTAGCGACTTAAATGCTGCACTGGTTGTATGTCTAGAGGGAAATGACAGGGGAAACCAATGCATGGCATACAGTACCATCTCTTCAATGACCCGCAAAGCAAAACACCTTTTCCCCCCTCAACGGCACAAAAGATGTTTTTCCATCAATCGTTATTACAACTAATGAAAGTGGTGTGACATTGCGACTAATTTGGGATGAGTCCATTGTCTCTCGTTCACCTGAGTTTTCTGAACTTCTGCAGTGGCGGCGTGTTTCCGAATAAAGGTATCACCCTGTATGATTAAGGCATAAACTATATTAATAGTTCTTATGTGAAATATTTACTAGAGAGTCTTTCACATTTTCATATCATTTATTTGTCTGGCCCCCTGTGCTTTATAGATTTATAGCTTGGTGCGCACAGGTGTCACACACCAAAATTAGACAATCTAATGCCATGAGCTTGTATACCGTATGCGCTATTTTCAGCATGCAACACCTGAATGCTATAAGTATAAATCCAGCCTTATCCTACGGCCATCTCTTGTCTGCAACACTCTTGTCCTCCAGTCGTCCTAACTATATTGTCCAAGATAGGAGCTGGAGAGAGTAATATTCAAATAATATAACATTATGCCCTTTAAAGATGAAAGGAGGCAGTAATTATCGGTATCTTTCAGGACAGAGAAGCCATATAGAAATTGATCCCTTATAAAAGACGTGTTGGGACAGAGGGCTGACTGACGCGGCTATAATCCGCGCGAACGCGGTGCAGGACCGCTGGATAATTATAGAGACGGTGCTGTAAGGACATGGCTATTAGCAGGTTAATTAGGCAATAATGAAAGCGATACCTCAGGTTACCGCGGGCTTTAGCGCAATAGGATTCCTCGCAGTGCGATATAAGGTGGGTGTTAAATTTAATCTGTGTGCGTTAATGGAGAACGGCATACCTTCCAGTCAATTATTGCCGAAAGACTTCACCTGCTCCCGCACAGTCACAAACGGGGAAGTCAGAACAGATTCTATTTGGTGGCTGTCCACTCTGATTAGTTTGATGAAGCTTATGAGGCTTTTAGAGGGGGATATACAGTATGAGAACTGAGCAGCAGGCACATATCACTCGTGGATCTCCTTATTAGAAAGATTGAAGTGTTTCATTTAATGAGTAATTCATTCTCGGCTACTTTTCTGACCCACTTTGACAGACATAGAAGTGTCTGCCATTAAAAGGCTACTTAATGGGTGGTTTCTAGTCTCCAGATGGAAATGGGTTTAAAACAAATAATTTAGCCGGGAGTGTATAGCGGCACGGCTCGTATTTGATGCCAACGCCATCTTTGTTTAAAAAGATGTTCATATTCAATTTATTTTTTCTATGAATCAGTGTCAACTCGGCTCCGATCAATAACCTGCACTGAACCGTGTGTCAGAGGCAAGTGGCCCGGTGCACACGTTTGGGGTCAGAAGACGAGCGGGGTCATAGGTCAATGTCCAGTGTTATCCTCCTTAGGTCGCAGCCCAACCCCCAACGTCCCCCCCACCCCACCCCCTAATTGACTTACAAATGCAGCAGCGCTTCATGTGTCAACTAATTCACTGCATTAAGTATGGCTGTAAAGTCAATATGGCTTTATTAGTTGCCGGGTCTCCATTGACGGGACCTAGTTGCACTTTTGACCTTAACTGACTGTGATCTACTGTCCAGAGACCGCTCCTTTCTACCCCCCCCCCCCCCCCCCCCCCTCGGTTATTATCCCGCCTCTCTCAATGATCATGTCACCCTTGGACTCCAAAATCCCGGAAGAGCACGGGCGGCCAGGAAATTCTACATTGTTGCTTCCTTTTTAGGACTCTATCGGTAAACCTCACTAATCCACAAATCCAACCTTGGATTTGAGCCACTGAGTCTGAGGGGAAAGTAATTGGGTTGTTGCTAATAATTGGATTTTCTGCTGCTTGGTCAGAAAAACGTTAACAACCAATGTCCAAGCAGAAAAAGCCAGGACCTCTTTTTAAGCCTCAGTTCAGAGGTCTGTGCAAGGCCCCCGGGTTGCATGTAGAAAATGATTAGCATTTAAAATCTGCTTTCAGTTCCTGTGTTTAAAAATGTGATTTCTGAAAGCGCTGTATTTTAAAAGAGTGTGTTGTAATTATCCATTATGGGTACTGATACTGTCAGACTGGCGGAAAAGTCATTAATTCTAGTTTGTAGTTTCTTGCACCTCTCGCAAAGAGAAAGGTGACAGGGTGTCAATGAAATCACAGAAACATATAGCACTGTTAGCATTAGGCAGGTCTAATCTGAGGTGGGATTATCAAAGCCTGTGTAGCACTAAAGTGTCTTTCATTATTTTCAGGGGTGCTTCTGAAAAGCCCTGGAAACATTCACTGTTTGGTAACTCTTGATCAGTCATGACCCCCTTAGACTTTCTTTGCTTGGCACATTTGGCAATGTGACACAATCACGTGTGAGTGGTGAATGAATGTGCCTAAAATAATAAAGCCTTTCTCGTTGTCAGTGTTATTGCAAAGCCTAAATATTATGCAAAGGCATGCATGTTGTTTGATCAGAACTGATGCACTGCTGTGACAGCATGAAGTTATGAACGTCAGAACGTGAGCAGTCTGAGAGCACAGTTGTGACTAAGCATCACTCTGTGCACCTGTGGGCTTCTACTGTTGGCCATGCAGAAAGGGATTCTAGTCAAACTTGTCCAAGAAGAGTTGATTTGAACAAAAACATTGAAATTGTTTGCTATAGTACATCAATCAATGAACAATACAATCAGCGTCACAGATGCTACTGTAGGCCTACTGTATGTCTCTTGATGCCTTAGGCTTAAATCACAGACGGTCCTCTTGAGGTAGGCTATATATATATGGTCGGGCTAAGGCTTGCAGACACAAAATATTTTCATTGTTGCAATCTATATTTACAGTAGCATACAGTCATGCAAAGTGACTGTCAAAGAGCAAGGTCATAGTTGGCTTCACAAACCTTCAGTAAACCAACAAGGTTTAGGTTATAGAGGCAGAGTACTTAAAGTACCAAGAAAACTACCAAGTGTTTTCATTATATGGGACCTCACTGCTGCATGGGCTCCTCAAGCTTTCATCCGTTCATAGCTACTTGATTTAATTATTTCTCATTTTAACACATGATATTGCCAAGATTTTGAGTTTTAGTATAATTATTGTTAGTATATTTTATTGTGAAACAAAAGCCTGCTTTGCGCCTTAGCAAACCTAGCAGGCATGAATGTGGCCGGTGTTATGACGTTGCTGTGCAGGACTCACTGGTCCAAAGTGGATAGCATTGCAGTGCTGCTGGGAGAAGCTGTATTCAGGGCTGGTTGAAAAAGTTTACAAGGAGCCCTGGCAGCATCGGAAATGAGCAGTCTACCACATGGCGTGTCCATGGATAGACCAAGAGGACACCAAAGTTCCCCGTTGTGACTTTGAGAGCCACGCCTGGATTGTTGGAGGAGCCAAACTTCAGACTGCTTGGTATACCTACTTCATACCAGCATCCTCACAGGGCTGTGAATGCCTATTGATAGTTTTCCCTTGTGAAACCATTAGGCCTAGAGACATGCTGCTTCGGCAATGCAATATATTCAATATATTCAAAGGTACTACACAAGGTCTTTTTCACTGCAGCGAATCCACAGCCTCCTACAAATGTCATTATACAGATCTCCATCCCTCAAATAGAAAGTGAATTTTATATACTGCACATACATAAAGGTTCCAAACTAAATAAGTCCAACAATGTCCGTTTTTATGACTTTTGGAATTTTTTGAATTTGGTGTCCATCTCTGTAAGCTGAAGAGTCTTACACCCATTTGTTCTTCCGTTGTCCCCATTTTAGTGGGAACCTGATGTCAGTGAAAGTGCATCACTCTGCTGAGCCCTTGTGTGGAGGTAATTTACAGGAATCTGACATTTTGTTTATTTATTTATTTTTTACACATTTCCTTTTTTGCGAAGGATCTATTTTGCATCAATTTTTAAGCCAGAACAAGGGTCTTCTGAATGGAATCCTTATTTCACAGGAATTATATTTCTCACCCAAACGGGTGTAATTGCATGAAAGGAAACATAATGCACATTGCACAAGGGTATCAAAATTGCCTGGCGAGACAGCGGCCATCCCTGGGAGATTGAGCTGTGACTACAAAGCAGGAGGGGCTCAGGCAAGCAATCTGCTTCCCATCAATTTATATATTACTGTACCCGATAAAGGTCACGGCTAAAAAAAATCTTCATGGAGTGACTACAATTATGTATCATTTTTGTAAGGGAGGGAACAAAGAGCCGAGAGACCGCAGACCTTTCTTGCAGTCATTTTCAGGAAGCTGTAATTTACAAAATAAAATAAAGCCAAGTTAGAAACACTTGACGGTCATTTGTGTAATGGGAAAAAAAACATCCTGTAGATTATGGAGGCTGAAATTGGTTGGCTACAACATGACAAAGGGGAGAATAATAATACTAGTATATAGCATAGACACAAACAGTCACAAAACACATGAGAATACGGATGGAATCAGGGTCATTCAGTCACTTCATTGGCTATAGTGTTGCTTGTTACGGATACATTCAAATGCCTTCTCTATATATCATGCACAATGACTTTTCATTTGAGAATGAACAGTAAACATGACTGCATAGATAACATTCCCTGCCTTGCACCTTATTGGAATACACATGGGTAGATTTTCAAGGGAGCGCAAGTGTATTGTAATGCCTGGCACAACCTACGCCCTGTCTCTGCCAATCTTTTCGGGAGCTATTTTCAAACCAACGTACCGTGGGCCTCCCTGACACCTGTGAGCATACTGTGCCCTATCAGTGTCAATATTAAGGGGAGCTATTTTCAAAAAGGAATGTAGCTTATCCTGCCTGTAGGCAGACTAATATGAAAACCAGGTAGCACTTACGAGAGGAGATTCATACCTCATTTTTCAATAATGGTCTGCAAAGGGGCGAAGGCTGTCAGTCAAACAACTTTTGAGCAAGATAGATACTTTATTCATCCCTTAGGGTGGGATGAGGTGGAAGTCAGTACTCTCCATGTATCCTGCTTATCAGCTTGGTTGTACTGCCTCACATGCAGTACACCATGGTCAAAATTCATTCTTTAAAAATGATACAGTAATTATATATCAAATTCAATATATGATATCCTTTTGAAAAATACATCATGTAGAATGTTTTCCTCTTTGTTGAGATTAGTGATATGATAACACTAATTTGTAAGACTACAGCAAATATAAGCACTTTAGATTTATAGTTGTTTTTATGTTACAACATATTGTAAGCAATGTCACAATGTTTGGAATTAAGGTTGTTAATACTATTGAACTAAATAGATATACTCTGAAGATTTGAATTTATTTTAGGTGGAAGCAACAAAATGATTGAAGCTTTTTGTTTTGTTATTTTCCACAGTTGTCCACAAAAGTTCCCCCACCTTTCATTTTCATTCCTCAGAAGGCTGCATTATCTCCCAGGACACAAATAAAATCACTGTTCTTTTCCCTTTTCATCTGAGTTGGGAAAATAATTAAAAAAGGAGGACTGAATTGTGTACAAGCTGATTCCTCTGTTCGGTAAAGCCATGCTCATCTGAGAAAAGCCCCCTTTTTTCTTATTATGTTCTGCTCTGTTTAAGATGGAGATCAAATACTCTCTCATAGTGCCAGGGTAATTAGATTTCACTATGTAAATGGCCTTTAAAGCACACTGAGTGTGAGACACCACACAGCCAAGTACTGGCTCCTTAATTTAACTCTGAGAGTACAAAAATGGACTCTTACGGGTCAGTTTTTTACACTCTTTGCGTTAAATTAACACTGAGGCTTTGTGTGTGTGCTGTGCTCACATTTGTTCGCTGCACTGCTGCCTCCCTCAGGTCATTAGTGTGTGAATCATTTTGGCATCTCACTACACTGACACACTGCATCGCCACAGACCAAGTGAAGCTAGACAGTAAAATTCCGAGACAAAAATGGACTCATACGGACAAATGTAACCAGATGGATGCTTACAGGTCCATTTGGTTTCATTTGTTTAAAAAAAATGTATCAGGTATTGTATTGAACAGAAAACAGTCAACTCGGTCTTAGAGAGAATAACCCGTTTAAATGTCCTATGATGTGTGGCATAAACTGTCAAAATTCCATTTGGATGTTGTTTCTCCTGACATGTTCAAAAGCAAAAAATCTATTTATAGCAGGACTATAAATGTGTAATTGCTAACCATAGCATCTAATGATTTGAATAGATGTATTTGTATTTAACAGATCACAAAGGTGAGTGTGTGTGTGTGTGTGTATATATATATATATATATATATATATATATATATATATATACACACACACACACACACACACACACACACACACACACACACACACACACACACACACAGATTTCAGATTATATATATCAGATTTCACTCAACCTAAAATTATCCATTTTAATTACATTTAAGTGGCTGATTTATAAGTAGTTTAAAACACATCATTGTGACTGCAGACAAATAGAATGTTTTACACTCAGTCGGACCACGCCGTTTGGCAAATAATAGGATGTCTGACAATGTTTAGTGATGGATTTGTCATTGTTATTCAAATGTAGACATCAGCTTGAGGAACTCTGCATGTCTTCCTTGTGAGGCAGTGACAGCAGCCATTGTCTTGAGGAGACAAAGGAATGGTGACATCACTAATGTTTCAAAAATAAACAGCAGGCTCCTTTTATGTGGTACAGTTTAAGCCTGGAAAGGGGACCATATGTTAGGCTGTGGGCTATGCTGCGCCGAGTGGCCACAGATTTCATATCACTGACAAGTCCCTTCTCCCTCCGCCTTGTCAGACTGCTGTTGTAAAACAATTAAGGTCCTATTAACATATATTTTATTAATTGCCCTATCAACGTGGAAACACAAAGACATGTAAATGCCCCGGCCTGACAGAATTAGAAAGGCGTAGCATGGCAGCTTTCTCACAGAGAGTGACAGCTGAAGGAATCAGGTCAGATTATGAGCATGGACAGCTCAACAGATTTGCCTGCTATTGATAGCAGCAATCAATTAAATTAGTCGTGTCTCATACATTGCATGGCTGATGAGATTAGCTGAGAGATTGTTTTGTCATTTATCTCGTAATGTATGCATGGTTTTCTCTTTTGAAAAGAAATAGCTCTTGATTTTATTTTCTCTATCTCATTGTGCAGTGACTGTTTCACAATTATCGTCTCACAGCTTTTCATTTCCTCTGGAGTAATTGGGCTGCCCTGTTAGATTATCCGGTCTAAATTGCAATACTAATTATAGAGCCTAACAGTTGTGTCGCATCAATAGTCTATTAGGATTAATTAAGATAGGAAGTGACAGCTGACGATTAAGCGCATCAATTGCAGTTCAACAATGTTGAGGTCAAATGATCAAGTCCTTTTTATAACTATACTAATATTATATTTATATTCCATGTGTAATATTCCACACACAGCAATCCAATTGTGATCATACATGATTGGCAATCAAATCACACATATGTGTTATTGGCAGAAATATGTTGTTTTGATGCAGTTTATATTCAATTTTTTGCCACGGTGGCAGGACAAACGATTTCATAATTGATTATGCGTCTAATTACAAAGCATACAATTAGTGGAAGTTATTGATAGTTCAGCATGTGCCTTTTAACCCCGGAGCTGTCCGTCTGCTCCCACAGGAGATGGCTGTCCTTCTGTGTTAATGATGGAAATGACTTTTAGATAACAAGGGTGTCCGAGACAATCAGCTGTGTTTACGTGCTAACCCGGACACTCGCTCTCATGGCCTCTGCCTCACCGAGTCTCCCCTCTCTGCCTTTATCTGACAACATTATCCCAATTAGACAGCACTCCACTTAAATAAATAAAGGGACTCTTCCACAAGCTCTTGAGTCCAATTTATACGTTGTTGAACGCCGGTGCAGCAGTGCGCCGGAAATAGCCGATCTACAAGTGGATCTGCTAGGCTATTTTTGGTGCGTGGATGCACAACAAAGTAAAGAAATCGAGCCTTTATTTTGCGCTGCGTTGCAAAACACGAGTATAGCTCCTGTTTTGCATTGGTATTCTGAATGAGATTCTGTACTTTTCAATCAAGTGTGTGTACAGTAGTAGCAATTACTGTAACTGTGGTTAGATATTTGGCTATGCCCTCGAATTGCCTCTGCGAAGTGCTAAGTTGAGAGCAAGCTCAGCGCTTCAGAGCTCTTACACAGTCAGGCACACTATAGCTGTGCTTTAATAGTAAAGCCTCAGACATTTTCAAATGTCATGAAAACACTCTCGCACAGCACAGTCACATTGTTTTCCTCTCCTGCCACCTAATGACATTCGACTACACTAGAAGACAGGGTGGCAGACAGTAGCACGAGCAATAATGTGCAATGTGTATAATACAGACTTTTAATATACCGCATATTGTATACAGTATATGGATGCATACATCTCTGCATAATATTTATTTACATATAACCTCATATAAAGCTCTTAAGAACCTTGACAATATTCACTTGCTGAAATTGTGACACTTTACATTTCATTACATTACATTACATTGCGCTATATAGGGATCGTATTATAGCTATACTCAGACTATTTGTAATCTTTGAAGACGATATTTGCACATTGTACATCTAATTCTTTCAGAGTTTAATTTACTCTCTGGATTTTACTGTGTAGTACACAGTTACACAGTTAATGAACAGGACTCTGATTTCTAATACAGTATGTTTCTATTTGTTGTCTTGCTTAAAGGCTCCCTGAGAATGTAACTCGTATCTTGACTGTATTCTGTTTGCTGTACTTGCATTGTTAGACTGGTTAGTATGATCTGCACTCGGGGGTAAAGATGGTAACTTTCTATGAAGCCTGTCTCTAATGTGTTATTCATGAACATACTTGTAATGCATTATAAACTGCTTATAACGTGTGTGTGTGTGTGTGTGTGTGTGCCTGTGTATAATGCTTGACCATAATTATAACAGATTATAGAGTATTTTATAATGAATATGTGACTATAAAATTCTTTAATTATATAATGTTATGATTATTAAAACATATACATTTATGAGTGCTTATGAAGTTATAATTAATAGTATAAGCACTATTAGCACTAAGTCAGTAAAATAATTACACAGTGTTATGAACAGATTATAATGCATTTATGTTTGTACAGCATTATACTGTAGATATGGGCTTCATAGAAAGAGTAAGCTAAAATGGTCATCTCTCTTTTTTTATTTATACATCTTTTAAGACAACTTGTCCAATTTGTTTGCAGCCAAACATTTGGGCTTCCTCAGTAGCTGCCTGCAATTCATATTGGATATTGTATTCTCTCTCTTTGTATGGAGTCATGAGCACTGGGTTGAACTAAAATAATATTCTTCTATGGGTGAGTACATTGGTTCTTAAACTTTTAGACTCTAAAAGGGCCTGGACTGCCAGGGGGCGTACTTACCCTTGAGCTCCCAGAGGAGCAATGTTATTATTGGTAATAAAAAGCGATAAATGCAGTGTGAGGGTAGCTTGTGCCTTTATAGAAGGCACACTCCGCTGAGTGGAGGCACCTTAGAGAGTTGAGATGAATTTCTCTCTCCACCCACCCCCTCCTTTTAGAAGTAAGGTTTCAAAGTTTGTACAACAACTAACAAATGCTAAGTTTGGTATGAAATGCTTGTTTTAGGCGCCAGAGGTTTCTACATCCCAAAAGGAGCGGGGCATCTGCGCTTATCCCAATTTCAATAGTTTAGTGGAGAGGCGGTTAGGGGTGTATACTGTATGTGTGTGTATGTGTGGGGGTGGGGGCATGCTAAACTCCTGTCAAGACAAATATTTCCAGCAGAGTCCACTCGTATAATGGAATGAGAAAAAAATATATATAAGCGCATGCTAAAAGTGTTTTTTCCGCCTGTTGCCCCCCGGCGGCCAGCTTTCTCCTTGGCTTATCCAGCACAAAGAGTGCATTGTTAGCAGGGCCATTACGAGCAGTCTTCACCGCACCGGACAACATATGGCTCTGGGGAGAAGGCTATAGATTGCAGGGATGGGAGAAAATGGAAAAGTTCATCAGACCCATCTCATCTGACCTCCCCCTGGTTCTGGGGCAAGGATGTGCCGGGACACTGGCGCTGAATAGACAGATTTTCCGAATGCTTTGAATTCTCAGGATACTGAGAAAGGAAAAGAAAAAAATTAATAAAAACGGCAAGATGCTAAAAGAAATGGATTTGGCCTATAAACTGTAAGTGGTGAGATGTCCATTTCTTCACGGGGATGACATTAAGAGACACGTTTCATTGATGGCTGCATAACAAGAAAGGGGGAAAGTGTGCCCACAATTAAGAATCAATTGAAGGACTGATGGTTGGGGGGTAGGGTTTTGTGGGGTGGCTGGGTATATTTTAGTCCTGTAGCTTTTCCTGAGTCTTTTCATTTTGCGAATGTAAGAGGGGAGAATGGTGTGCTGTGTTCTGTCTTAAATCCCATTCTCTTCTGTTTTGTTTGTGTGTGCGTGCGCACTGCGTAAGTGTGTGTGTGTGTGTGTGTGTGTGTGTGTGTGTGTCCATGTGCAAGGTAGCCATAGCCCCCTCTCGGAGCAGATGTATTACTTATGACATCCCAGTTTTCATCCGTTCACAATTTTTACATTAGAGTTAAATCTCTGCAGCTGGAATCTCACGGCTGAGTTAGCCGGAGCCCATAAAATATTGAAACGTTGGGAGCCACTGGCAGGCAGGTTGAGGGGAGTTCATGTCCAAAGCCAAGCTGCAGATTCACAGACATCCCAATAGGAGTGTACTACTAGAAAAAGAAGGGGGAGAAAAAAGAAAAAAAAAAGAAAAACGCTAATAAAAATTTCATTAAAATGAGACGGGATATTGCTAGCCTTCTCCCCAGCATCAGTATGAAATCTTAATCCGAGTTAATGGAAGAGATATGAAAGCCTTTCTCAATTCAAACACAAGGGGTGAATAATTTATAAATTATTGTCAGAAAAGTGATTCCGCTCTGAGATTTACTCTCCTCTCCAGATGGAGGCAAACTCAGGGAGACGATGAAAAAACACAAACCCACAGAGTCCTGTCTGACCTTTCTGATGCCAAGAGATTTTACAGTAGAGCTGCTGATATAATCCGGTAAAATGGTCACTTCTAAAAAAAAAGAAAAAAGAAAACAGCTTCAGAAGCAGTCATGTGAAACAAATACCAATAGAGGGGTGGGTGTGTGTGTGTGTGTGTGCGCGTGCGTGCGTCTGCGGGGTGAGTAAATAAATCAGGCTCTCGAGCACAGAGTGTAAGAGTCCCGATGCTCTCGACAGTCGCTAAAAGCTTCATCTTGTCTCAAACGTAGCGTCTTGGTGACAACGAAGAGCGGAGTGTTCCTTTAATCTGCTTCCTTCTCTCCACCATCTCACCCCCCCCTCACTCCAATTACAAGATAATATGTTTGCATGGCCCGACTCCGCGGTTAATCTGCAGTGACAGTGAGCTCTTCCTGCCGCATGTGGAGCGTAATAGAAACGGTGTCCCGCGCTGGAAAACATTATTCACTAATGTAGCTCCAGCTTGTCCGGCGCGGAGCTGGAGGTTGTTCCTACTCCATGACATGGCAGGGAACAGGGCCTTGATTAGGATTAGCATGTGTACTGTCCCTCCCAGAAGGCATCGCCATTCAATCATCACCACGACTGCGATGCTCGACCCGCACGCTGCAGCGCCTAACCTCGCCCACCGACACTTTACAGCCAAAGTCTCACGTCGAAACACACGCTAAGTCATTTCCAGCAAACCAAACAATATAGTTTTTTTATGGACATATAATCCATCAAATGTTCTAATCCTAACATTTATATATCCTGCATACACCCACTAATTCTACTCTACACAAGTTAATGGTGAAATAACCGAACAACAGAAGTCCATTTTACACATTTAAGCGTTCGCATCACAAGGTGGAGGTTGTGAGCTTTATTGTGGTATTAAATTTTAATGCTTTCCTATCAGCCATTATACGTAGCTTAGAGTAAAAGTGGTGTTGTGGACACAGAGGTTAGGATGTGATTTACTTGGCTGGGCTGAGAGATGTTCTCTGTATCTGGCAGATAAAGGAGACAGTGCACGCCTGAGTGAGTCAGCCTCATCCAAGGTGATAAAAGCATAAAAAGGAGCCATGAATGTTGGATGGGGTGCTGAAGTATACACTACAAACTTATTTAGGGCAGTGACATTAAACTCTTTAATGTGGATAATGTAGATCAAGCCCCCCCCCCTATTGTATCCTGTCCTGAGCGTGTGGCACGTCCTCTGTAGAATAAAAAATCATGAGTCTCTAAAGGCGCTGTGGGATGGGCTTAGCAACGGTGTCACCACATGTCTCGATCAACATCCTGGAGGCCGATGTTTAGGGAGGGGTCTTTGGATGTAAACTGGATTTTATTGTCCTCCAGTGTGGTATAACCATGGCATTAGAGTCACACCTTCTGGGCCATGTAATGGGCTGATTTCCAGCGTTGACATTACAGGCTAGTAGGCCTATCTGTGCTCGCCTGGAGTTGGAACAACTTCAGACGACACGATCGGTAAGAGCTCGGCTGTGAATTGGAGCCGCCGGTGATGATTTATTGATGACAGAAGTTGTTCTCTTTCTCGGTTTTAATTATGAGAGCTGGTGAATTCACCACAGCCGGGGGAGTTTGGGGGAAGGGGGCACGTCGGGGTGTCATTAAGATATCTCACAACTTCATCACCATGGCCTAATCCATAATTCACCCTCAGTTCATGTGTGACTAAGAGGGCTTTATTTTAGAGCAGCCTTAACGGGTAAACTCATGTGGAAAAAGGTCCGCTGTGCTGGAGTGGTCTCTGTGTCCCGCCAAGTGGAAGAGTTAAGGAGTGTAAAAGCTACCTTTTTTCGAGGGGGGGGGGGGGGGGGGGGGGAGCCAAGCGGGAGGAGGAGGAGGAGGAGGAGGAACTTCAGGCGTGGACAAGGTAGAGGTCACATGATGCAAGGGGGAAGGAGGGACGTGAGCGGTGGGAGCAATTTCTCGACCTTCTAACTGTATACTGGAGGTGATGTTGTTCATCTTTGGGAGGCTACTTATGTCAGGAAGAGCTTCGGCATGGTGCGCCCGCGGGGGACCTGACATGCACTCCAAGCGTCCAGCATGGAAGAAAAAAAACCCCGCGAGATGTCCCTGGACTGGTGGTGCTCACTCACTCAGCTTTACTTTACAATTCCTCTTGTGGGACTCTGTGCCTATACCACTCACTCCTTCTCAATCTGTCTCTCTCTCTTTCTCTCCCCCTTTGCCCCCACCTCCTGTCCCTTTCTCTTCTGTCTATTATTCCACCTCATTTTTCCCCCCATCTCTCTTTCTCTTCTGGCCCCCCATCACATCCATCACCTCGTCTCGTTTCGCTCTTTCCAGTGGATCCCAGGTTGTTGTTGTGGTTGTTGTTGTTGTTTATTTGTCAGGCCTGTATTCGCAAACAGTTGCTGCCGTTGACAAATGCATCTTATATTTTAATTGCTGAAGTACGGTTAGTCCACTCATAAACCCAAGCAAGACAGAATGAAGTCCCAAAGGTGGCACATGCTTTTCGAATGTCAACCGATACTCACCAGTATGTTCTTATCAGGACCATGCAATGGAGGCAATGTGGACATTTCCACATACTGCCTACCGCGAGTATAGACGACTAGGAAATGCGGATGGGAAATGAATGCCGCCGAAGCTAAAACATTGTGAAACTGACTTACATGGCCAGTTAAGACTGATATGAGGTTATGGGGACTTACATGGCCAGTTAAGACTGATATGAGGTTATGGGACTTACATGGCCAGTTAAGACTGATATGAGGATATGGGGATTTACGTGGCCGGTTAAGACTGAGGTTATGGTTAGGTTTCTGGTTTACGCCACGTCGGACAATGGCTGACAACAACATCAATACTGGCTGCGTTGCATGGTGTTGATAAGGTCTGATGATGGAAATAAAATCATCTGATAATATCCGAAGCTGCTTTTCTTTTCCTAACAAATAATCCAATGGCTTGAGTTATACTTTGTTGCGTGCCATTGGCGTGCACCGAAAATATCAGATCTACAAGCTCTCAATGTGTTGTGCTGTGCTGTGAGCTTGTAAATCAGCTATTTTTGGCATGTTATACGTGCCTGTAACAAAATACTCCACCGCTAACTCTCACTATTTACATTTACATATACTGTACATTTATATATTTCTACCTGTAAATATCTCAAACAACATGTGAAGGCCAAGCAAAGGACCCTAACTCTCCTTCATTTGGTTTTTGGTACTTTATTCCTTATCCTTGTACCTTTACGTCTATTATCTTTTATTATTATTAATATTTATAATTATTTTTCTGAATCCGTCCTGCTGTCCTGCCATGACAATTGTATTTGTGGGATCAATAGGTCTGTCTGTCTGTCTGTCTGTCTTTCAACTTGTTAACTTAGTAGTAAACCTTGTCCACGCTACTGTAAAACATTGGTTTTGCAGTCTTTTTAAGACACAAAAACTGATCATTTGCATGAAAAACGGAAATAAAAAACCACTCAAGCACAAAGAGGAGCCAGTTGGCCTGGAGAGACATATACCTGTACCCCCCCCGTTAGTTTTTCCGTTGACTTTCCCCTTCCTTGGCTCAGTGCTCTGATCACAGGGGTAACACGCTGGCCCTGATCCCAGGCGCTTGCATATTCATCTGGTCTAGGTGCTAATTTGTGTGTTTCATGCCTGTACTCACAAGCTTGTTTGCACACCCCGTTCCACCTGGGCTTGTTCTGGCGTCCTGTCAAAACCCAGGCCAGCGGAACAAACAGCGTCTGTGGAAAATGAAAAAAATACCCATGCATGTTTAATTATGACAGGACACACACAACCAAACACACATGCGCATGCACACACATTCCTTCTCTCCACAGACCTCTCTTCTGAGAAGAGGTGCCTCCTTAGAACCCTGCATTATCGCTTTTTTGAAGTATTGCAAGAGAAAAAATGTATTAATATTTAAAGCGCCTCACCACGTGTGCGTATGTGCATGCACGCATGCCACACACACACACACACACACACACACATGGTGCGGGCACAGGTACAAACACCCTTCTGCTCAATCCGATGTTGAATTGGGATTCAAGATGAGAGGGAAGTGTAATTTATGTATGGGTATAGTACAGGTGTCGCTGATCCTTGCGATGGAATCAGCGAGTGTGAGTATGTTTGGTAATCTAGGAAACAAATTAAAATGGATCCGTGGTTCTGTTTTTAGAGACGCATTACATTCAGATAAAGCTTTCTTTTTTTTTTGCTGGGATAAACCAAAATTACGCTTCGGTGTATCCTACATGTAATGTACGTGCATATTAGTGTTACTATGAAGTACTCCTTGAGGGGTCCCCAGCCAAGCCAAGCACCGTTTTCAAATAATTAGTCCCATAATTATTCTACAAGATGAGAGCCATAACAGAATTATGTGTACATGTCTGCATCTTTATATAGAGGTTATGCGCTTGCATAAAGTGAGTGGCAAAGTGAGTTTAACGTTGTTTAACATTGTTTAATACAATCAGATAATACTTTTCTGTTTGGATATATGGGCTGTCAAGGCCATAAAGTCGTTTTTGCCACTCAGTAGGTGTTCCTGGGTGTGATGATGGTGATGTCACTCGCATACCCTCTATACAAGTCCTTCTGTCCGGTACCCTATACTTAGTTCGCTAGAGTCCTCCAGGTGTCTGTATATTAGGCACTCCTGTTTTCTCTGTCTTCTGTATTGTTCATCTTCGCAACTGTGCTGATCAAAAGCAGCTGCATAAATTCTGTTTATAGTTTGTATGTTTGATTGAAGCGTCAACTAATGCTGCTGTCTTTACGATAATTAGTTTATGCTGACGATGCCATCTGATGATGAATGGAATGTTTTCCTTTTATTTATTTAATTAATTGCCTGTGTGTAATCAAAAACATCCCCGGTTTAGGAAGCTGTCTCAAATCAAAGCATGAATTTTAAATTGGTGGTGAACTTCCAGTGCTCAGCAATATACAGGAGCCAGTACGAGGCAAAACAATAGACCCATCACAGACGTGGAGAGAAGGCGGGAGGCTTGTTTTCTCTCCGGCCTGACCTCTTTTTCTGACGTGTCACATTATGGTTATACAGAACGTGTCTCCTTTGCATACAAAAGGTCAGGAAGATAAATCAAAATCCGCATATATGACTTGCCCGATTCATCACAGGAAAGAGGGTCAAAGTGTTAGGCGTAATCACATTCCCCCCTCCAAATATAAGATGAATCGTCCCTGGTAGCAAGATGAATCTGTGAAAACAGAGGATTTGAGGGCCTAATACAAATATACAATTCTCATTAAAATATCCATTGAAGGCATGCCCCCGCTGTTTAAAGGGATTGTCTTTTTTTCATTTTAATTTCACACTTTTCGGGTGTGAGACAGGAGACTAATTTACCCCTCCAGGTCCCTGATATGTTTGTTGGCTTAGTTACACTGGGTGCTTGTTAGATAATCCACCATGATGCAACACACTGAAACATAATGCTCTTCCAGCGAGCTCGAGTCTTTCAGAGTTGGACCTGTGAGGGGTTTAGCTTCGTATTTCAGCTCTGTTTCCTCCACTCCAGCTGAGACATTAATTAAGATTCCATTCAAGGCCGTTTTTTTTGTGTGTTTTTTTTCACCACTCGCAACCATAATGCTGTGCTGCGGCTAAATCGCGCGCCTACAGGTGCCCCCCAACCCCCACCCATCCTCTCTTAACAAGCTCCCTCATTAACTTCTTAAAATTAATACTGTAACAAAAGGCCATTCCTTTGTTTCCAGCCATTGCATATCCCTCTTTATTTATTGCTCTCTTTGAGCATTTCTAAATGATTCCTTTTTCTCTTTTCTTTTACAAAGGAAACATAAAAAGAAGTGGTTCCTTGCTTAGTTGCTTCCTTAACCCTAACCTCTTCTCTCGGTGAGGAGGTTGCCTTGTGCTTGTTGCAGCCTGTCATGTGGCACTGCCGATGATATCCAGAGAACAGACAGAGGTGCAGGGAAGAGAGGAGACCTGCCATTGAGACACCACATCACACCTCGCCCACACACTGCTAATTAGAGTTAATTATTAATACACTTTGATTTAGTCTGCCTCCCCCACCATCAGGTGCCAAAATATTATTTTCTTTTACATGTTTTCACAAATGAAAGGAATGGAATGGATTGACTGATACAGAACACCCCCCCCCACACACACACACACACACACACACACACACACACACACACACACACACACACACACACTCCACCACCACCACCAGCAGCAGCACAAGATTTAAATCAAAGGCCCTGCTGATTTCATTAGTGGAGGGAATGTGTGTGAATGTCAATATTTAATGATATGATAAGTTAAGTTAGAAGAAAGTTTGTATTAAGTGGAAGAAGAAACCTGTGTTTGGTGAGATTGGCTGCTGCTTGGATGCTGCTGACTGGTGACTGGACCAGAACAGGGATTTGGACTTTTCGACTAGGACTACTGACACTATGGGGTCGATTTAGGACTTCTATTTTACTTACTTCTATATTACTAATCTAATTACAGTATTATGATCTGGGGGCGTGTAGTATGTCATATTGCAATTTTGGGCATGTTAAGAAGCGCTTTTGACACCCCCCGGAGTGCGCAAAACGGCCTTGAATTAGTCATGGGTGTGTTTAAGGCGTGTTTGAGACGTACCCAATCAACATGTCCGTACTATTCTCTTTACCAGTCAGCTGATGTCACATACGGAATGCGCACTTTGGGGATCGTGGTATGACATTTATTCAGGCTGGCACCATAGAAGACATGACATGCCTTTGTCACATTTGGGTTAATTATTCCTATTGCACTGCATGCTGTCACCTTTATGCCTCAAAAGAACAGACCCACCTTTCAGATCGGAATGGAATTGCGAGTAGATAGCAGCATATTGGCAAATTGGTAATTAATTAATTCGATAACGATAGAACCATGTACAATACAGCGAATGAAAGCAAGATTCCTAAGGAATATGGAGATTTTTACATTTAATAAAACGGTTGAGAAATGAGAGAACCATGAGTGTTTATAGGCTAATATCAACGTTTTTTTATGAAAGACCAAACGGGCTGTGAACTTGAAGAGCTCAATCACCATCCCGACACGGAAGAAATATAGCAGTGCATGCATGTATATGCACTGTTGCACTTGCACACAGTAGCCTACACACGCTCTTTATTTGTTTCTATTGAAAAACACCAGTAAAATAACGTTTATTATATTTTATTTCATTCAAGTCACGACGAAGGAATGAGTTGAATGCGTGCTGCGTAATGCTGTGGCCCCGATGGTATGGTCTTCGCTGAGTTCGCTCGTAGCATTTTATTGAAGAAGACTTGAATCGGGTGTGATACAGCATATGAAAGCACATTTCCCACGGATTATGGAGATGTTTTTATTTATTTTTAAGGTTGAGAAATGAAAGAATTATGGCCGTTTCTAATCTCAACATTTTTTTTAAATAGACGCAAAACCGCCATGTCTCATAGAAACAAGTAAATGGGTCTATAAAAATAAGCGCATATAACAGGGGTCTGTAACCTATTTTAAATGAAGTGCCATGTTTTTATTTTCTAAATAGTGAGTCTGCCATATCCAGATTAATTTGAATGACACCACATTAAAATAAAAAAACATATTTTGATTGTCCACAAATATAAAGTTCTTCCTTCTTTTTAAATATGTTCTTGCACATTGTTATAATGATCATTATATATCCCCCTGCAGTCAGAGTTCATAGTTTTAATGAATGAATGTGATGCATTGTGAGCTGGTATAGATCTGCTATTTTCAAAAGTAATCTTTTTATTAAATTTTTGGATTAGCTGTCCTTAGTTGGGCAAATGCATTCTTCTGGGGATCCTTGACATGGGAATGTGCTTGTTTTGCACTGGTTTAAACAACATTAGGAGAAAAGCCCAAATAACCACTTTAGAAACAAGAAAAGCAATCACACAGAAAGCAACTTTACAGAAAAAGAAGCCGCTTATAATAAACAGACATGGCAACACTCTAGCAGCCTCACAGAGCCGCTCAAGTGTCAAATCAAACAGTGCTTTTTGCGTTTATGAGGTGGTCAGACCCACGTCTAATCGTTATGCGCTGAGTGTCTTTAGGTCAAGGGGCTTAATAGCAAATTGCGCAAAGCGAGAATAATTAACATATGGACACTCCCACAATGCTAAAATATTCAGGGACGCGGTATGCCAAATGTGTGTGCGTTCAACACGGGCCGAGTGCGTTCAACACGGGCCGATATGCCTTTCATAATACGAATGTGCGCAGAGCGAGGCCAATTTATGTATTTCCATTGGTAAAACGCACCTTCAAAATCGACCTGCAGAACTATAACCCAGAATCTTTCATAACCTGAAACTTTCCAGGATCCCATGAAGTTTCTGTTTGTGTGCGTTACCATTATACCATTGTAAATCATTTTGATTTAGCGAGACGTCCTGAGCTTGTAGATCGGCTATTTTCACTATACTTTCGTCTGACACGAAGTAGAACATTAATTCACAAAATAACTTAAAAATGTTAAACACAGAAATAAGAGGTTTTTGCCTGACAGCTACGATATACAAGCCCACAATGAGATCATATTTTGTAGTGTCTGTGTTTTCAGCTTGACCAATCCAGGGCAGCGGCAGCATTTGTTCCTCCCATGGGTTCCCAGAACTCAGCATTAGTAATCTCCTGAGCAGGGCACAAATTAGACTCTGAGAATCTTAACTGAAACGGAGCCATAGTGCATGGAAATAAATCCGGAACCCGTGAAATACGCTACATGGCATAATGTGTTTATTAGTTCTTGTAGTTGAAAAGGGCCATCACTGCAATGTGCCCCGGAAGGGTCCGGAATGACAACTCCCAAACCAGCCAGCTCCTTGATCAGGTTCCAGCCAGAAGAACACAAAAAAGGGTGGGGGGGGGGGGGGGGGGGGGGGTAGATGGTTCATGGCGAATGACAGGACGATAGGACAGAGGAGGGAAGTGGAAACAAGGTTAAACTGCAGTCATGGGCTGACCCTGGGAATACCGGTGCCGTCACTTCTGATGAGAATCACCGGGCCCTGAGCACAGATAGGGATGGAAGGTTGTGAGAAAGAGCGATGGTGGCGAAGAACAGCTTGATTCGGGCGAGACATTAATCAGTGAAGATGCGCGTTGGGGTCGCGACCCTTCACTGCACCGGCCATGTTTCAGTTTGGTCACAGAGAGGCTAACTGTACTGTTATAGCCCTCTTACACCTTTCTAAACCTTAACAAATGTAGTCAGGGGAAAAGTTGCTGCGTGTAACTAAGAACCTTCCCCCAGTTCCCTGATAACAGAAATGCTTCTGTTCTTCAAATTTGTTTTGTTATGTTTCTACTGGGCTGATTTTAGATTTTATGGCAAAGTGTGGGTGGACAGAACCGCAACACATGTACACAAGTATCAATTTGTAAATAAACACTCCTGATTTTGCCTTGCAGGAATACAAACTTTTCAACATATGATTCTACAATAAGATACGTGCGTGCCTGTGCACGTGTATTTTGTTAAGTGGAAAATGCATTCAAATGCAGTTCATACGGTGCTGTTCCTTGGCTTTATCAAATCAAAGCTAATACTGTAAGCTTAGTTGTAAGTCGAACATTTATACTTGGAAGAACGTGCAAAGGAGTAGAGCCGGAGTGTTGTTTAACTCTGACATGTCCATTTTTACACTCAAGACAGTAACAGAGAGATAATGAATAGACAGACAGACAGACAGACAGACAGACAGACAGACAGACAGACCCGTAACGTCGACTTCAAGTTTGCTCTTTAACTTCACACCACTGGTCAGTCCATGCAGTAATATCACACCACAATTACACCCAAGTAACTCACCCATTAAATGACTCTGACTTCTCCACTGATCCCGTGGTATTCCCAGTTTGGAAGAGCAGCAGTCTCGCCTCGGACCATGCAACTCATCACCGGCGCTGGCGATAACACCCCTGGACCTGTGGTTGTCTCTTTCGTGGCTTTGACTCCTTTGAAATAGAACCATCAGCGCCCTGTAACAAAACAAATAAATCCTTCCTTCAAGTCTGTTTTGATATGTAATGAGTTTCTCTTGCACTCTTCTGAGATCTTGTTATGTTGCGTATCAGTGGTGTGTCTCTCTGCGGCCTTGGTTCATCTGTCAAACCGGATTTTTCTCCCTCAAAATAATGATCCTCTGCTGCACCGAGGGCCCCGCTAAAGTATCTGCTTATTTAAGATGGCTTTGCACCGTTGTTCCGTGTAGGTAACACCAGGCCCTCAGGAATCGTCTGCTGGAGAGGCCCCCGAAACAGATGGAGACACAAACAAGAGCTAGAATCAAGTGGTGGCAGGGTTAGCAACATGAGAGTATTACTATGGGCATTTTCTGTGGATTTTTCACAATGATAGCTGTCAAAAAAGAAGAAGAAAAAAAACCATTCTATACTGAACATCTGTTCTTGGCTTCAAGTTCAAGTAGCAAATGTCTTGTCAGAAGTACTATTCGAACCAGTATGAATAAAATATTAAATAGTCTGGTATGTGCATGTCATATCAGAAATGCATGTTGCTGCTCAACAGGAATTGATCAGATAAAACTTTATTGATCCCCGGGGGGAAATCCAGGAATTGGCTGAACTATGGTACTTTTTGCTGACTAGTCTGTTTCCTGAGGCTACTTTCAAGAGAACATTGACCTAGTATTCTCAGGAAACCGAATTTGGAGGCTCCCTGAAGAAATGGACTTTAGGTTAGTGTTGAAGATTCCAAATAACGAAATTTGCCACGAGAACTTATTTTAAATGATTATGTTTTTTTGCAGTTCTGAAACGTTAACATGAAAATAAACCTGGACTATAAGATAAACATGAACTATTGTACAGGAAAGTTGTGTGTAGGGCAGGCCTATTCCACATTTCACTCAAACAGTAGTTTCTAATTCTCATTCATGCCTCCCTGATTAAAATCCACCATGCATTATGGCAGACCTGGGCATCAGACGGCTCAGGGGCCAAATACGTCCCTGTGGCTGACTCTGACCGGCCCATGAAAGGTTACTTGGAAATTAGAAAATAAAACATACTTTCTAATTATATGACATTATATATGACATATAACTTATATGGACTAAAACTACATTGCTTTACTTTTGAAGCCTGTTCATTCACGTACATGGCACGCAATTAGTTTCCTGCCGTGAATTGCGTGTGATTGACAACCTGTTAACTTCCTTGTCACCCTTGTTGGGATGTCCGCTCATGCCAAAAAAAGAAAGGTGGATCGTGGATACCGAATGCAGAGGTTTCAACAAAATATGGACTACTAAGTATTTACTTAGTCAAAGGTAGTAATAATAACATATACTTTTAACAATGCTTTTTATATATAAATACATTTTATATTAAGCAGAATTGATTTCAGCCTTTTGGCCCGGCCCTCCACAATATTTTCTGTTTCTCGTTTGGATTCCTTGGGAAACATAATTGCCCACGCCTGCATTATGGGATCATTTTCACTGAGGTCTGAATGTGCAACTTCATAGACACATTGAATTCAAAACCAGATAATGTTGAATTACTAATCATAAACATTTGGCTACATTGAATTTGAATGTTGCATGATAGTCGAACAATTTTATTATATGTCCCGTTTTAGTATTGCAGCTCTTCACAAATTCAAATTCATGGTGACGTTAAAGGTTGGCTGTAACTTATGTAGTTATAAGACAGTGTAGCACCTGATACCTGACCCAGGGTAGTGCCTTCCTTTAGCTATCCAAGGCTAGCATGTCCGCCTCTCCATCCTCCTTCCCTGCTCTTCATCATAATTGAGCAGGGCTGTGAGAGATTCTTGTTGTTCCCAAGGTGCAGCCTTATAAATCCTCAATTCTCTCCATCTTAAATACTCACAGCACTGCATTATGGGAAGGCTTTTCCTTACCCTCGCAGGTAGCCAAATGAATCAGCTCACACATGGGTCTGGGGAGTCAGTGAGAGGGAAGACGCCGCGGCAGACCTGATTCTGTCTGAGGAACGTTGGTAGGAATGTCGAGAGTTCTCTCATAGTTCAAACTGCAATCCAGAACAAAAAAAAAAAAGATTTTGTAAGATCTGTAAGGAAGAGTATTTTAATACAATATAGCTAGTACATCTGCAGTGGTCTCCATACTATTGAGAAATTCAGATCCTGGTGTCGAGTAGGAGACCTATACTGTTTGACAAGTAGTACTACCTGAAGCTCATGAGCGCAATAGTTCCGCTGGCAAAGCGATGTAGATGACCCAGGATTGAATCACACACAGGCAGTATAGGACATCAAAGTTACAGATTGCAGCTTTAAATGAATACTCAGGATTTTACTATATGTATGATGTTCTCCAACCCTCTCCCCTCTCCTCTCATCTCCCTACTGAACCATCTTCCCCCGGGTTTGTCCTTTTAGAGATAAATTAAGGTGATTATTGAGCTTCATTAAAGTGGTAAATAACGAGCTCAAGTACATGGCCGCTTTGCTAATTGGCACAGCATGTGGGTTTGATGTGGCGAGCTTTAGAAGGGGAAGACGTCAGGGGCAGGCAGAGCCTGTGACCTGGGTGCAGTGCCTACCACTGCGTAACCCTCTCTTTCACGGTCTCCCCTGGCTTTTTTCATCATGCTGTGGTTCTCTCTGCATGTTTGTTCGGATTACTAAAGTCAAGGTCTTCATTTTAATGACTTGAATGTAAAAAAAAAGAGAGAAAAAATGATATAAGCAAACACCTTTAGGCTCATTAATCAATGTGTTGGTTTCTCTCTGCCATACAAAATGTCCCTACTTTATACAATAATTAATTTCCTAATTTCCTCCAGTCATCCTGGAGTGCCCTCAACTTAAAATACTTGACATTTACACCCTTTGTATGCAGCTCAGCCTCAAAGAGACTGCAGTGTGAGATGCAGACTCGCTAACACCTAATAACAGATAAACACTCATTAGGACTGTGTCCTATATCCATTATGATTTGTTGTCTTCCCATAGAGGCAAATATATACGTCGGTTCATGGATGGCAGGAATAACTTTAATAACTTGCTTTGGTCAATTGCTACACTAAAGATGGCAAATCTTCATATAGCTCAGCTATACTAAGAATTGACCTTATCATTTCCTATATGGTGGCTTATTTGCAAAGACAATCAAAGTGTGTGTGTGTGTGTGTGTGTGTGTGTGTGTGTGTGTGTGTGTGTGTGTGTGGGGGGGGATTATAACATAGGTATTATAACATAAGAACACAAAACCGGCAACACAACTCTAAAAAGCAGTCTCCGCCAGGTCAGGTACAGTACGTTATTGTGGGCCAACAGGAATTCGCCAATCAGGGTGGAATATGAAAGATCACTTCACTATAGAGATAATGTGTACAGTTTCGCGACAAAAAGTAATATATTTAAAAAAAAATGTTTTGCAAAAAACTGCCTCCTGGTGGCACTATAACAGGACAATATGAAAATGGTAGATTGTCTTCCTTGGCCTAGTGGGAATTTGCGTGCAAATGTTCACGGCAATTTGAGGCATTTTGTTCAAAACAAGCCACTTCTGCAATACTAAGCATTTAAAGTATGAGGTATAAAGTACAGCAGGCTTGTGTTCATAAAACAGAAAGATTGGGTATTGGGTAAGACTGACGTTATGTATCTTACTACACAGGTTCATCCCGATGTTCTGGGCATCTTTGTAATGTTAGTGTTACTAAAAAGCAGGTAAAAGAGTAACGTTAGAGGCAGACTAACATCAGTCACTCTGCCGTTCACTATAGTAGAAGAGGTGCGCCTGGTGAGGGTTTAAACCCCGCAGCTACGTCGAGTCTGCTTACAGGAAATACGTAAGCTGCGACCATGAGACCCGTTCCTGGATTCGTCTATAGTTGGTCTGGATGTCCATAATTGATCAGTTCATGCATATATTTTATTTTACCACTTTTTAGTGGTAAATGGTAAATTAGTGGCCCAATTAGTGGCCCAAACATCTAAGCGAATGTGAGTCATTGTGTCGTTGTGTCGGGGGCTTTGTCAGAGAGTACCTGTTGTACGTGTGTCCTGGGGATCTCTGTATCTGTCTGTCTACCTGTGTGCCTTCTATGTCCATTATGGTCAATCCAGCCCACTGCCTAGTGTACAGACAGCATCCTTCACTACCAGTTTCAAAAGCATATATGGTCTGTCTGTTTGAGGGAGCCATTGGAATCCATTTATTTAAAGGATATTTCGTTTTTAATGTTGTGTTTTTTGTTAAAAGTTTAAAGCACTATTCTGATAATAATCATTGCTATAGTTTGCTCTGTTGCTCTAGCTCTTTAATAAACAGAAAATAATTTTTCAATTGTCAATATACAGGTAGATCAATATTGCATCTGTACGGAAAGCTTGGGTTATCCTCTTGGTCTCTGTCTAGTTTTAGTTTCATTAAATAGACCAGATAGTCCAGACTATACACCGTGAATTGAGCAGCTTTCTGCATGTCAATAAATTCCGTGCAGTGATTCATTTTCTATGTGTTCGAGTTTGGAAACGGAATAAATCAACTTTCAGCACGTTGAGTTATAGAAAACTTCCAAACTCAAACGCAAAAATAATAATCACTGCACATGATTGACTGCATGATTATTGGGGGCACGGTGGCACAGTCGGTAGTGCTGTCGCCTCACAGCTGTGGGCGCTGGCGGCGTGTCCTCTCCTCCACGTCATCAGTGCTCATACCCGACAGGGTTGGTAAAAGGGCCTTTCTGTGTGGAGTTTGCATGTTCTTCCCATGTCCCCTAGGTACCCTGACAAAAACAAAAAAAAAGCAGTAATCCTGGTCTCTAAACTGCCTCCCCCTGGCCAGCCGGGGCGCCTGATGGAGGAGAGGGGAACTGGTTGGAATAACGTGTCCCTTCCATGCGCTACATCCAACCAGGGAAACTCCCCCCTGTCAGGTGCAAGGGAGCGACTTGGACACTCGTGCATGAAGGAAGCATGAGTTCAAGTCCGTTGCTCTCCCCAGGTTGGCGGAGGATGTATAGAGCCCAGGATCACATTAGATAATTGACACGGGTGAAAAATGGGTTACAAAATTGTGGGATAAAAATTATAAGTACAAATTAAATAAAACATATTGATTTATCTACTGATATGATTTGAAAACAGTGGATTTTTTTTAACAAAAGCTTGACCCAGACAAAGAGAATATCCCAACCTGTCAGTACAGGTGCAATATTCATGAGTTTATCATTGTTTAATATGATCGTATTTCTGTTTCAAGAATGGGCTGTCAATGGAGGGTATTGCAGCTTAGATGCAGATATTATAGCATTTAAGTTGCTTGCCGTTAGCATGCGCGCACACACACACTCACACGGTGCAAAAACATGGTCTCTAGCGCTTTCTTCGACCTGGTGGAGATAGTTATTGTGCATTATAAGTGCTTTTGCCCTGGACCTGAGATGACAAAACAGTGGTTCCTGTATAGGTCAGATAAAGCATAGCCTTATGGAAATGAGGACTTTGTTTGAAAAGTTCACTTATTATAGAGCAAGTCACTGTCCCAGAAAAATAGAAAAATATATATGTAATAATCTACCCTCTGGCAAGTGCATTTTGTTTAAAATACTGATGATATAGGTACAGGACTGTGGGAATTGTCCAAACTTTGTGATGGAACACAGTGCAAACTTGCCAAAGGCTTCCTACGCAAGATATATATCTGTTTTATTCCAAAGTGCAAAAAGTGCATATACAGTGCTCATATGAACATGCAATATGTGCAAATACACAACTGACACTCTCATCTGTGTCCCCGGCCATGTTTCCTAGATGGCTGGTGTATTCTATTCTAGTCCTATTCTATTATAATGGCATCATATACAACTTGCAGACATACTGCTAGCTTAAGAGACATAATCCATCATTGCAAAACCAAAAAGAGGAAGAATATATCAAAATAATTTAAAAATAACAACCTGTTTGCTCATCTTTGTTGCTTTAAGTTTCATTTTGCCTATTGTGAGTACACTACTGAATATAATGCCTCTGCTAATATTAGCATAGGTTGTGTGTGTGTGTGTGTGTGTGTGTGTGTGTGTGTGTGTGTGTGTGTGTGTGTGTGTGTGTGTGTGTGTGTGTGTGTGTGTGTGCGTGTGCGTGTGCGTGTGCGTGTGTGTGTGTGTGTGTTTTTAAATTATGAATTATGCCTTTCATGCAAGCAGTTTCTCTGGAAGTTGCTTTTGATGCCATCAGGCAAAGTAGGAGGCAAAATGTATAGTACTGTGTGAGCGACTGAGCGTGTGTGCGTGTCTGTGCTTGAAGGATACCACTGTTTTATAATCAGTGCTAATTGATGTTGGTTATGAATAAACAGGAAAATTAATTACATAAGACATGAAACTGCCTACAGTATGAAAGTCAATTGCACGTCATGACTCCAGAGGGCAAGGGTTTCATCTCCTGTTGATTTTTGTGGACAATTCTACAGTCAAGTCAACCTTGTGGAAGGAAAGGCGTTTATCTTGTCCTGCTGGCATAAATGGATGATCTCCTTTGCCTTGTTGCGTCCCAGGCATCTTGCTGTGAACTTACCGATCCAGTGTTCACACATGAAGACTGAGGGGCAGGAGAGAACATTGGAATATTTGATTTCTCATAGGGCAACTGAGCATTAATAACGCTATGAAACCTCCAATAATTCATTGTGCCTTCTATTGCTAAATGTATAATCTATCGTACGAGAGTCTTTCACACAACGTGTGGGCATCATGGGCTTGTGGATCGGCTATTTGCGCCACGGCACTATGCATAAACAGAGGCAGTTATTGTTATTATTAAATGATACAGGAGATACCACAGCTTGCCACACATCCAGAGGGATAAAGTAACTGAGGGTGAAAACAAATCTCATAATTCTAAGGACTATTGCAGTAGGCTGACCGCAGCAGTTGATGACCTTTGGAGTTGGGTATTCTCCACAAGCACTTACCCCCTCTAATAGAAACGTATTGCAGTGTGCTCCGCTTCAACGCCACCTCAATGCCAACATAACACTATCCAGAATTATTAACACGTTATTTAGTTCATTAAAATAAATTAACTGAAAGGAACCTTGGAAGTGTTACATAGCATGTATAGGGTTGTGGTTGCTGCTTTTAAGTCAAAGAGATATACATACAATTCAAGTGGTCGTCACAATGTAATGTACTTG
The DNA here is from genome assembly GCF_964188405.1 of Protomyctophum parallelum. NCBI lineage: Eukaryota > Metazoa > Chordata > Actinopteri > Myctophiformes > Myctophidae > Protomyctophum > Protomyctophum parallelum. The sequence continues at coordinate 23,247,511 of NC_139701.1, read as the reverse complement.
CATGGGTACATTTTGAAGCATCACTAGTTGTTATTCGGTGCTGACATGATGCAATGTGCCCATGTGTGAAACCAGTGACAGCATAGTGTGGAATAGCTCTGTCTCTTTTCACTTATGGTACACTGGTGTAGGCAGGGTTTAAAGTTGCACATAACCAACCAGTAGAGGGAAACAGAGAGACTTGCTTTAACTTTTGACAAGGGGGGTAGGATCTGGGGGTGTACTGTAATACATTGTAGAACCCTGAGTGTTCATTTTATCATGATAATTCACAAATAGAACCACATGGACCCATACGATACAGGTTCCAATTTCAAAGTTAAATTAACACGCAGGAATTTACTCTGTAACATAATCCACTTATTGGGCATCTTATATAACACCTGTTTTGATGTGTATACTGACTGGCAAAGACACACCAGTCACAGCAACATATTTTGGTACAACATAGGCCTGTGATTTTAATCTGTGTGTGACATGAAAATGATGACATCCTTCCAATTTGACTTATACAGAGTCCAAAGAGTTAAAGCCTTCATTTAGCTCAGTGTTGTGTACAGTTATACAGTTAAGAGGAATATTTACTAAAGCAATCCACAATAAATCGTTAGCCTGAGGCTTCATCACCAGATTTCTCACCATATGGTGGGAGCCTGTAACCCTCCAGTCAACAGCCTAAACTGTGCCATCAGGCTGCAGCCAGTTTACTGATTAACATTTTCATGTTGTTCAGATCAGAAATTAGGCTTTGAATTTATGCAAAATTTCTGTTTCCTCTTAAATGTTTCATGTCACCAATATGTTAAGAGTGGGAATAATACTTCTGATATTTATTTCATAGTGTCTTGCCCGTGAAAACAAATGGAACTTTATGCTGAGAATGAAATATTAAAATCTGTAAAATAAATAAGTGGAAAGACCACTATACATATTTACAAGAGACATGGTGTGATATTTGAAAATAAATGAGGGCTCAACTAGCATACTTAGAAAATGATGTACAATGAGGCAAAAACTGCTTTGGGATATTTTGATAAAATTATTTATGAGTATAAATAAATCATTTATTCACCAGAGCGTAAACTATTTATCTGAAATGAATGCACATGCTGCATTGGTTTCCATACACTGTAGCTGTATTTTAAGGACAGCATTCTGGAGTAGCCCAGCTCTTATGTGGAGAATGAAATGTCAATAACGCCAAAAAGATGGTGCTGCATTACATTTGAATTCCAATAAGACATTATTATGCTTTTTAAGGATAGTCTAAACCTCAGAGGTGAATTTGTTCATTAAAAAATAATTTCTGTGCAATTTATTTTGTGCGTGCATATTCAGTTTATCAAGCATCTTTACCAGGAGTCAGCAACCAGAAGCAAGACAACATTTTATGTATGTATGTTTTCTTAAAGTGATGAATCTTCTGTTTGAATTTAATTTAATGTAATTGGGTCACATGCTTTATCAGCTTATCTGGTGTTATCAGGGTTGAGTGAAGTACAGCCTGTAAAATATATTAGAATAACGGCAAGTATATGCAGTTAAGAGCGATTAGGCATGGGGAAATTACTGTTATTTTAATATTAATAGGAACGACACAAAGGCCAAGCAATAGGGCAAATTACCATACAATTTAAATTATGATCTGCTTTTTAATATGGATTTTCTGAATCCTTGCACTGCCTACAAATAAACACTGTTGCATTTAAGACATTAACCCATTTTGCTTTGCTACATTGATTGCACATACTGTATCAAAAGGCTGTTTCTGAAAAGCACTTCATTTCATAACTGGAGGGTACACTTTGTAGGCTTCATTTTTTTCCCCACCCTGCCACCCTTCCACTCGGGTTTCTGTAGAGAGCTAGGTGTTAACACTACAGAAGCAAGCAGAGTGAGAGAAAAAAAATCCTGCAGGTGCCCTCTGGGTATCTTTCAAATTAATCGTCTGGCTGGTCTGTCTTATGTGCAGTTTTGAAACATTAACAAGACCTTTGAGAGCAGGCGTGAAGAGGAGAGGGAGAGGGGAGAGCAGGACATGGCTTCATGGGCTTTAATGTTTTATTGAACAGATACAAATTATTTTGGCCCCGGCCTTCACTGTTTGGTGTAAGTCAGTGAGGGAGCACGTCGGGGCATGCTTTGGGCGCTACGTGGGGGCATGACAGAGGAGCTGCATATGATGGAGGGGCTGAGGCTTAAAGCCACGTACATTCTGTTTCTCTCTCTCTCTCTCTCTTTAAAGGAAAACTAAACCTTCTTGGAAGACAGTGGATATGAATGACTGTTTTAGTCATTTCTCACATTAAATGTAGCTTTTAGAATATACAGTTTCATGCAACTCTGTCCTTGACAACTCTGTCATTTCACCTACTGTACGTGTCACTGTGGAACGTCTTTGAATATCTGAAACCATGTTGTGAAGACGCTACTGTATGCCTAAGAATGGACTGTGAAATGAATATGCATAATAAACATACTGATGCTGGGGAAATTAAATGTAAATGTTATTATATGGACTGCATCACTTCCTGGTGGCCAACTAGAATGAATAAAGAGGATGGTTCACGGAGGCTCCTGCGGGAGGTTTGCACATGCTCAGTGTAAACAGGAACTGCGATGATGGAGTGTTCCAGCAGAGGTGCTAGATAGAAAGCTCATAACTTGTGATGTAAATAATGAGATCTAGAACAGTTGAGAATTAAACAGCAGCCACCCTTCCCTTTTCAAATGTTTTGTATCATCCACAGCACTTGAATGAACAGTATCCATGTTCCTTTGTCATTTCACAAAAATAAAAGTTTGGCACATACTAAAGAACATGGAAAATCCACAAAAGAAATATACAAAAACATTAACATTTAGTGAATGTACTTGTCCTTTATCTTTCAGTCTGTTATACACAAAAAAAATTCCACAGTTATGAAATTGACTTTTTAAAATAAAAACAAAATCAACTTTGTACTATTCTCTTTTTGTGATATCCTTTTTATTATTTCAGTTCAGTGTCAGCAACTCTCATGCACCTCTAGCACCTCTGTTGGAACACTCCATCATCGCAGTTCCTGTTTACACTGAGCATGTGCAAACCTGGTGCAAACCTCCCGCAGGAGCCTAGGCCGCGCCTCCGTGCACCATCCTCTTTATTCATTTTAGGTGGCCAAGAGGCTCTTTTTCTTTGGCTTTTCGCGCATTTCACTTGCACTGGCCGCACGATACTGCCTCTGGTGGCGGCATGGAATCGGTTAAAGGTCTGGTGACATAAAAAACTTAGTTTTTCTGAGCTCAATTGCACCCAAACAACCTGAACTTTTAACATTCAGTAGATTTTCTGATTTTCTGTCTCAAACAAGAGCTCTGATTTGCCTGTGAACTGTATGTCAGTCCACAAATCCCATATATGACATAACAATTTGCCAGCAGATGTCACTGTTGAGTGATTTTTGTCTGTTTTCATTGCAGCTCAAAAGGCTTCAGAACACACAGAGAAAACACCAGACCACAGAAAGTTCAGGTTGTGTGGGTGTAATTGAGGTCATGAAACCTAAAAGAAAAACATAAATAGGCAATCTACAAGTTCATAAGGAGATGTGATGTTGATAATTTTGCCTATGACAGGCCCAAAATAGGAATGCCAGGGTTTAAGACAGTGGTTATGGAAAAAAATACAGTAAAAGAAGAACATGTTTTCTATGTCAACAACTCCAGTCAGCAAGACAATTCCATAACATGTCACTGTCTGTCCTGGATATCAGCATCAGGAAATGCTTAAAAATATATGGTAGTAAACAAGTATAAACTAGAAAAAGTGCCCCTCGGGGCAGAGGTCTTCACCAGGGCAGGTCAGGGTGTGGCCTCCTGTTGTCGCTATAACAGGCCAATGTGCAAAGTGTTGGATATATTCATCAGCCTAGTAGGAAAGTCTGTGAAAGATTTTACGTAAATTGCACGCTGCGTTCATGATTTGAGGCTTTTTGTTCAAAACGGGCCAATCCTGCAAACTTTGAAAGCCAATGTTAGCCAATTAGGATGGAATATGAAAACCTTTCCTACATTGTGTTGTTTGTGTCTGACATCAGTTGATATACATTTGACTACATATTTAGGCCTACCGTATGTGCATTTGACGGGGGCAGTTGACTCCATCCATATACTGTAGCCTATACAGTATGTGCATTTTGCATTAAGTTTCCCTTTTTTTCTTCTTTTACATTTAAGATGCACTGCAGGTGTAAAAATATATTATGCAAGTTGCTTCAGAGTCACACTAAATTGATATCGGAATAGACAGGGTGACATAATCTACCTTTCAAAGGGAATGACAGCAGCGAGAACCTTTACCTTAATTTCAGTTGATGTCCTGAGCACAGAATCACTATTTATGCATGATTAACAGACCTGCTAATTCAATTAGGGTGACAAGTGGTGGTATTTTGCCTTACACTCAATTGTTCCTAATGTGCTAATGATACATTTACATTGTTAATTCCAGATACTCCTTCATGTTAAACATAATCTACAATTCCTTGAGGGTCGTGTGCAGTCTGTTGTCATTAAGCATGTTGGAATAACCTACTTCCGTTGTTGCAGAGCCGGCGCAGCACTCACCAGTATGCCGTTTTGGCACTTCTGATTTACTGTAGATCCATCTGCATGCTGGTATACTCCCTATTGTGTGCTTGCACCTGCACCTTCTAATCATGCATCAAGTTGTGAGTACAATGTACTGCAGTGGGGCTCTTTATCATGCATTGGATACCAGAGTGCAGGCTGGTACACATGACAAGTTGAGCTAATTAAATTCTCTGTAGGCTATTTCAGAGCCACAATCATTCTGTTTGCTTCATGTAAACAAATACGCTTAGTGGGGGATGAGCAGTGTCACTGGAAAGTCTTCCAATGCTATAGAAATAAGTCAGTAGCATAAGTCATCACACACACAGTCACACACACACACACACACACACACACACACACACACACACACACACACACACACACAGCAATCTCATGATGAACTACAGTTGGAGGGTCCTATTAGTTTGGCAATCGATTCTTTAGAGACTGAAGTTACTGTGATGTTTGTTTTCATAATTTTTCTTTCTGCACTACTGTAGTTTACAGTCTTTCAATGTTTAAGATGTTTAACTACTCAAGCCCTGCTTATTTTATAGTAGACTGCGCCGCACAATGGTGTTGTGCAAAAATAGCCGATCTACAAGCTCACAAAGTGTGACATTGTGAGTTGTGAGCTTGCAGATTAATTAAAGGCTAATTTCAGAAATATTTTAACATTTTTGAAAAGAAAATAGCCTATCAATTTTTTTTACATGCTCTTACAGTAGCTGGCTACTTATCTACTGTTGAATGGCATTGCAATAATTTCAGTCCTGCCAACCAACAAACTAACAAATAGATTATGTTGCATTGCAGTGACAAGTTGAAAATAAGTCAAATGGTGTGGGGGAAAATACAGGGTTTGGATATTTGTAATACTTTATTACCTTTTTCTTTTTACAGGGTCAATGTTCATCCTGGTGTAGCTTATAAACTTCTAAAAACTAGATGCAGTAGCCTATTTAATTCATGTGAAATTATTATTTTCTTCTAACAATGATGTAAATGTATAATACGGTTGCATAAAATGGTCAACATTAAATATGGTAACAATGACCTTGAGTCCTTGACCTTGTTCTGTACAGATAATGAATTGCATTTTTATAGCGCTTTTCCACGTGCTCAAAGTGCTTTACAATGGTTCATTCATTCATACATTTAGAGGTGAAGCAGTGAACAGTCGACGCCAGCGTCCTCACTTCCCACATTCACACACCAATGGTGGCAAGTTTACACCGACCAACTCATTGGAGGCAATGTAGGGTTCAGTGTCTTACCCAAGGACACTTCGACATGTGGACAGGAGGAGACGGGATTCGAACCGCTGACCTCCTGAGCCACAGCCGCCCAAAGATAGATCCCTGACTGTATGGAGCCAACATGTTCTGTACAGAACCCTGACTGTATGGAGCCAACATGAAGGTAGTAGATCAATGTAACCTGTTTCTATGTACACTAACAATGGCCTTGACCTTTGACCTCAAAACCCTGTATGAAGCTTTCAAACAAGGCCCCAAATGAAATGCGACAAGAAAATGTCAACAAAGTGATGTACACTGTACAATACAGTTGGAGGGGATTAGGACCACATACAAACAGCTTCACACTCTCTCTCTCACTCACTCACACACACACACACGCTCGTTAATTTGTATTGATAACGAGCACCTTATCGATCAGGCTTATCGAGCCAGGTTCTTATCGAGCATTTCCTGTTATTTTGTGGAAAGACGGGAGACTATAGAGCGTTGCAGTCCCTCCCCCTTTCAGAACGACGAGTGGCCCAGGAAATGAAATGCAATGCATTTCTCCCATAGGATTTTCTTTAAAGATGGAGTGCCACAATTTTTGTATTTTTCCAGTTTTTCATGTGTCTATGAGGTGACAGTACTTTATTAGACAGACTGGAGTTGTTTTTATGTGCAATTGTGTATTAACTTTGTATTTAGGGTTTCTTCCTGGAGGCTGAACCCTTGACAGTCAAACGGGCCAATGAAGTAAACAGTAATATAGTGACACCACACTATCAGCCCCTCCCCTAACCCCTCCCCCTTTATCATACAACTACAGCTGTGGGTGCGGCTTCAGTTCAGGTGGATCACCACCCATCACCACCCACCAGGCAAACCAGGCATACTTAATGAGCTGGTGGGCGTGTCCACATAAAAGCATGATTTTAACAAATACTGTACACTTTTTGGAAAAAGTTCTTCCCCCTTATATTGTAATAATACATGATGATCATGTTTTAGGGTGGAAAAAAATGGTGGCACTCCATCTTTAAGTATTTATTTAAAGACGGTTACGCCGCGGACAAAGCCAACTCGGATCGTGACAAATCATGACAATGAACACAATATTTAGGGCCGATCAAATCATTAGAAAGAAGAAAATAAATAACACTTTGTTTTGTTTTTCTTCTTATAAATTATTTGATCGGCCCAAAACATTGTGTTCATTGTCATGATTTGTCACGATCCGAGTTGGCTTTGTCCGCGGCGTAACCGTCTTTAAATAAATACTTAAAGAAAATCCTATGGGAGAAATGCATTGCATTTCATTTCCTGGGCCACTCGTCGTTCTGAAAGGGGGAGGGACTGCGACGCTCTATAAATTCTGAACAGAACCAGTATCTTTTACTAGGGCCTTCAAATACAGTACTTCTCTAACAGACGGAAGGTCTGACCTTTTTACCAATACAATAATATTAAAGAAACTGTTTACTGGTTAGTATGTGTACCCTCACTTTAAAAGCGTAATTTTGTTTACCCAGACAGCGCTGGTTGGCCAGGTATCAATACACTTTTAGACCAACATGTTTGTGCCAGCATGGATGATTACATTTATTTCTTGATCACCTCTTGTCTAAACATGACTTCATGGGCCACTATGCTCGATAACAGGCTTGACAAGCCCAAAGTTTATTGATAACGGGTACTATATTTCTTCGGGTATCGGTTATCAAGCTCCATCCCGACACACAACAGTTGTGTTGCTTGCAAATGCATTGTACATACTGTATTGACAGTATTGCAGCACAGTGGTGTACAGTATGCAGAGCTACAAACGTTGCTCCCTTGCTGCAGAGAACTTTGCAGACCATTATTTTGTGTCCTTGTGTCCTAAATATAGTGTGTTTATATCTCATGTTGACATCAGCACTATTGAAGTACAGGTATTGGACAAATTCATTACAACTACAGTACTAGTGTAAAATAATATTATACATTTAAAGAATACATTTCACTGCCAAAACTTAGAAATCAACGGATTAAGGTGGAATTATAGTTTTAAGGTAAGAGAATATATTTTTTCTGGGGCCCATTATTTTGGTAAAGGCCATCGCAGTGACACTGACACAAATACAAGCTGAGAATTCTCTATTGTGGAGGAATTCTTGCAAGCCAGTGCCCTGTTGCTGTATTGATCCATGCAGTTCAGAGATAACAACATGGAGCTATCAACCCAAGGTGTACATGATATACCTGCAGATCCCCACTTATAATCCCTGTTCCCCCAGCTCCTCCTCACAGTGTTAGCAGTCAAGCTGTGTTCAGAAGAAGAAGACAAATGTATAAGATGTCCACCCATCATCCATAAAGTATTAGCGCCGGGAATCCATCACCCTGCGCACAAGTGAGTGCAACTACTACCATTGCACCTTTGGCTGTTATTCTCTGTTGTATGGCGGTGGCCTCAAAAAGAGGTGATCTACAAGCAAACAATATGTTGCAATGTGACAATGTAATGTGCAATGTAGTGAGTTTGCAGATCTGCTACAAGTATAATACATCAGGCTTGAGGAGTGGTGTCATGTTAGGCCAATTGATGCTATGATTTCAAGGTAAAAGTTGATTACAGTAATATCCAGCAAAGAAGAGATTACATATTTGGGCTGTATTCTTGACAAGCTGGTGAAGCTGCTCCTAGACACCCTAGCGGATCTAGGCATCGGTGGAACGGCACTAAAGTGGTTCTCCTCCTACCTCACCGACCGGAACTTCCAGGTTTCCTGGAAAGGTCTGTTATCATCCCCCCGAACCCTCCAAACTGGGGTCCCACAGGGATCTGTACTTGGTCCCCTCCTTTTCTCACTGTACACTAAATCCCTTGGCACTATCATCTCTGCTCACAATATATCCTATCACTGCTACGCCGATGACACACAACTGTTTCTATCCTTCCCCCCCTCTGCCACTCAGATGGAAGAGTGCATCACTGCATGCCTGGCTGACATCTCACAGTGGATGTCCTCCAATCACCTCAAGCTGAACCCAGACAAGACTGAGCTTCTCTTCTTCCCAGCTAAGTCCTGCCCTATGCGGGAGCTAACTATCTCCGTAGACAACGCCCTGGTAACGTCTGTCCCAACAGCCAGGAATCTCGGTGTTGTCCTGGACAGTCAGCTCTCGTTCAAAGCTCACATCACAGCTGTCACTCGATCCTGTAGGTTCACACTCTATAACAGGGGTCCTCAACTGGCGGACCGCGGTCCACGACCGGACCGCGGACCACCTCTCTGCGGACCGCGGACCACCTCTCTGCGGACCCTAGGCAAAAAAGCAAAAGGTCAGGCCAGCAAAAAAAAATCTCTCCCAAGCTCAGGCCAGGCCAGCCACAGTCAATTTCAATTCAGGCAGTGTTGCTGCAGCACAACTACATTGTGTGTCTTATGTTAATGGAGGGAAGAAGTTAATAATATAAATAACATCAGATGGTACATTTCTCATGTGAAATTGCTGCAAAGGCCCCCAAAATTTCCCCCAAGGGCCCCCAAAATGCTGGTGCATGCTACGCGCGCGCAGTGTGATTTGGATTTGGAATTCCACTCCGGGCCTGCACTCTGCACCCCATTATTGGTTGGTTGGAAGGGGATCTGATTTGTATAAGCTTGGCTTGACCATACTAAACGGGCATAGAGCCCCGCTCTCCATGGGACCGGACCTCGGTCTTATTCAAAATAATATTTGTGGACCTTCATCATTTCTAGTTGAGGACCCCTGCTCTATAACATACGACGAATTAGACCGTTCCTCACCCAGGAATCAGCCCAGCTCCTAATCCAGACAACAGTCTTGTCAAAACTCGACTATTGTAAGTCCCTCCTTACTGGCCTACCAGCATTTGTGCACTTAAGCCTCTCCAGCTGATCCAAAATGCCGCAGCTTGCTTGGTCTTCAACCAGCCAAAATTCTCACATGTCTCCCCCCTGCTCTGCTCCCTCCACTGGCTCGCGGTCGCTGCCCGCACAGAATACAAAACTCTGATGCTGGCATTCAAAGCAACCAATGGTAAGGTATGGCTCCCCCATATCTTGCAAGTATGATTGAACCCTACAAACCCTCCCGCGCACTCAGATCAGCCAACGCAGGGAAGCTGGAAGTACCCTCACTAAAAACGCCGGGACAACGCTCCACACGTCCCAAACTCTTCTCCCTTCTGGCTCCAAAACTGTGGAATGCACTTCCCATTGCAGTCAGAACTGCAGCATCACTCCCAATCTTCCGCCGTAGTCTGAAAACCCACCTTTTCAGACTCCATCATGGCCCATAGCACTTACCCTACCCCCTTAGATAGCATTTCTGTAGACTTAGATAGCATTTGATACAAACTTATAGCATGTTATGTAGACAGCACTATAAATAAATGCTTTTTTGTGATGTATTCCCATGCTTTTTGTTCTTGCTTAATGTAAGTCGCTCTGGATTAAGAGCGTCTGCTAAATGCCTAAATTGTAAATTGTAAAGCCTACTTTCCTTAGTGGACGCCCTCTGAGCCCCGCACCACACGTATAAACTGTACTTTTTGGCCAAAAGGGGATTTTGTTTCCACCGGAAAAAAAATATTTTTAGTTACTCCGCTGCGCCCTCTACTGATATTTCCCAGAGAACTGCCTCATAGAGAATATTTTTCCTCCGGTGAAAACAAATCCCTTTCTGGCCAAAAAGTTTATACGTGTGGTGGGGGCTCAGAGTGCGTCCACTAAGGAAAGTAGGCTTTCTAATGACACAACCCGCCTTTGTTTTGGTGAGTAGCAAAAACGTTCTTTTTATTTACGCCAAAGAGGAGAGGCTGGTCTGATTTCGATCTGAGATTTAAAACGGAAAGTCCCATAGCCTTACTGCGCAGGGCAGAATCATAGAAGCAGTTGAAGGCTATGGACCAGAGCTACACCAACATGTGGATTTTTGCAAAACACATTTTTGGAACAAAATACCAGAACGGAGCGTGCAATTTACGTGAAATCTTTCACAGACTTAATTTCCTACTAGGCTGAGGAATATATCCCACCCTTTTCACATTGGCCTGTAGCGCCACTGTGATGGCCATATTTATTATTATTAGAGTTCTACTTTTGGTTAATAGTTTGAGACGTAGGATGGTTTTATGTTGGGTTGTAGCCTATGTTCTGTCTTCAGTCCATGCAGGTGGAGAGTGTTCTGTGAATGGGAGAAGAGGCTTGGGTGTTGGCTTCATTGCCAATCAGTTAGTAATTGATTCTCAGGTTCCTTCTCACCTGTGAGGAACTGATCACCCTGACAGGATTGGTGGCTGCTCTCATCTCCATGGCAACGCTGAGCTGGAAGTCCTAGCCCACCACTATAAAAGCCAGTCTGAGCCTGACCGTCGCTGGAGTAGTGACTTTGATTAGTAGTTTGAGCCCTTCGGAAAGGATCACTTTTGGTTTAGTTATAGTTTGTCCTTTGTTATTAGCACAATTTCAGTTTGTTCTTCATCTTATGTAAATATTCATTCATTTATCCACATTTTAGTTGATAAATTATATTTTTGCACAAGCTGCTGCTTCTCATTTTCAACATGTTTCGTGTCTTTGCCCCTAAGGGTCGTAACAGCCACCAACAGGTGGAATTTTCCAAAACACATTTTTGGAACAAAATGCCTCAGTCATCCTATTGCCATCCAAGGCGTAAGAAGAAATGCCACCCTTTTCACATTGGCCTATTATAGTGCCACCAGGAGGCCACAACCTGACCTGCCCTGGTGGAGACCTGTGCCCTGAGGGGCACTTTTTCTAGTTTATTTATTTATTACTTCAAACCGGAATGAATGCAATACCCACAAACTGGGCCTTTCCTTTGATGGAACAAACCAACTGTCTTGAGGACAGGTTTACTCCATACATTCACCTACTGTACATGACTAGTGAAAATAAACAAAGAAAACATTTCCCAAACCTTAAAGAAATCACAAGGCAAGCACCAGTATTACCATGTTTTTAGCAACACAACTCTTTTCATTCATAATTTATATTTCACAGAAGAATGATGCACACACCCCTGGCAAGTGGTATGTCCCAATCACCATACCCACCCTGTATACAAGGAGCACTGGAGTTGTGTGACTCCTTTAGAAGGATCAGACCAAAAATTGGAAGTGGCAAGTATGTTAAGCTTCTGTTAAAATCAATACATGTGTACGCATATAAAATGTTTATGTTCAATGCATCTCATTCTTAACCTGAAGTAAATGTATATGAAATTAAATTAAATAAAAATGCAAACTGGTCAGGATGTGAAAACAAACTCCCTGAATACACACGCAGCTAGCTAGCCCCTCTCGGAACCCTCCATAAAGCTTTTCTGAAATTTGGATGTCACTTTATGTAGGGTCCCTGTGCGTATCTATATTTTCGTATGGGAATGTTGGAACGCGGACATAAATATCCTCGGTAACTTCGAGTCTGCGCCGTTTGACGTCTTCTTTTTGTTTGCGTTATTCTGAAGGTGTCAACTATAAGTACCTATACATACCGCTGCGAATTCTCTTGTGTCGTGGAAGCCGTTAAGTATTTTGTTTGACCGATTTGGTCGCTTTGATTCTTCTTGTTATCTTATTTACTGATTATTGTACCGCCTCCCGATGTGCGGTTGGCTTGTGCCGGCTACGTTCCTGCCTCTGATCTGCTCTGTCATAGCTATAGCGCCACTAGCTAGCCAGATAGGCGGTACAATGAGGTGTCAATAAACAAGGAAGGAAGAGAAGAATCAAAGCGACCAAATCGGTCAAACAAAGATTAAAAATACTTAACGGCTTCCGCGCCACAGGAGATATTCGCAGCGGTATTTATAGGTACTTAAAGTTCACACATTCAGAAGCCCTCACACGAAAAAAAGTCCTCAAAGAGCGCAGAAGGACTTATCCGAACGTGTTTACGTTAATTTATGTGTGCGTACCGGTGGCAGGGTGGAGGTGGAATAGGACCCAATGCTCTGGGTCTAAAAAATGTCAGAAACTTCAGTAGCATTGGGTTCTGCTTGTAGGGCTAGCAGCTACGTAGCATGATGTAGCATTCAAATTGTTTGGTGCTGAAAGCAGTGCTGACCATGTGAGGCTGAAGATATATAAGCAGTCATATCTGTCTTCATCACACCGAGTCAAACAAAATGTAACTCTTACATTTCTAGTGCTTGACAAGTCCCGAGTTCAAATAATATGATTATTTTGGAGGTCAAGTTTGAGAACCACTGGTCTAGTATGGACTGTATTTTAGTGATAAATAGAGCTCACTTCTGTCTGGGATGGGATCAAAAGTATACGTTATAGAGAGCAGGAGATAATATGTACATCATCTAGAGATTCACTTGTTTATGTTGATAATATTCAGGGTTCAATTTTGACAGCAAATTTTGATTTAGTTGTAGTCGTGAGACATGACCTTTGACACAATCCTGTTTCTGGTTTGACATTGACACAAATTTTGACCTGAATGTCAAGATTCAATATATCCTCAGAGCAATCAGGCAGGCTCTTAACTCAATGGTACATATTTCAGCATGTGTGCAGGAGACCCGGGTTCAAATCCAGGGTAGTATAGGAAAGTTGCATACTGTACTAGTGTAGCTTTAACTCTTTAACAGAGTAACTTGTACTTGACCAGGAGTACTGTAGATGCTTTTTTGTTAACAAATAATCTTCTCTTTCTCCTCTGTCATCCAGACAAATTCTGCTCTGATGCTCCCATTGTGACACACCACAGTCCTAATCCCAGCAACAACTTTTACTGGACATGAGAACAACCATGAAGACATATGTCACATCCAACATCAGCAACAGTATCAGCTCCACAGTTGGACCCAGCATCAGCCCCATGATGACGCAGTAAGTGGGGTGAAAATAGAGATACGATATAAATTATAAATGCATTTGTTTTGAAAGATAGTAATATACCATTATTGTGTAGATCTGTCATATAACCACTTTAACCTCGGCCGTCGTCATATGTTTGATAAAGATGGCTGTGTGGACTGACTTCGCTGATGACAGTAATGTATTGGCAGGGTAAAGAAACCGTGTTACGTAGGAGGAGGGCTTTTGTAGTTATGTGACTGCTGGGTGTGGTTTTATGAAGTGTGTCTGCTTTGTGTCGAACGCTGCAGTATTGCCTCTCGCTTTGTATGCTTGACCTAATTGATTTCTCCTTACACTGGCAAAAGGAACAGTAATTAAGAGCCGAGGCCAGTCCATTGATTTGACTTCCCACCAGAGACCCCATGCTGGCAAATCATTACAGCCCTTCCCAAGGGCTCGATCAGTGAACCAGAGTTTGCGTTTCACCGGGCTTTCGATAATCATTATAATTCTCATTATCAACATCCACTTTCAGCTATTTCATTTCTTGCTTATTTTTATCTTGCTATTTAGCCTATAATCACCAGGCCATTGTGAATTCAGACTGTAATTACACAGTAAAATATTAATTTAACACTAGAGAGAGTGTAAACTATGTTTACACTTAAATTATCACCGAGGATTTTAACGTCTAGGTTTGCGCTCATAAACAGCATTTATATTTGGAGAAGCGGCAGCTGTAGTAATACACCTGTCATAACTGAGGGAGCTGTAATGGTATCAGTGGTTGTATAAAAAGCACTGTTGCTACAGAAATCTATTATAATGACAGTAGATGTGAAAGTGAACACATAAACGCCAGAAGCTTCTTCATTACAAAGACGGAGGGGGGGTAAAAAAAGTTGCCACCGTTTCAATGGAAACAAACATTGCTTTGGGGCCCTTTGTAAACAGCACACAGCTGCTATTTCCAATGATGGGAGCTCCACCTTGTCACAACAGTTCCTTGAAAGAGGAACAGTTTAATGTCAACAATATTTTCTCCATCTGCCTGCTCATGAGAAAGAGAAAAAACAAACAAAAAAAAAGAAACGCAGAATAACTCCAATCCACAGGGAAAACGTTTCTCACCCATTCCAAAAGGAAAGTGCAATGCAAAAAGATGAACTGGTAACATCGAGTGAGGATCCAGTCATAAGCACATGCATGAGACAACAATAGTCTCATGCATCAAAACTGGCCAATCGGAGCCTGTAAATCGGCGATTTCTGACGCGTGTCGTACGATGGGTGGCCTAGCTACTGTGGCACACATTCTGTTCACCTTTGCATCTTTCAAAGAGGTATCAGGTACTATGCTCCGTTATTGAGTATTTTCTATCTAATTTTATTTTCTGCATATGCACTGGTCACATTTCCCTGTAAGCTGGAGGTATTCCACCTGCCAGTCTCATCTCATCTCATTGCCGCTAAGAAGTCTGATCTCTCCCTCTCTGGTTATCTGTTCGGGAGAGATCTGTCCAATTTGCTGAAATTATAATAAGATCTGCCGTTCCCCTGCTGGACACCTCAACCTGACAGGGACTGAGCTAGCCAATTACTTTGCCAGGCTTACTGTTTCATAGGCTAATTGGATAAGAATATATATTTCAATTGAAGCAATTAGTACATGTCTCACCCTCATGATTTGAAGGAATGAATAAAGTAATTCACTATGATAGCTACACGAGCGAAGGTGTCTAGAAAGGTCACATTTTTACATGAGTTACCTGAGCCAAGGACCCCTTCCTGACATTAGTCACAACTATTTGAAAAGCATACTTTATTTAAGAAAAGTACAGTTGCCACAACCAAAGTTTATCTTGAATCCGTTGAGTTAACAGCATCCTGATCAAATTGTGTAACTTATTTCTAGTTCAAGGTATCAAAAGTATCAAAAGTTAGGCCTAATAATTCTTGTCACTTATCATCTGAAACAGTTGCTGTTTCAATCTTTGTCACATGCGACATCATGATTTATTAGGCTGCCTTATGAGGCAAATGTCTCATAATGAATGAGATGCACTTTTAAGTTACTTGTCATCCCTACAACTTCAAATGAGCAGTTCAGTTGCATCAAGTGAACGGCAAGATCGAATATGAAAAGAGAATGGAGCTTTTTTTTGCAATGCTGGATATTCAGCTGGAGTTTGTGTGCATGTCTCTGTATCTCGCACCAAAATGACTTGTGAAATTAAAGCAAAACGCTTTGATCTGTTATGAGATTTGAATAGCAAAAATTTAAATATTTAAAACTTTTCTCCAATGTCACTTTGATCTCACAACTGATTAATAAGGGGTTTGTTATAGAAAATACACTAAACGGATGTGGGAGAGCCAGCCCACTGTAATTGTGAATTGTCTCGCGGAGTGAGGGTAAATTACTCATTTTAAAGTAAAAGGGTAAACAGTTCATTTGAATTGTATTTCATTCCTTTTAAGTTTAATGAGACAAGGAGACAGAGAGTGACTTCAAAAGCCCCAATCTACGGTGGGAAAGATTTTCTTCATGAGAGAATGACATTTCGAAGGGAAAAGTGCTTTCATCGTTTATCACGATGATTAGGAAGTGGAGCCTCTTTGTCTTCTGTCTTTGCCTTTTTCAAGGAAGAAGTAGAGTGGTAGAACTTGGTAAACAGCAGTGTAGGCAATATCACTAAATAACTATCCAGCAGTATACATACACTACAGTCTTGAAAAAAACTGTACTGTATAGTAAATCCACTCTAATTAAATAACAGAAATCAATGCTCTCAACCAGTGGGCTGGGACCCAAAAGTGTGTCGCAAAATGTTTGGATAGGGTCGCGGAAAGAAAACATATTATTGTCGTCGACTCGTCGGTTGGAAACCCATATGGATGTTCAAAACTGTTGCTTTTCAGAAAATGAAAAAAAATTGTCTTCCATTGGAGACATTTCTGTTGGAGTCAGGGACTAACAACTGCAGTACAAAAAACAAATCACAGAGAATAATGTACAGGGACTGAGCATAAAGTGACACACGTGCAAATCCTTAACACGTTGATGTAGTCACTGACATTCATCAGTCATCTATATCTATATCATTGTGCAAGAACGCAATACAGTATGTCGTTATTATTTACTTCATAAGCCCTTGTTAGACAGACTTTACACTTATACTCACTTTCAAACAAATTTGAAAGTAGCACAAATAGCCGATCTATACTGCAATTGTCACTCTTGTACGACGAAGTAGGGCATTATTTACATTAAAAAACATAAAAATGTGAGATATAGGTTTCTGCCCGACAGCAACCATATTTAATTTAGGATTATTTTATAATACGATACTGCATTTTTAGGGCCAGGCAAAATTGCAGTCTCAGTGCAAAACCAGTTGAGACCAACTTCTTCACAATTCATTAAAGGACAACTTTGTCTATTTTACACCTGAATTCTGTCGTGCTATTGTGAGGGCATGAGAGATGCAGACATGTGGCACGTCCAAAGTGTTCTGTTTCTGGAGAACTCGTTCTGTGTACTGGAAAAACTGTGCCAGCCTACAGTATGTAAAATGTGTCTTCCAGACATTATACGTAGGCAGATGCACTGCATGACATGGGGCTACCAGTAGCTTTGCTGGAAGAGCAGAAGTTCAAACTAAAAAAGAAAAGAAAAGTAAGGCTTATAATTTATAAACAATATTTTAGATTATACCTGCTCGAAGATACTCTACTGCATATGTCAGTTTTCAAACATTTTCATGTCAAAGAGCCCCAAATCGCTTATGTACTGTATTTGGCCGCAGACCTCCATCTTTGTCATAATTGTTTATGCCCATTAGATGCTTTTAAACTTTTAGTCTTGCTCGTCCAGTGTGCTTTTTGGAGTATTACCTATTGGGCTTCCCCTCTATGAAAATATTTTTTGTGAGGGATCCGCATAAGAGACAATTTTGGTGATTTTTCCACATTATTCCACACGCAACAAAATGCGGTCAAAGTAGATACATTGTTCCTTTTGCTGGGGACGCCCTACAACCTGCTAAAACACAAATGATAGCTTGCTCGGGCCAATCTTTTAACGTGCTATTTATTGACAAGCTGTTTTTTCTCTCTTTTTTTCTAAGCCAGTATTCTGTTTCTACATTTCTGTCTTTTGTCACGTCAGGACCTTCCTTTGTAAACAGATTGAAAATCTTTACGAGATTATAGTAGCCAACAGCTTATCGGTGGGCGGCAAATGTGCCGAACATAGTTTTGATTCAATAATTACATTAAGTATGATATTTGCTTTGAATAAATGTTTAATTCATCCGTATCTTATTTAAATTCATTAGCATGCAGGGGAATAGAATAATTGTGTCCAGTTTATCCTCTAATGCTTCAATGACTATGCCCTAGTTGAATATAATAGGCTTGTAAACTGCGTATTAAATTAGGATTGCACTGCTACTTACAATACAATGCTTTCTCCCTCTTATAAATATTCAAAATGTAGATTGCCGCAAAGACAAATACGGGACAGAAATCCACTGTTGTTTTCATGTGCCATGAATGTTTCATTGCTTTATGAATCTAAAAAAGTAATTAGAATTTATTCTTCCACTAAGGGGCGCACCGAAGGAAAACACACTAAAAGCCGGCACACTCCTGATTGTCTTAATTCATTTCAGACTGATTTCAGAATATTTTTGAGATGAGTAGATGCTTTTAACCACTTGGAGACAAGCACTGGGTATTTTGTGGCACTCATTTCAGATTACAGGCAAATTCCTATACCCTCGAAATAAATAGTGTAACCGCTTTCAAGCTGGCATCATTCCCACATGTCAAGAGAAATATTTAAATTGTTACTATTCAAATTTTACAGTTATTAAACATTGTATTCACTCATTTTCAAAAATATCAGATCTATACAAGCCCTGTAGATTGGCTATTTGGCTATGAATACAGGTGTGCCTTACGATTTTCACAAATGTTTCATAAATGTTTTAAAAGCACTGCTTTACAGTAGACTCACCTTTGATCTTTCAGTGTCATGCAGTGTTGCATTGGTCATTGCACCGGGTACCACACCGGCCACCCAAAGACTTTTCAGGAGCACACGCACGCACATGCATTGATTAAAAACAACCTTAAGTTCACACCTCAAAATAGTTTACAAAGGCTGCCTGTCAC
This sequence comes from Protomyctophum parallelum, assembly GCF_964188405.1. Taxonomy (NCBI): domain Eukaryota; kingdom Metazoa; phylum Chordata; class Actinopteri; order Myctophiformes; family Myctophidae; genus Protomyctophum; species Protomyctophum parallelum. Next base: position 23,228,624 of record NC_139701.1, on the reverse strand, counting down.
GCCTGCGCTATAGCGTGACTTAAAGTAACAACTAAATATGTAATAATATCATATCTTTTAAGTCCCTCAAACGTATTCTATTTTCTAATGGTTTGAGCTTAAATCACCACTAGTACATGTCATTTCGTTCTGGCATCTGAAGAAGTTTTAGCTGCAGTACCACAATGTTCTGAGGTGGTCGGAGGCACTGATATACAAATTATTTAATCTTTGAGTCATTATAATACTAATGCTAGATAAACCCAGGCTTGTTTACATTCCATGCCAGCTTGGAAAATCAACAATGGCGGACATTGTAAACAAAGTGGAATTGCTTATTTGGAACTGAAGACTGAAGAGGGGGGGGGGAGGAATTTTGATACAGATGACATCACGCATACAACCAAATCAGTTGAGAAGTTCCTGAGAGCAATTTCGATAAAAGCCCCGATGAGAAAGCCTGGTTTCGTATTTGTGGGGATAGAAAACACATAGGGGAGTGCAAAAAACACCCCACATTTTTGAAAAGTACAATTTCATGTTGTAGGACATTTAACATAGGCATGAACTTGTATGCATATCATTGTGTGACCCAGACACATGGCTCTGGTGTGACCTGTAGTAGGTGTTAAGCGACGTGCAGGTGACGTCGTTACAATAGCGTCCCACCAGAGTCACATGAGTTTTCTGTTACTTTGTCCTGACTTACCCCTCACACAGATGATGGCCATAAAAAGCTTGCAAAATGTCTTAAGTGCATTTGTGCTATTGTCTAGTCAGGGAGGTAGTAGGGGTGTAGTGATGAGGTGGCTGTGCTCTTAATAGTGGCTACAGGTCAGTGATGATGTGTCTTCAGAAGCTGTTGACTGTGGCTGACAGGTGATGAACTGAGCCATGAATTGCCTGTCTTAACATTTAGGTGCGGCATAGACAACCTGTGTTTCAAATTGTTGTGGCAAGTTGTAGCGTGCACCACCTGCTCACCGAGCACAATGATCAATGAGGACGATTTTTTTCTTCCTCTGTGACACAGCCCAAAAAGAGGCGGTATTGACATTTGAGTCTGGGACCTAAATCAATGGTAGCTAGTCAAGCCGACTGACTGAGCAAAAGCCATATAAACGTCGAGCTCTCTTGCAGTGGCGGTGGAAATTGATTGATTGCAAGAATGGTAAATATTGAAGAAGGGTGTCAATCCATGTTTTGTTTTTTCAGATTTTCCCAAGCATGTCCTGTTCTGAGGACAGAAAAGCGAAGAGATTGTACCAAAGTGGACTGAGTTTAGAAAGCTTATCTTTCTTTCCCTGGCCTGATCCTTCATATTTTTCACATGGTCTACAGGAGGAGTACTGTAGTTATTATTAAGCAACATAACTTATAAGATCATGGTGGGAAACCATTGAGATTTATATTTTTTAACATCTACGAACAAATTAAGCTCAGTGCGCATCCCTGAGACACACAACAACAGAACACTCAAAGAGCCACCGCTTCCACCTGCCCTTTCCTGTCTTGTCAATACGGTCCCCTCAGAATGCAGGAGCGAGTGACACATCTGATCAAGTCACGGTGCCTCTTAAAGTATATCTCCACACTAATCAAAATGACTGTCTGTTTAATAAAGCATGAAAAAAGCTTTTCCATGAACGGTGTGCTGGGGCGGAAGACATCCCTGTAGAAGATTAATCAACAGATTGGATTCCGCTCTGCGGTGCGAGTCCCCCCTGCAGCACTCGCTTGAACCAAAATACCCCATAATAACTACGCAACAATTTGAATTGTTTTATTATTATTTTCTTTCTCTTATTGTTAGGAAAATAGCAGTCAGAGAATAGATTTATTTTTGTCCTATCATAACCAGACAGAGGTCGGTGTTCTGACTAATGGCAAAGGGCTGAGACCTGCCAGAATGAATCAGTGAGTGTTTTTGGCTTCCTCAGCAATGCCTGCAGTGTCACTAAATGGCAAAATGACTGTGTTGGTACCACAGAGGATGGTGGGATGCTGGCTGAGTGGAAAGTCGGCACCCACTGGTTCATGTTGCCACTTAACCACTTTAGACTGGGGTCCCCCAGGCCACTGATTTCCCCCACCCTCTACCACAAATCTCTTCACCGAAATAGCTAATCTACAAGACCACAAAGTGCTGTAACATGACACACTGTGAGCGTGAAAATCTGCTATTTTTGCAGAACGTTTGCTCCCTGAATAGAGACCGTAGGATTCGTGTGGTTAACAGGGTGCGGCAGTGAACTCTCTAAAGGCCTCCACACAGTTTATGGGCCACTCAGTGATGCAATGTAGCATAAAATGGTCTTACTTAAGGCTGTGGTATGGTGGCAGTGGTTAACCCTGAAGGAAAAGTGATTTTCCCCAGATCAGTATAACTGCGGGTGCAGGAAAAGCGGCCAATTACCTCTGGATAGGATCAGAGATGAATTATCAATTGCTAGGTTCAAGGTTGTGTTCACCTATCCACGTCACATTCAACAACAGAGTCATGCAAATACAGAGTACAATATCTGGTGTTATCATTGTGGTTATTGCAGTGTGAGAGTCTGAGAGGGCAGATTCGCTAAAATAGAATCAGCCTCGTCGTTTTTCTGCTCAACTCGCGAAAATAGTATTGATTAATGGTCGTCACCCCTTTTTCACGCAGAATGATGTAAAGACCTTGTCAGTTGCTATCACCTTCTCGGAGAACATGTTCCATCAATCCCCATGGCCAAACGGGCAAGCAATGGCACACTCCACATATTTCACCTAGGCAGCCAAAGTGGGCCAGTAAGTGGGACAAGACCCTGGGACAAAAAGTGACACATAGGAAGGTGACAGCTTTTCACACCTGGGAATAATGGTTTTGATGATAGGCGTCCTGCTTGTTTCACCGCTGTGGAACCGGACAGAGACCAAAAAATGTGCGATAATACACACAATTAGCTCATGGTGCAAAAAACTCCCTGGGTCCCCACAAGCCAGGACAAATCGTAACTCCGGCGTTCACCATGGGCAAGTGACGGCACGGCCTAATCTCCACACTGGAGGTCTGCCTGCGCTTTGACACATCAAGGATACAATTATTGGACCCTAAAGCTAGGCCTGTCCCCACATGTACTGTACACCATCAGCTGGGTTCGGGAATAAGATGGATAGCACCGCGGTTCACTTCCACACTGCCGTCATCTTACAGCCATACTGTAATCACTCCGAAGCCAAACAACATCGCCTTATCACTCTATATGACTGTTCTTGTATAACACGACTATATAATGATCAGCATTGTAAATGCATGCAGTCTTTCTTCTCTGATATGGCTGTCTTTTCGTCTTTGAGGCGACTGATTTTACACATGTGCAGCGACTTCAAACGCAAATCAGTGTTAATATCCGTTTGCATGTCCAATTTATCCCGTCAGAGTTTGCCTTTTCCCTTGTGTTTTGTAAAGGGAATTGGCGTTCCACCGTCAGAGAAGCGCTGGCCAATTTTTGTGTCATTACCACTGAGTACAGCAAAAAAGCTATTTTTGGTTTTCATCTGACCATGTTGACATGCTTTCCACATTACTGTCCTGTGATGGAGCTGGAGCGTGACAGAACAGAGGATGCATAGGGGTATTAGCTGATGGGACGTTTTGATCATTTCTATGGTGTACTAGTGTACGCTGCTCTCCGACTCATCAGCATGGGACAAAGTTCTGCCTCTCTCTCTCTCTCTCTCTCTCTCTCTCTCTCTCTCTCTCAGGAATCCTTAAGATAGGGGCTTATATAGCTGACTCTTTAATGCTTTCCAGCAAAGATGATGTTGGCCCATAAAGAGAAGGAACGGGGGTGAGATCAATAAAACCAGGCCTCTAATAAAGTCAGAGAGGGATTAAATATACACAGTGCACCCTGCGTGCTGCTTTTGTGAAACAAAGAAGCATATCGCACGCTGAGGTTAAAGATGACAAAGACCCTTAAGTTATGATGCTACTTCATAGCTGAGAGTACAATTAGCTTGAGTATAAATGTGGGTACACTTTAATATTTATTACAGAACAGTTGTACCAATTAACACCTCAGGAAAGCATACTGTATGTGTATAATAATGATTTAGAACAATGGGCTTCCGTCTTTGATATACAGTAGGCCTAGTCAGTACTGTATATATTGTTCAGAAATGAATGCTATTGGTCATCCCTTAACCACTTAAGCCTTATTTTATACTTTGGCGTATGACAGTGTCGTTGAAGAGTACCGGAAATAGCCAATATAAAAGCTCACAACGCGAGGAGGGGATCTTCAGCGGATTCCGTCGTTCTTCCGGGTTCTTGGAAACCCCCCCCCCCCCCGCCATTGCGTTTAGTTTTACTGAGGTTAGGTTTAGGGTTAGGTTTAGATTTAGGTTTAGGCTGTCAATCACAGCGACTGGCCAATCACAGTGCACCCTTTACTCCACTACATGTACTGTATTTGAAAACTTTAGTTAATTACTATTTACCGTACTTACTTTGGAGATTTTGATTGTTACAAAACATACATTACCACCTCATTTAGGCCATTTGAAAATTGTCGATCTACAAACTCACAATGCATCGTGATGCAATTCATTGTCTTTTTTTTTTTAAGATTTGTATACATTTGAAAACTTACTTTTGGTACTTGAAGTACATTTTGATGCCAATACTTTTGTACTTTTACTCATGTACATTTTGAATTCCGCACTTTTACTTGTAACAGAGTATTTCTATATTGCAGTATTGATACTTTACTTTTACTAAACTTGTGAGTATTTTTTCCACCACATGGTATCAGTCACTCATTACTAGAACACTCTTCATGTAGTGCACACAGTGTTACCACTCCCAAAAGCCATGTCGGGTTCATCATTGTGAGAAGATTAACAACGGTGCAGACTCTAAATGAATTGCCACGGATACCATCAGCCTCATCACTATTCCCTTTCTCCCTCCACCCCAACCCCCCCCCCCCCCCCCCCCCCCCACCCACCCCCACCCGTGGGTTGTCCAGCAGAGTCTTGGGACGTGTTTATGGCGGGTTGGGATTAAGGAGGCCAGATCTACCCGGCCGTTTCTCAAGGCCTCAGAAGCCCAGTTGGCTAATTAAACAGTAACTGTCCAGACATGGGCCCCCGTCCTTTTCCCTGCTCTCGCCTTCAATTCCTGCAGTTTAATTTATTTGGAGAGGGGGGAGGTGGCCCTGTGGGCGGCTGGGCTGACTTCCAGCTCTGCCACGAACATTGGTCTGGGGGGTTTGTGGGGTTATGGGGGAGGTGGATGGGGTGAAAAGGTAGAGCCATCAGGGATGAGCCGGGTCAAGCTATTTAAGTCAATATCTCTCACCCCCTCTGACAGCCTGAGTAAGACCTTCCTGATCCACAAGGCCGGTGGATGGCGTCTACTTCTCATCAGCAAGGGATTGTGGGATTTTGGCTGCGGTAGCAGGGCTGGAGGGGCAGAGGCATGTGTCCGACGGGGTCCCTGCAGAGCGGGCATTAGAATGAAGCCCTCCACTGAGGTTGACCTAGCCCCAGGGCGTGTGTGTCACCAGACATGCCATCAGCGCTGGCATGTCAGCACATTTGCACTTCAAAAACGCCAGGCGTGACTTGATAGATTTGATGGACTTCGTCAGAGGTGATTCATTACAGAAGTCAGCCCAGCGCACCCTCCTCCTGCACCCTCCTCCTGCACACTTATATTGTCCGTTCATGAAAGTTATATGAATATAAAACTATTGGGCTGATAAAATGGAAAAGGAATACATGGAATTGAGTTATGGAACACAAACCAAATGTTTTATATTCCAGCCTCTTCAACATGCACATAATAATATACATTTGCCTCACAACACTCATTATCCTTTATAAAAGATATAACACCCATCCCATCCTATCAGCCTATCCTCTACTCTTCAATACTGTCTGTTTGTCTATATACTGCAGTTAGAGCAACAACGACAACCAAGCTTACATATATATACACTGCAGACAGACAAAATGTGACACCCTCGGTTTAAGGTCAACAGTTCTACATTTGGAAGCTTATAAAATGTCCCCCATCAATATTTTAGCACATCAATTGTAAGCCTTGGTAAACACATCTTCCCCTGAAAAGTAAATTATCAGTGGACAAAGCCACAAGGGATTGACTGTCTGGGCGTTGTCATGTCTGTCTGCCTGCCTGCCTGTCTGCCTGCCTGCCTGCCTGCCTGCCTGCCTGCCTGCCTGCCTGCCTGCCTGCCTGCCTGCTCTCCCCCCTCTGTCACCCCCCCCACCTCTCAGTGTCGCCCCCCCTCTCTGTCTTTGAGTAGGCCGACCAATGCAATCAAGCCAAGCTCTTGTTGGGGATTTTTCAAACTAAACAATGCCGTGGGCATATTGTATTCTCAGGAGAGCTGTTGGTCAAGGATGGAAGTCATTCACCTGCCAGATTGATGGCCAACATCCTTGTCATTGACGCTGGATGGTCAAGAACAAGTGACCTTTTTAGAAATTCCAGAATGTATTGACTGTACATTTGAGTTGTAGGTGAAGTATGTTTTACAATCTGTACAAATAGTAAATGTAAAGCCTAGATTTAAAATAATGTAACACAGACCTTATATCCTTAATCCTTGTATTTAAATATCTACAGTATGTATTTAAATAAGCGTTTTGAGCAGATAGATCTGCAATTTTTTGGGCTAAACCATATCACAATTATGGATTGAGCTTTCAAAGTAGTGCAGGACTTGTACTCTTTATACTGGAAAGATAGGTTGAAGTATACTGCGCTGCAGTGGACATAAAAAATGTGTAATACAATGTATTATACATGTGTCATAGTTCTATGACACATAATCTATGCTTGAACATCTACAAGCATATTGGGTTGAGATGCATCATGCAGCGTGTTGTAGAGCTTGTAGATCGGCTATTTTGCAGCGCAACAATGGTGTGACGAAGTATAAAATAAGTGGTTAAAGGAAATACTCACACTATTGACCGCGATCACATTGGCTCGGCCTTGGCTGGATGTAAAACTGATGCTGGTCAGGGCGTTTGTGCGAAACATCTCTGTGGAGCGGAGAGGTTCATCACACACAGATGATGCTGTTCACCGAGGTGTGAAGTTTCTTCAGGCAGGGAAAAGCAGAGTTACCACCCGTAAAGCTCGCTTATTCCTCTTGGAAAAGCAGTTCCATCAGCACACATTGAGTTATGTGTTATCGCTCTTCACTGAGCCAAGGTCTGATGGTGTTGTTGATGATTATTAAGCAATGTCAGATACTCTGTCTACATCTATGTAGCCTACGGATTCACAGGGAACAAGTTACAGAAAATAGAAATAAGAGTTTACTGTGTACTGTAGCTACATGTCCTGAGCTAATGTCAAACCAAGCAAGCACCCCACGTACCTTCACACAGACATACTAGTGTATTGTATGCGCACGCACACGCACACACATAGACACCATTATTTAAGTCTAATGCATACAAAGTATTACAATCCACATGGCCATTCAAAAGGTTGCTTGTCCATCACTTTAACAAGAGCACAGTGGCAGCGGTTTTACCAGGCAAAACAACAATTTAAGTGTTGTGGTGATGGCACGCTCCCGTCACATCCTATCACACATTACTGACTTTGGTTTGCAAAACCCCATCCACAGCCAAAAGCGAGGCAGTGCTCAATGTTAACTGCAAATCACAAATCGTAGCTCATGACGCGAACCGCTGCACAGAAGCCAAGTGCCAAAAGGCCTCTGGCCAAAGCCAGCATCAGTCTTAGAAGTGGTTTGAAACAGTGAGCAAAAGAAGGGGCATGAATCTGCCTCCGAGCCTAACAGAGACAGAGCTTCAATCTTCAATGGGAAAAAGATAGCAAAACAAGAGGAGCGGGGGGGTAGGGAAAAATGTGGAATGGCCATCTTATCCATCATTTCTCTAAAAGGTCAGGATTTTGTAGGTGGAAGTGGGAAGAGCAGCGAGTTGCAGATGCCCTGAACAGCAGGGTATTTTCCGCTGCCATGGTCAGCTAAGGACGGCTCCTTTTAAAACACATCTGCCAGTAAACATTTTGGCCCGACTCTGGGTCATCTCTCCTGTCTGGTTGAGAGACTCAGCAGAGCGTGAATTTGTACTGTACCTGCACAAACCTTAAAACTACCAGTCACTCATTCTAGACTGTCCTCTTACCCTGTGTGACTGCCTGTTCCCTGCTGAGGGTGTTAGGTGGATGTAGACTGTCCTCTTACCCTGTGTGACTGCCTGTTCCCTGCTGAGGGTGTTAGGTGGATGTAGACTGTCCTCTTACCCTGTGTGACTGCCTGTTCCCTGCTGAGGGTGTTAGGTGGATGTGCATGTGCTGGAGCACTTGGCTCTTAACCAGATTGGATCTCTTTTTGTGCTGCAGATGTTATAATTAGAGAATGTATTTCCTTAGTTTTTCTTACTGTACTGTATGTCTCTGCGGGAGGCTGACCAACTATAAGAGGGTCAGTCTGTGTGTCCGTCTGTGTGATTGTCCGGAGCTAATATCAAAACCACTGGACCAATCACAGCCAAGTTTTCTTGTGCACATTGCTAGTTCCATTTTATTGTCACATTGGGCTGAAACCTTGCCTACATTTTGGAGACACATGTCACTCAAATGAAATGCTTATTGTAGAAAAAATGCCAGACACTAGACGGTGAACATTTTTCTCAAAGAAATATATACCAGTAACACGCCTAAGGGCGAGAAGCGACCTCGCGCTGAAGCAACAGAGCTTCTTAATACGGCACAGTTGAGAAGCCGGAGTTAAACGCCGGCTCGCGGCAGCATCCTCCGTGAGACTCTGATGGTGGCGTTCCCTGGCCAGACAGTGGCGCCGCTCGTCGGCAGTCTTCGTGAGAGTGTGTAGGTCGTACTGCTGGGGCAGATCGGCGCGTGCACTCATCCGCCTGGGTGACGGCAGACTGCTTGTGAGTGCTGTTGATTTGGCATGGGATCAACGGTGACCAAAAGATGCACAATGAAAAACGGGTATGGCCAGGATTCATGGTATTCGTGGTATTCATGGGGGTGACGGACTAACGGATTGATGGGAAATGCAACTTTTCATAGTAAATGCGATCTGCGGTCACAATTTTAAAAATAAAGGCATAATAATAAGATAATAATAATTGGAAAATAAATGACTTCCGAGGCCTAACAGATGATGGCCCAATGGCCCATCATCTGTTAGTGCCATTTGACCTCATCCACTCACCAGAGAGAGAGAGGACAAAATGGCCCTGCATGCAGCTCTATATGGACAGGGAAACCAGGACAACACATGCCAGTCACATGAAGTGACACATGCTCTTCAGGGTGCATAGTATTTACGGGGGAACGTGCACACCATTCAGTGCAGTTGGAGAGCATGTTCCCTTCCACTGTCACAATGATGAAACGGTTGCTCTGCAGAGCCAACAGAATTACGGCAGCAGGGACAGATGTTAGCGCGGTGATAAGTTTGTCCGTCAGCTCCATGTTTGCTGCTCGTGTGCCCCCATGGGGGAGACGAGGACATCTGGAAGGAATTGCCAATGGGATTGATACATTATCTGGCTTAATGAAAAATGAATTTCCCTCCCGTCATATAAACACGAAATGACCTGAACCACTACAAGTTTATTTACAGCCCTATATATACCTACTGTATCTGTATATGAAAAATCACACCCTTGTGAAGTGAGGGGCGCTCTTATCATCATACATCATCATGCATCATCTCATACTGGCCAATCAGAATGCCTGTTGTCTGTGATTGGTTAGCTGATTTGCTCGTTTACAACATCAATGTTTTGTCGTTTAATTTACGTCATATTTAGTGGAATTTTGACCTAATTTCTCCGTTCATTGTCAATGGCAAATCTTGAGACGTGTGGGGACAAGAATTAGCGGATAATTGACCTGAATTCCCCCTTCATTGTCAATGGCAAATATTGAGACGTGTGGAGACAAAAGCTGTATTCAAAAATCACACCCGTGTGAAGTGAGGTGGGCTTTTATCATTATACAATATACATCATCCCATGAACAACTGAATATTATGTGATTGGTTAGCCGATTTGCTCGTCTAAATATGACATATTGGCCTGGCTGACGACGGGGAATTTCGAATTAGGCTCTAAACTAACATGAAAAGTCCATAGACTTGGATGGCCTATGACGTAATTTCGGAAAGCCATGCATTGGAGGGCTAGGCACCCCTCAAAAAACGATATCAAGTGTGTTTTAAGGCCAACACGATCCATTAGCTTAACTTCAATGTGCCTTGGCATAGATTGTACAATTCTGTAAATCGACTGGAGGGTGTAGTGGAATTCTGTTCAGTAATTGATGAGGCAATAGGAGTCTGAGACAATATTATAGGTGGTGATGGTCATGGTTTGTTATTCAACCCTACTACATACCTCTCTATGTAGTTGTTGGTGTTCGTTTTGACAGTCGGATCACGTCCTGCATTAACATTATCAGTCACCTGAGGAAGAATTGCCCTTCTGTTTTTCCTACATATTACATATATTACATATTATATTACACTAATGCACAAGCGTCACGGTCATCGAAAAGCACAATCATTGTATTATGATGATTACATTAATACATACAAATATGTATATTATACAGGGGCATGTCGTGCTGATTATATGTGCACATGTCCAACATGTTACTAAATGATGCAGGATTCACCTTGGATCCCAGTTCATGCACTATTTAATACTTACTTATATACGATGCGATGTCGGTTGAAAGGACTCCTATTATGAGAATGCGGAAAACGCTACATTATTGCCTGTAGTAGATACTATATAACAAGAGCTAAAGCTTCTGCTCGGTCAATCTTTGCACCGTCTGACGGCTAGACGAGCAAGAGCGAGGGTAATACATTAATCATGAATTGTTCGAAGGACACAAACTGCATAAAAGCATGCAATGGCAGGGTCACGGGCATTGTGCACGATGCGAGTCAAGAGGACAGATTTGCTGGGAGTCTGTTTAATGTGCGCAGTTGTGCTTAAGATTGTTTAGAGCTCAGTGATTTGAGATTACCGCCACAGGGGGCAGCCCGGGGGCATTTCCTATGATGAGCTTTTGAAAATGTCACGAATAATGGGGCTTTGCTTCTCAAGGTGGGCTTTCCTTTCTTCCCACTCGTCCACACGGGGAAAAAACCTTTAGAAAAGTTATAGCATATATGCTAAAACCAGGTATAAACTCAACCTTGTCGGTTGAGTTTATAATCGCATGGCAAACAAACTGAGCATGTTTGGTGCTCGTTTAAACTACCGAAGTAGAGTGTTTTGCTACATCAATAATAACCGCCGGTCTTTTCCTCAACCAAGGATGCTCTGCTATTGAACTGTCAGTAAGGTGTGGCCTTCAAAGCTGTGCCTGGAGACCTTCTCTTGGTCTCCTTTGCCGCACTGGTGAATCCAGGGACACCAGTCAGGTTCCACCCCGGCAGCCCGGCCCCGGGGACCACCTCATTAGCTGTCATTAAATGTTTTAAAGTTTGCATAATTGATCCTCTCCAATAAGTCGTCATTGATTTATGGAGGTCTGGTCTAAGGGAGGCATTGGTTAAAAATTCATAACCCTGCTATGCGTCTTCACAATCCATTAGCTGCTCCTAGACCTAAAGTCCTTCCATTGATTGACCTTGTGCAGGGAATCTCATGGACGCTGCATTTTTCACCCTTTATCACACTGTGGGAAGAGTTATGTTTCAGCTCTTTCCCCTGATAGATCTGACTTTAATTCTCTCTCTCTCTCTCTCTATCTCTCTCTCTCTCTCTCTCTCTCTCTCTCTCTCTCTCTCTCTCTCTCTCTCTCTCTCTCTCTCTCTCCCCCCCCCCCCCCCTCCCCGCATCTAAACTGAAGACCTTACTCTGAAGACGATGAATAAATAAAGCATGGTCCATAAACAGCTTTCCACTATTATTTAAGCTTCCAGGACCTGGTGCACTGACAGCTTCCCTTTCTCTCTCTCCCCGCCATCAAATTCAAGTGTGTAAATTTTCTAAAAGGCACTGAATGTTTTATGATGATTTCAGGGAATGATGGAGTAATAGCTGAATAGTGGAGCTATTAGTTTTAATATTTATATTGAGTGCTTTGAATCATTAATGTGACAGGATGTAAAATCAGAGCTGCGGGACTTATGTACTTCACAGCCACAGCCACTCATGAAAAATATTTGTTTTCCTGAGCACCCGCACCAAACTGTTGTGAGCTATCCATCGGGGTGGAACAATGACGCTTTCTCTTTTTTTCCATACATTTTAATCTTGAAGAAGAAAAAAAACATGCTTCTTGGAAAGCATTGGTTAAATATAGAGCACTCGTGAGGACAATAAATAGAGCACATCTAGGGAGATGTTGTGTTCATAATTCAGGGGTCAAGTGAGATCACCCAGCTGAGGGCATAGCGTACAGTATGTTACTTATACCCAGTAATGTTGGTTAATTTGTGTCATGTCATTTTTGCCAAGCTAGCTGTTATTATGGAAATGGTAACCAGCGGCGACACGTTACCAGCTTGTTCAGCAGAGAAGTGTAAATCTCAAACCACTTGACTGTTTCAGTTTTCATTACGTTTGTGGCATACTTTTCCTGCGCAAATATTTAATAAATGATGTAGCACACCCGTTAACCACATTATCTAGCCGCTCACAACTCAGTTATTCTGTTGGGGTATAATTATCTATGTGTGAGGTTGAATTTAAACTGACTTTGCCCATGAACACACAGTTGCATTGCCTTCACATACCCACGTGAATTAGTTGAAAATCCTAGCAACTACCGCCTGTTGTGTTGGAGTCGCTTTTCACAAAGAAAAAGGAACATCTTATTCTTGACTTTGGTTCTCAGGTGCCTTTAATCTCACTGGCAGAGGTTATAGAGCAGGATTTCTACCAGATTTGTGCCCTTGGTTTAGTGCTGCTATGCAGTGGTGGAAAGTAACTAAGTACCCCTACCCCACTACATCTCAAAGGAAAATATTGTCCTTTTACTTCACTACAATTATATGAAGAGTTTAGTTACTGCAGGTTACTTTATTTTAAGTATATTTTGATGCCGATACTTTTACTAAAGTACATTTCTTATTTGGGACATCAACTTGTAACAGCGTATTATCTACATTGCAGTATTGATATTTTTACTTAAGTAGAAAAACATGTGAGTGCTTCTTCCATCACTGCTGCTAGCTATGTCCCTTTGGCTCGGGGAAGCATTGTGTATTTTGTGCACTGCAGAGCTTTGGAGTTAAAGGCCAGTTTATTCTTGCGGGTATCAGACAGCCTGGTCCTGGGGGAGCAGGCTCTTTCATGCACAGTTAGTGCACTTGACTCAGCATGGAGATGCTCTCAGATGGGAAAGCCATGTTTAGAGCATGTCTTATGAGACATTAAAGCACTACTGTTCCATTGTTTTTAGCTCTTCCTAAATGTCACTTTCCTCTCCTGAGTCTGCCTCTCACCACGACATGATGGGGTGCATCGCAGAAAAAGGAATTTTCTCTGCTCCCATGGTCCATCTGAAAGGAGAAACACTGCCTCTGGCCAGTGTTGTTGTTGTTTTTACATGCAGTAGAAGAAATTAACTACATGGAATCCAACGATTTATAGTTAATCTAGTAAACCACCAAACAATGGCAATTGTTTTGGCCAGTAGCATGTTTCGCTAATCAGTCCTACAGATTTTGGCCAGAGCTAGTCACATAAATCACCACAGATATCTATGGGATGAAGATGTATCATACAGAGGTTTGAAGTTCCATAGCAATTGGCTATAATTGACTTCCAAAGGGCAAAACAATCATGAAGGCATTGTCCGATCGACACCAAATTTGAATCGATTTATTGTTGCCATACACATTGCAGAGCCAAAAGCAATTTCACTTAGGCTCATAGGGGTGCACCACAAATGTTTATTTTATTATTATTATATTTGTTTATAGTTTTTTGTTATTATTCTTATTTTAAATGCTGGTAATGGACAGTAAAATAAATACATAAATGCAGCAGCAGCTTGCTAAGAGTGACATGAAAGCTAACTAGTTACGGTATAGTTTTTCGATCTTGGTTCCTCCATGAATACCGCCAGTAAACGCTTTCTAAAATACATAAAGCTAGAATAGGTTGTTACGTGCAGTAACTTTAGTGATTACATTTGGAAATATCCACTTAATGCTACAAGCCATACCATCCCCTAAGTGGCCCAAACAAAACATTACTGCATGTGTGGCGAAGGAGCGAGTCAGGAGGACAGTTGGTGGATTTTCAAACTTAAGACTTAAGCAGAGTTAAAGCCAATTGGATTGACATATCCAATAACACAAATGACTAGTGAACCTCAATCTGGGTCTGAAGTCTCTGAACATGCAAAGTCAAAGATGAGGGAAGAATTTGCAGCAAGTTTCTGTTCTCCATTTGCAGTCTTAATAATTGAAAACACACTTGGTTTGATTGCCACTGGAGCCACTAAACCGCATCAGTAAACGGGGGTGAGTTTCAAAATGTGTAAAGATTGTAATCCTATGGAGAGCTGAGAGGTGTGCTGCCCTCCATTCGCCGCTTGGTAATGCTCTCTTAGGTGAATGATAATGACTTGTCTGGATTCAAATGTTACTATAATTGAGAAAGAGATGCCGTGACTGGAACAGATGTTTCACATACTGTAGACTGCTCCTTAAAGAGGTGTGTGTGTGTGTGTGTGTGTGTGTGTGTGTGTGTGTGTGTGTGTGTGTGTGTGTGTGTGTGTGTGTGTGTGTGTGTGTGTGTGTGTGTGTGTGTGTGTGTGTGTGTGTGTGTGTGTGTGAGAAAAGGAGAGAGATGTCTCTCAATGTGTTTACCTATGAGGTTTAGGAGAGGGTTGCACTGCAGCATCTCTGCATACATCAAATTATGTTAACATCGCCTCAGCTTGCATTAGCCACCAGCGTACTTGTAGATCTGCCTTGTTGTACATGCCACAAATCACGATAGGATACATTAGTGACGGACGCTGAGGAATAGTTCCGAGCGATTAAGCATGCCTCTTCCTAACTCTAGTGGTACCACCCGGCTCTCTCATGTTCACGCTGTGTCCTCCTCAATAGGAGAACTTCGTGACCGTGAGGTGAGTTCACCATTCACCATTGCAGAATCAATCAGTTTTGTTTGTGTGTGGCACTTTTCCTCACCGAGAGGAGAGTGAGACACCTGTTCTTCACAAGAGATTAGGTAAACTAACATAATTGGATTTTCTTGAGTCAAAGTAGAGATACTAAATAAAAGTTGCTTTTTTTTCCTTTTACATCAATGCATTGCGGTATTAACATTTAGACATTTTCGCCCCCATGCAGAATTTAAGAACGTTTCAAACAATATCAGTAATAATGAAAATATGTCATTGTCTTTTCACAGCTTCGTCTATCGTCTGTGTACTGTACATACATTTTGTTGTTAATGACCTTATTTGAACGACTTTTGTTTATACTCATTGAAATGTTACTGAACTCACCTGATTGATTTTCAAAGGATCCAATTAATGGCTTTTTAGAAATTCAAACAAACCACATACAAGTTTGCTTTGGAAAATAGCACCAACGTCAAGTATAAGGTGCATCATAGTCAATGCGATAGACATGCCAGATTTCCTGCATTGTCCTCCGAACAGTCTCTCCTCCATTTGATTATACATTCATATTCATGAGAAGTCACTCAGTGGATTTTCTTGATGACAGTGATTCAGTCTTGCAATCAAATGTAATTTGTCAATATAGGTAAAGAAGTCACACAGCTGTTGTTTAATAATACATGTTTATTTTTTTATATATAGAGGCCTGATTAGGCCTGTATAATGTATATGACAAGTTCCCGAGAAGATTGTCTTGGGTGGCGATGAGAGCAAGCGGACTGGTGCATGGATGCTCTCACCGGGGAGGTGCAGAGCCCCCATGGGTGACATGACAGTCCTGTCGCAGATCCTGTCTCAGGGTGCACTCTCTGCCATGTCTTACCCCCGTCTTCCTGCCTCACCTTCCACAATGTCACCTCTGACTCAGTGCCGTATCCTGTGCTCGTGTGAACGCATGCACGCACGCACGCACGTACACAGAGGCAGAGGCAAAAAAAACACTAGCTCCTGTTATTCCACTAACGTTGCTTGAGCACACAGCACGTGGTTCCCACACAGGAAGAGAGCCCTGAGCCGCTGCTAATACACTAAATGATCCTTCATAACAGTAATTACACATTTTCATCATGCCTTGTATGACAGGGCTAATTAGTGGCTCTGCTTAATTACTGCCATGGCGCTCTGAATGGAGAGAGAAAGAGCACTCTCCCTAGGTCTCTTGAATATTCAGGTGTGGCAGCAATGTCGACATCCCGCTCGTGGCGTTCACATTTATTTCTTATCGATCCGCCGCCCGCGAGGACGTGCCGGCCCCACTGTGAGGCTGCAGCATACGTTTTTAGACACGGATGATTGACAGGCCGCGAGTCTTCCCCTCAGAAGAGCATGAACCAATGAACCTGGTTAATAAAACATTACAAGTGCCTGAGAGGCCTGGCTGAAAGGACGGGTGGTGGTGGGGGGGTGGGTCACTGGTGTTGAAGCACCGTCACAGCCCCAGAGATAGAGCAGCAACACCTCCCCACTCCCACCCCCATCCTCCAAGGCACATCACAGGGGGTCCACGCGGCCTCATTAAAATCAAGCAGATCACATGTATGGACCAGAGGAAGAGGGGTATAGTCCAGGCTCAAAGCAGCTGGATTCCCAGGGCACTGCTCTTTGAGGAAGTGCCACTGGAGAACACAGGGATAAAGGCTCAAACCGCTAAAACAATGGGCGTTTAACACAGCCCCTTCTGCCGGACTCATCCGGCTCGCCGCTTCAAAGACGGCACTGTTTCGGCGACTGAGATTGGCCCCTGACTCGGATTGGAAGTGAGCCATGTCAAGTTCGCCTGATTTGATTTCTTAGATAACCTCGTTGGGTGGATGAATAAAAGGCTCTCGGCGAGCTGTGCTTTGCGGAGGACTTGGGCCCCCTTTGCTTTGGGATTCGTGCCCGCTGAGACATTCCACTGTACTGTTTCCCAGATAAACACTGCTCTTTTTCTTTCATTACAACTAAGGAGAGAAAACAACCCACTGATATTATGCAGCTAAACTGCGTAATTGGAGCTTGGCAATGCCTGCATTCCTTTTTTATTGAACTATTTATTTTTCATGATATCTCAATAATTTACACGGTTGATTGTGCAGGGGGAGAGGAGTAGAGGAGTGAGCCGTTAGGCCCATTTTCTAAGTCAGTGCGTTTGTTCAGCTGTCTGCCTCACTGTCGCAGGCATTTCATCTTTCCCTCCTTTATTTACTCTGGTCTTTTGGATGCCTTCCTAGTCATGCATTAAAGCTTTGCGGCTTCATGGGGACGGTACGGCTGTCAGGGTGGGGGGGGTGGGGGGTGCTGTCGTGCATCATCACCGCCTTTAATGGCTAGCATCAAGCTCTGACAAGGCTGCTTAGCGCAACTTAGAGCTTCACGCCTGAAAATAAAGGGGTTGGGCGTTCTGGCGCGCCGGCACGCTCCTGCTTGTAAATAAACCCCTGCGCGGGAGGGATGCATTAGCTGTATACATTTCTAGGAATCGGCAGCCCCCTCTGCTTGAGGTCGCACTTATAGCCGACTCTCCTGGTTAAAGCAGAGGGGTCAGAAGCTATTATAGCAGACAGTAATGCTTGTGAGCAGTTCTGATGTTGGGGTGTCATTAAAAAGCTGCTGTCAGATGGAGGGCTCCTTCCGGTCGGGGTCTGTGGTGAGCAGAATACCCCGTAACGAGTGGCTGGCGCAGGCAGGAGAGCAGGTTTGTTTACGGCTCCAGTCTAAGGAAGCCCTTGTTTTGGGGGCCAAGGGTTCACGGTGAGCAGAGGGTAATTATGCTCCTTCCGGTGTCTACGGGACGCTTCACACAAGCTGACATGGGAGGGCAGGCATCAGCAGGCAAATAGGAGGAGAAGGGCTAGGGGAGAGCTGAGGAACAAACGCTAGTGGAAGTGATATTATGGGGCTTGCAAATAATACACACAGTCGTATACACACACACACACACACACACACACACACAGACAGACACTTGCATACAATACATCCACTTCTCGCTTTCTTTCTTTTTTTCCCCCCACCGTAACACATCCACAGACGTGCAACTCACGCACGCACGCACACACCACACCACACACACACACACACACACACACACACACACACACACACACACACACACACACACACACACACACACACACACACACGCGTGTAACTGGCATGTGCCCCAGGAAGGCAGGAATGCCAGGGAGAAAGGAAACAGCACAGAGTTAATTAGGGCTTGGATACACACTCTTAGGGCTCTCACTCCTCACTCACCTCCAGCCTGCTTCCTTCCTGTCATTGTTCCCAGCAGTTCAGCCAGGGAGACACGCAACAAGATGGCCCCCAAATAGCTGCTCCCTCTATGACAAGTTTTGCAGTTTACCTCAGCGCTGTTGGAACGGGAGTCAGGGGAGGTCTGTGTGTGTGTGCGTGTGTGTGTGCGTGCGCGTGTGTGCGTGCGTGCGTGTGTGCATGCTTAGTTCTATTCTTAAACATGACCAATATTAGTTTAAAATCCAAAGTACAGTGCAACCACTCCATCGAGCTGTTTATCTACTCATTATCCATTTTTCTGTCTCACCATGTGATGGCATGGAAAAAGTGAAACTTACCTGTGCGAACAGCATTGAGGATCATGCCACATGTTGAGCCCACACTTGCCAGAGGTGACAGCTAAAATATGTGACAAATAAGGCCAGTGGTTATGTCAGGAGACAATATGACATGTTTGGGTTGTGAGCAACGCGGAACGGGACGGGCAATGAGCTGATTTATATTAAGTTTACACCACTGCTGTGAGGAGATGCAATACAGAGTGTGAAAAATATATATAATATTTACAATATTACAACACTCACTTAGAGTTCATGCTGAGTTTATCTGCTGTGTGAGAGTAGTGTGAGTAAACACCTTTCATTGAGAGCTTGGATATCTATAAATAATTCCTCTGCATCTACAGCATAACACCATTATAACATTCTTGTGCATTTGAATTTGCTTTCAACATTATCTTCCCATTATTTCTGGTATTCTGTATGGGCAGAAATCTTCTTTCTCATAATATTGTATTAGTGACGAGAGCTCTACAGCCCTTAAACACACATTAACCACATTTACTATTTTGTCATTGTAGAAAAAATGTTTCAAAATGTTCCCAACATTTTCAAAAAGTTTTAAAATGGCAGTTCTGAAATTCACAACACACAATTTGATGCATTGCGAGCTAGTATTTTCATTATGTTTTCCTATTTTTGCTAAATGTTTGTGGCACAGATGTAAAAATCAGAAAATGACCCTTACGTAAATGTACACTTTCAGAGTTGAAGGTCTCTATAGTTATTTTGGACACCGATATTTGCTTTTAGTCCATTTTGTATCATGACATCTAGCAATGAGTTCTGAAACTAACGTTAGATAATAGTACAGTTTTATTCACACTTTAAATGATTCCTACTTCCATGTGGTCTTCTCTTTTCAGAGGCTGTGCAGACTACTTGGCAAACTGGAACCATACATCCATACATCCCTATTATCCTGGTAATTATGTGCTAACTCAAGAAAGTTGTTAATTGTCTCCATGCTTTCCTCAAAAGTGTCAATTGACTAGATCGCTGCTATTCTACCTTATAGTTCAGCTGAGTTCTAACTTGCCGTGGTTTGGCCACGACCATCATGGTCAGCCAGTATTGTATGTCTAATAACAGGATACAGTTCTGAATAGCTTGTAAACCAGAAAGGATTTTTCTGTGCGGCTGAACCAGGAAAACAACACAAGAAAAATATTTGGTAACACTTTATATTAAGGTCGCCTTTATAATGCATTACAAGCTCAGCCTTATAAGCACATTATAATGCATTATAAATGCGCTATAATGCATTATAAGGACAACCTTAATATAAAGTGTTACCAAAGATTTCTTTCTTTCTTTTTCTCCAAAAGTTTGAGTAGCCAATTATTTTTTACCCTATTTTTCTACCCAATTTAGTTGCTATGCCAATGAATTCATCCCCACACACATTTCTGTGTTGTGCTGCTGTTGTATCCTACTGACTCACCTGCCAGTGAGGAGCCCCCACCCCACGCAAAACCATACCTATATTAAATAGTTTATAGGATGAATATAAGTCAATTAATATATGATAACCCTTCCACAGTAGTAGCCTTTTCATATTTTAATTATTTTGCATATTGTCCTATATATGTGTAATTTGCATATTTAAATGTACAATTTCAGAAAAATTGTAATACAATAAATCATTGTCTTCGTGTACAGTAAGTACGTTGACGTAATCAACTGGGGAAGTTTCACGGTGATAACTATTAATCACATTACAGTATCATGGTGAAAATAACAATGTGTGATAATTTTGAAAAAGCTATACTGTGGAAGGGTTATCACTTATCATATATTCATTTACTTATATTGACCCTATATAAACAATTTAATATAGGTATGGTTTTGCACACTCAATTCATAATGTTCCAATTTTGGAGCTCTGGCTCATGGACTAAGAACCAAAAAGAACTGAAGATCGATTGGTCAATCCAATGGATATGGACTGATTTTTTTAACTTAATAGTTCGATTCATTGATTGATTAACAGTTTGTATAATTACAGTACATTTCAAGTACAACTCAATACAAAAACTGTTAAGTGTGAGTGGACTACACCATAAAGCATTATGCTTTATGCCGGGGCGGCGGTGGCTCAGGGGTAGAGTGACTGGATGGTAACCGTAAGGTTGCCAGTTCAAACCTGGGCTCCCCCAGAGTTACTGTCGAAGTGTCCTTGAGCAAGACACTGAACCCCTAATTGCTCACGATGTGCTAGTTGGTGCCTTGCATGGTTTCCGCTGCCATCGGTGTATGAATGTGTGTGTGAATGGGTGAATGTAATGCACAATCTCTGTAAAGCGCCTTGGATAAAGGCGCTATATAAATGCACCATTTACCATTTACCATTTAGCATTACACTTGTTTACAATAGGGCCCACCATTTTCAATTCATCAAAACATTTAGAGACGTACGAATATACACAACTATATAGTCAAAATCAGGAAATCATCATAAAGGATGTAAAAAGGGAAAAGAAACATATACAGTAAGGGGGAAAAGGGTCGGGTGGGGGATTAAGATTTTACGGGGGCCAATTTCGAATTGCAGCCGTCCGGTGGTGCCCTTTGAGAGCAGTTTTGAATGAGTCAAGGGATTTGCATGTCTTAATGACTGTTGGTAGGGCGTTCCACATTTTGATGGCATAGGCACGAAATTAATTTAGTCCCTTGTTTGTGCCGAATCTGGGTTGTGCATGGTTTGTTGAACTCCCTCTGGTGGGTGTTGACTTTGTTGACATTAAGGAAGTATTTAGACAGGTACAGTACATGGGTATCTTGGTGGAGTAGCGAATTTTGTTGACCAGACCCATTTGGGATGTCTGGAGCCGGTGCTGTGGTACCAGGTGGTGCATGCATAGTCGAAGAAACCTTGTACGAGGGCTCCTGTTAGGGTCTTCAAGGTGTTTTTGTTGACCAGTGAGGAGATCCTGTATCTTGTTCTTTGGTTGACTTTTTTGATTACATTGCTGGCCATTTTATCACCGGAAAGATTTGCCTCCAAAATGGAGGCAAATCGGATTCTACCGAGTTCAGAGCTGAGAGCCTTTTCAGCCTGCAGTTTGTTCCTATCCGAGACAAGCAGTGCTGAGTCATCTGCGAACAGGAACAAATTGCAGTCACAAGCTGATGTCATGTTGTTTACATATATTAGGAACAGTAAAGTCCCTAGTATGCTTCCTTGTGGAACGCCACAGCTCACTGGGATTGTGGGGCAGTGTTCCGTTCACCTTCACCTTCTGTTCTCTCCTCTCCAGGTAGGATTGCATCCAGCTCGCTGATGTGCTATCAAAACCAATTGCTTTTAGCTTGTTAACCAGTATGGAGTGGTTCACAGTGTCAAAAGCCTTTTGGAGGTCCAGCATGACTAAGCCGCAGTATTAGCCAGCATCCACTTCGTGTTTGATGTGGTCGCTCAAATAGAGGAGGCATGTGTCAGTGGAGTGGGATGTTCTGGAGCCAGATTAGAATTCATATGATGGCCCAGGCCGTAGCGTAACGGTCTGGGCACCGGACTGGTGATCCAGTCGCGGTGTGCCGCGGGTTCGACTCCCGGACCCGACACGGCCTTTACCGCATGTCATCCCCCCATCTCTCTCCCGTTTCCTGTCAGCCTACTGTCTGTCCCTTAAAAAAAATCGTAAAGGCGTAAGCCGCAAAAAAATATCTTAAAAAAAAAAAAAAAGAATTCATATGATTTCTTCGAAGTCTTCCCCTACCATCCAGGAGAGAGAAAAAAATGCGTACAGTAAAGTTATGACAGTGCTTCTGTCACTTACTGCTGGCTGTGATAACAGATTAGAGAATAACAGATCAGAGGTAGGTAAGTGATATGTAAGTGATATGTTTCTGTTCAAATACATTACACGTTAAAAAGCTCTTTATTCCAATAGCAATAGCAGTGATTGTTAGGGTTAGTAGTTTTACATGTAACAAAATGTAATAAGGATATGCATTTATAAGCTACAAGCTTCTGCCTTAATTACTGCCTATACATTTTTGATCACGTAGGCCTACAAAAATCAGACCAGTCTAGTGAGTGGTGCTATATTAGGCCTATTATGCTATAAATCTTATTACATTATGTGTCACGGTCTCACAGCACACGTGGGTGGAGAAACGTATAGTAGGGGATAATATCGTCGGAATTGTTACGAGAGAGAGAGAGAGAGAGAGGTGCTGCGTGGCTGAAAACATGACCTGTGAACATGTCTGTGAACTGCAAACATTTACGATATCCTATTTATACAAATGATTGTCAGAAAAAGAGTACAGTAAGCGCTATTATTGTCGAAATCGTTATGCGGTGGCCAAAAGCATGAAATTTGAGGTATTTTTGCCACCCCTTCTAGGAAGTCTTAGGGTGACCCATGTGTGATTCTTGTCTTTTGAGTCAACACATTTTTTTGACGATAATACACCCTACTGTCAGCAAAAGAGGACAGATATACGCTTCCAATTGGCTCTGGCCGATCACATGACACATGTTGCATGCTCGGCTTAAGCCGAGTTTTTCTTTTCATGTTTCCGTGTTCCCTGCTTCCAAATGGCTAGGGCCGATCAGGTGACATGAGTAGTACATTACAGTACAGTACAAGTACTATAGTACAGTATGAGTAGTACAGCACAGTAGGCCTACAGTACAGTACAGTACAGTACAGTACAGTACAGTACAGTACAGTACAGTACAGTACAGTACAGTACAGTACAGTACAGTACAGTACAGTACAGTACAGTACACCAGTAAGACGCCTCGAGGGCGAGAAGCGACCTAGGTCGCATGCACGCATCTGCCTGGGTGACGGCAGACTGCTGTTGTATTTACATATTTAGTAGCCTACTTGACTTGCTGTATGTATGTTATATGTTTCAGGCCAGTGAGGCCACGTCGTTAAATAAATCTTCACAACTGGGAAAGTCAGATTCCTTCCTTGTCCTCTAACCGGGACACACATCCATACCTTGCACCACATTCCCTGGACACCCTGTTGCTTTCAAAAGAAAGAGGCAGAAGAAGATGTAAGCCTGCTCCTCAATTCAGTGAAGTTAGTGGCATATGTGCTTGCTACTGTACTGTACATGGGTCTTTGCTTTGGAATGATTGATTCCAAATTGATTCCGATTTGATTTCAATTATTCAATAGTAGGATATAGTCATATACATTTGGTTCTAACATTTATGCAAATCTATACTGTATGTAGGTGTTCAGTTACATAAAGTAAAGCTATTTGTCTGATCTTAAAACATTTTATTTGCCCACCCCCCAACTTTATAGCTAGGCAATTGAAATCCCCCTCAATGGGTGGAGGATTTATTACAGGTGAGCAGCCAAATTGGTTATCGATCCTTTTAAACCATATTTTGACCAAAATGCTGCATGTCTACATAGAATAAACTAGTGTGAGTGCACAGTATGAACAATATGATGTCATGTTATTGCAAGAAATGCTCACCTTAAATTATTGTTTCTGTGTATAGATTATTGCGTATATTAG
Organism: Protomyctophum parallelum; assembly: GCF_964188405.1. Taxonomy (NCBI): domain Eukaryota; kingdom Metazoa; phylum Chordata; class Actinopteri; order Myctophiformes; family Myctophidae; genus Protomyctophum; species Protomyctophum parallelum. The sequence continues at coordinate 23,204,378 of NC_139701.1, read as the reverse complement.
TTGTTCACTAAACCCCCCCACCCCCATGCTGTTGCATGCTGTTAAATTGATTGATCAATTCTAATCCTTATGCTGTTTTCCACACATAGGCTATAATGACTATAATAGGACCACGTGTACAGACGCACTATTGTAAAGTGTCAGATTTCGATTTATATTCTGTAGGAAAGGTGCTTATTGTATGGAAACCGAGGAGTTTCAAAATGATCTCCCCTCTCAGCTCATGGTGTAATTATTGACAGAATTCAAGTGTTGCCGCTCACACCATCGACAATCCATCTGTTTCCTCACAGAAGTAGCCTAATTGGCAAACTCAATGTTTAACTCTGCCTGCCCCTTATTGCGATAGTGCTGAGATTTAGGAATTCACTGCAAAAAGATGTTCCCATGGCGTAGAAGATAAAGATGGTTGTGAGCAGCATAATAGACCAGTCCCATGCGAAAGAAATGTTGGCTAGTTGTAAAATAACAATACAAAGCGTGTGCATCCACGCTGTTGTTTGCATTGACTGAGGAATGACAGAAGCGGATTGTTTGGCAGATGTACAGAGCATCATGTATTATACATGTGGACTCTTTCAGCTATGCACAAAAGCCAGATGTTCCTTCTATCAGTGGGTCCCTGTGCCGTTAACATGTTGGAACAAGATGGTTGATAACCAAACAACAACAAAAGCTTGTTTTAGCTACCAACGAATGGCATATTTTGGAACAAACAACAAGAGGAAGGGTTGGGAGTCAGGACTTTCAACAGCCTGGGTGCTAGAAATCGTGTCCCCATGATGCACTGTTTTGCATACATGCTAATATATGGGAGACCTAGTCTCTCTCTCTCTCTCACGTGAGCGTGCTATCTCTCACACTCTCTCTCGTTCCTCATTAGGTCAATGGGGGAATTAATTTGGTTGTGTGCGAGCGTGGCCTCCGAGAGTCCCCTGAATCACTGCTTTGGCAGGGTGACAGAGACCTCTCCCAGGCTAAAAACAAACCACCGCAGCATATGGGTGGGAGGTTACGGATGCCGTGTTTGAGCCACATACAGTCGAAGAGGCAGGCAAGTGCCGACTAGAGAACCAAGCACGGGGAATGTGGAGCTGATGCAACTAAAACCCATCCTTGAGGCTGTTGCTGGTCAGCCATGTTCTCATGAAGGCGGCCCTCGTTCAGGCATTCATCAGTGGGGGAACGCGACCTGAGCCGTGCCCCCTGATGAAAGACCGACGTCAGGCGAGATCCCCAATGCAGCAGTGAGGGGGGGGGGGGGCTGGATTTGGACACCCACCCCTGGGTATCCTTCACACGCAGCAATCACTCTGGAGACGAGAGAGATCTGATAAATAAATCAACTTAGAGGCCTACTGAGGTTTCGGGGGCCTATTCCCCTTCATGAGTACAGTACAGGGAGAAAGATGTAAAGAATGAAGGGGAAAAAAATAAAAAGACAGCCGACTTCTTCATGCCCTACTCCCAGTAGGCACGAGGACCAAAGACGCAAGTCTGTGATTATTTCAAAAAATTAAATATATTCACTTATCCGAAAGGCTCGGGCTCAAGATCCTCATCATTTTCTTTAACATGTCGGATAAAAGAGTGAGGACTTTCCCATTGGCTTTTCAATCGGCAGCTCTTTGAAAACTCACACTTAATGATTTGAAGGTCTTTTTAGAACTTACTTTGGGACAACAATTTCTGAACAGCCCCATCAGAGAGCTTCAAATTACCCCGACTTTATAGCAAGTGCGGGTTATTAGGGCCTAATTGAAAACGACTGACTTTACTCCAACTGGCTCTCTTTATACTTAATCCATAGGACCTCAAAAGTTTTATTTCTGCACTCTTATGTATTATAGACTAAAGTAAGACGTTCATCCTACAACTGAACTTTGTCATGAACAGGGTACATGGAGGTATAGTTGCCTGGCGTTGAGCCAATACTCTGTAGAATACAGAGTTTGCATATATAGAGTGGAGGTGAAATGAGCAGAGATTGACTTGTCAACTTGATTGGGTCTCTCACCCCGCCAAAGCGATGGTGTTTCATCTCTGTATTTGCTCAGGAGTTTCAAATTAAACACTTGAAGTGGATCTTCAAAATTTGTCATAATCAAAACACCCCGAGGAACAAAACAAAACAAAGAGTGATTGTGTGTATGTTTCTTTGGTGGGTGGGGGGCTTTGTTACATGGTAACAAAGGCATAATCCATATTCCCCGTGCACTCCTTCTCCGTAGAAACTTAATGGCTCTGTTTACCTTCTCCCCCCGAATGTTGTCTCACAAGGGCTCCCTTAACACACTGCATTTGACTCTAGGAAACATTTCATTCGACTTTATTTTCCCATCCGCTTCCGCATTCCGTTTGTTCTTGGCTGCTGTTAAGTTTGCTACAGTTTGGCAAGTGTTACATAGCCTGAGATGGGAGATGTGTCTTAAGGCACATTTCTCCCTGTCAGGGTGCCGGTACGCCGGGGTGACAGCGTCTGCTGCAAATTCTTTCTTCCTTTGTGGCTGGGATAAGTAAGCGTGCACAACACCCCTGTGATTAAAATCTCCTTCTGATATTTCTATCAAGATTTCTATTAGGAGACAGACGGAAGGGGAAAGAAGCTGCCAGTTCAGCGTGACGACAAGACAAGTATATACATCTACCTCGCTGTGAAATGCTGTTCAAAAGAATGGAGGGGTAGGTAAAATATTTAAGCCAAACTGTTTGGCATTTTTAGCTTGTGTTTTTCTTTGTATTTCTTATTTATTTTTTATTGTTTTATTATGTAGTGATTGCTAGCACGGTTTGCATCAGAATACATTATGTGATTTGTGGTGGTGATGTAGGGTGTGTGTGTGTGTGGGGGGGGGGGGACTGGGGCAAACCCCAGCGATACATGTCGTGCGAGGGGGACCGCGGACCGTCACTCTCAGGGAACGGGAGAATGTGACATACCGTGGAACACCCCGGCCTGCACACACGCAGCACGCTTGCTGACAGTAGCGTGTTTCACCCTGTCTGCATTACTTCAGTGGAGGAGGCAGCAATAGCCTGCATCAGCTTGTCATCTCCTAAGTATCTGATAATTGTATTTCCACCGTACAATTATGTAGCGCGAGTACATAAACAAAAACCGAGCTTCTGTTTCGCCACCTAACAATTTCATATTCTCACCCATATCTGCGACAAGAGAGTCATTTGCATTTCCTTGGGCAAGTACTCTCTCTCACACACGCCCCTCTCTCTCTCTTTCTCTCTCTCTCTCTCTCGCTCTCGCTCTCGCTCTCTCTCTCTCTCTCTCGCTCTCTCTCTCTCTCTCTCTCTCTCTCTCTCTCACTCACTCACTCACTCACTCTCTCTCTCGCTCTCACTAACAAAAGCTTATTTAACCCCAGGTTAGATTACAGCAGTGAGGTGATTGCCTGGCCCTCTTCCAAGGCCCCATTATCAGAGGAACCAGCACCTTAATCTGGAGGAGCAGCTCTTCATTAATGTATTATTAACAAGCCCGTTACAGTGTAATGCGGGGAGAAGACGCTCCACTGGGGATAGTCCTAATGGGGAGGGCAAGAGTGCGCCAACTGAAGCAGATTACAGCGAAAGGGCCAAGAAACGGGGGCAGAGAGGGGGACTGACGAAGCCTGCCCCTCATCATTTCCACAATGGATCACAAAGGGTCCTCTTGGCAATTAGCTTAATTGCATATGTTTGGAGTGCTAAAGACAATGGGGTTTAATTAAAAGGCGTTCTCGTTCCACCATCCAGTAGTCCCACTTCCCAGCAGCCCCGCACTGACAGCTCTGCTGTAAACAATCTCATCTCGACAACATGAAGCATTGCATGTGGCATTGCATCAAAGGAAGTTAGCGTTGCATTGTTGCTTCAGTCATGGATAATAATGTGTAAATAAGCATACAAGCGGAGCTGTTGAGATATTGCCTCCGCTTCGGTGGTGTTTACATTCATATAGTGTCCTCTCAGTGATTATATTCCTTCTGTTAACGCCCTCACACTACACATGACCCAATTTTACATACACACAAATGCACTCTGTAGCCTATTATACCCTCATGCCCTGATAATATATTGTAATATTAACGTTATTTAAATGGTCATGTAAACCTTTTCAAACTGGCTTTCCTTACATAACCCCCCCCCCCCCCCCCCCCCACACACACACACCCTTCTTGTTTGCCCCTCTTTTGATTTTTATTCCTAGTTTTTAACCTTTTAAACCTTTTAATTTGTTTTCTAATAAATATGTCTGTATTTCTTTCTGTAAAGCGACTTTGGGTACCTAGAAAGCGCTATATAAATCGTATATATTATTATTATTATTATTATGGTGGGCTATCAGAGTATGCAAAACAAGATAAAGATACAATTTTCACCCAATTTAAATATATTATTAGTATTTGGGCACATAAACTTCACTTGGATTTCTGTCAGTTTGCTTAATACATATCTTAATACATATCTGTACCTAAATCACATACACCTGGGTTATTGCTGTAATTGCACTAATGCCATGTAAATGCTTAAATCAAATCATTGTCATAGCCATATCTCATCCAAAAATACAAATACTCAAATAAAATAAAAAATAAAGATACTAAACTTGTTTTACTTAATAGGTTACAGTACTTAACCCATTGATGCCTGAGGCCGAATCTGGGAACGCCTTCTAGGGCCTGACCTAAGGTTTCTGAAAACCTTCAAATTCTCATGATTTTTTTTTAAATAGTTATGTTGCTACATGTATAGCAATAGCTGATGAGACACAGAGAGCGCGCCGGCATCAAGGGTAGAACAACGTATACGTTGCACCAGGCGTCAATGGGTTAAATAAATGTACTTCGTTACTGTCCACCCCTGAATCTTGGTGCTCACGTAAATACTTAATTGCCTCATGCAAGTGAAGTGCTGCTTGCTGTAGCTGAATTAGTTTTCATTTGCAGCCACTGTTCTTGGACAAGTCGGTTCTTATTTCATCACTTGACCTTTATCTAAATGTATCCTTCAGACAAACTGGATCCAGATACCTCCTGCCAACAAGCACACGTTCTCTTCTCCTCTCTTCACACTCCCACTCGCCTCTCTAATTGACTTCATGCCTGTTCATGAAAAGGACCCTGCTTTCCACCTGCTCTGTCTCTATTCACAACGTAACACCAAATTCTCCTGTGCTCTCACTCTATTAACAGAGATCATACCCAGGTTCAGCTCCCTGCTATTATTGCAGGAGATGCTAAAATCTCATTTTCAACTCAACTTAACCTGGCCTGCCTCAAGTGGGAACACACACACACACAGACATCTTTAATTTATAATTATGATTATAATCCGAGTCAACTTTCAGTCAAACATTTCAAATCAACAATTTGATTACCGGTACTTGAAATGGCAAGTTATGATTAGATATTCCAAAAAACTGTCATTTCCAAAAGAACTGTATCTTTTCATGCGGATTTGTGGTTAACCCAAATTTCCATGGCTCACGAGATCATCACACACAATATAATATGTAAATGAGGTAAACTTGGTACCAATCAACTGGCTTAATACGACTGTTTTAGGGATTGAGATATTTTATGATATACTAAAATTGTCAACATTCAGCAATAGTATATATTATACTTTTGCTGAATGTCAGTAGCATTAACATATCCCATATGCCATAACATATCCCCCACTTAAATTCAGGTCTCAAAGTATACAAATCTTTTTTTTCCTTCCTTTTTTTCTCCTTTATTTATTTATTTGGCTCCGTCTTTTTCAAGTAGGTATCCCAATTATAGTTAATTATTCAGTGATCTTTATACAATTAGTTGAAGTGACCTAGATAGCTGTGGCTGAATATGATTCTAATGAAGTCTTTTTTTTTCTTTTTTTTTTTACATGTACCATTACCTGGGACTCAGTGGATAGCACACATACATTATGCATCATCTTATCTTATCTTATTTTATTTATAATATTTAATATTTTTATCTTACCTGAACCCATTGCGAACATTCGGCAAAACATTTCGTTGCGACGTGTTGCAAGCTTGTAGAATAAGCTCGCAACGTGGTGACGTTGTGAACAAGTAGGGCCTAGTAGAGACCCCTGATCGAGGGACTTTAGGTGGTTAATTTCTTGCTACCAGGCAGGGCATATATATACAGTACTGACTGTACTACTGTATGCCTGGAAAGAGCATGGGTTTGCTTTGATTGATAATCACCTGTACGTATTGTTCCATGTGCTTTGGGGTTGGCAGGCTTAATTCAGCATTTCAAGATGGAGCGTTTGCCACTAAGCGGAGTGAGAGGTGACGTTTTATGTGGCATCCTTGTGGAGCTTGTCTATGGCTGTTGCTTTGAGCTCCCCTCAAGCAGATACACAGATCCTTAACAGAGGCACTCTGGCTCAGTGTTTAATGGTGCACCAATACCAGGTTCAGGCTGATGTGGAAGCTTCCTAACATGGGTATTCCTTCCTCCCAGCTATTGAGCGCCGTTACTGGGCCATCTGTGACTAAGTGCTGTGCAGTTACCCCAGCTTTGGCGCATTACCCCAGCACAACTATGATCGTAATGAACCCACAGGCTTTTCACCGTCAATCAATAATTTAACAGCCACTGAAGGATCTTTTTTCTAGAGCTATTTGAAGGGGCCACAAGGTTTGCTGAGTTTACCAAGCAAGTAAAAGCACATGGTGAGAAGCTTCGCTAGGTTGCATATAGCATCTCTCAGCGTCTAGACACTCTCGAGCAGAACCTGGTTGAATAGCAACCGTGCGCTGTGATGTGTGGCAGTAGATTTTTAGCATGACAACCAAGCGTGACGTTCCCAGACGGTCTGAAAATAAAGCCAACATGGAAGTGTCGCATTCTCCCTAATGACCAGCAGGGGGTTTGACTCCACTCGTTGAAATAAAATATAAGGTCTGCATGACTGTATAGCGTACCGAAGTCCTGACATCACTCGCTCATCCCCTGGGTTGCGGAAGTAATTTCTCTAACATTGTCCTTAACATCAGCTTAGAATTGGCTCATAATTATTGTGGTCCAAAAATAACAAACTGTCTCAGCGATATTGTTGGGGAGGTGGCTCTGTATCATTTACGATAATCTTTATTCGGATCTCCATTAGCTTCCACAAAGTGGTCGCTATGGTCTTCCTGGGGTCCACACAAAAATGTATACGATGAAAACAGATAATTTAAATTTAGATCTAGTTATCAGCTAAAATAGTGTATTCACTCTGCATTTAACAGAGACAACAACGACCAACAGTAACAAACAAATACAGTAACAAATACACGATAAGCAATCACTCATATTACAAGTGAGAAGTGGCGGAAGTGGGGTTATCATACAACCGTTATCACTGCCCCCACTTATTCACTTGTATTGCTATGTTTTGCCATATGACTCTTCTCCCTTCTGGCTCCAAAACTATATGGAACGCACTTCCCATTGCAATCAGAACTGCAGACTCACTCCTAATCTTATGCCGTAGTCTGAAAACCCACCTCTTCAGACTCCATATTAGCTGTAGCACTTGTCGTAGCACTTGCCCTAGCCTCGACGACGGGGGTTTTCATGATTCTGAACCCATTCCAAGCATTTGTTTTGCATGAATAACACTCCTTGGGCCAAAAACGGCCATAGCCGTCATCACAAAATGTGATGAAGTCATCACATTTGGGCACATTTGGCTATGGCCTCATTTAGCCCAAGGAGTGTTTGACACTTCACATGCTATACTTAAAGCATAATGATTTTTTTTTTTTGTTAATCGTACCCCAACTTTCAACCCATGAATTTACCATGATCCACTAATTATTTAATTGATAATTGATTACTATTACAATTTTTACTATTTTGAAAAACATTTTTGAATAGTTCAACTAGCCAATCTACATTGATACGTTGTGAGCTTGTAGACTGGCCATTTTAACTATTCAAAAATGTTTAGCAAAATAGAAAAAAAAAGGCAAAGGTTTGGGATTAAGGGGTTTAGCGGTGACAAAAATGGAGACCATTATGTATGCGCCCTTGAGCATAGCATGAAGACGCTCGAGTATCTGACTGAACTAACTCTGCAAGCTACGTATCATACGTTTATTTTCTCAACCGTCAGTTTCAAGTCTTGAAACAACATGATGTGCATTTTGTAAAGAATGGTCCCATTTAGAATCTCCTCCAAATATGGTCACTTCTGGCCACAAAAATACATGATATTGATTGTCAAATTCAAGACAGTGATGATCAAAGTGCCGAACGTGTTTACAACCAACATCTAGTTTTGAGCAATACACCACATGCATGCGCGTGTGTCACACACACACACACACACACACACACACACACACACACACACACACACACACACACACACACACACACACACACTGAATAGATGGTCTCAGCCGTTTTTCTCTGCTCCTCATTTTCACCTCATTCACACCCATGGATGAATGCGACTGCCATTAACATCAGGTCAAAGCCCAGCCTTCAACAGTACTCTTATCTGGCTAAACAACCATCAAGCAACTGTCAAAGGCAGAAACGATGCCTAATAAAACCAGGACTGAATCTTGTATTGAATTAATTCAGGCCTCATGTACGGGACAACAATTAGAACTAGTGTGTGTGTGCTCGCTGCAGCTACAGTGTAGCAAGGGCTCTGCTGCCCTACAAAGCCAAAAGTGCAGTAACTACGTTAGCTTAGCTTTCGTGATTTGGGGGTACAGTATACACAATTACCTCAAGACCAATTAGTGTAATATCACTTGCCGATATCTCATTTGGCTGACTAGTTGAAACACTTTTAAACCCATTATGGGCCATTTCCCCCCATAGTTACTGCACTATGATCATCAAACATAACCGATCTACAAGCTCACAACGTGTCTGTAGATCCGATCGGCTAATCATGTTAGCCACAGAATGGCGATGCTCAGGTCCAAGTTGCTAAACAACTCTGTGCCGGCATGTAGGCCTATAAATGACATCAACGAGCCCTTCTTTTGAAACGCACTAAGTGGAAGTGATGAATTGCGTCTGCCTGTGTTTATGCCTGTGTCCATGTTCTGCGATGACGCTTCCCCAACGTGGGCTGGCAGCCGTGGCGTTCTCAGGATGCTTTTAGTCGGGAGGTTAAGCAGCTGAGCGCAGAGTTTTTCTTCCTCTGGTAATTCCCCACAGGCGCTGCTCTGTCCCTGGGTTCTGTTAGCCTTCTTAATCCCCCAGACTTGCTCAGAACAGACCTTAGCGCTGCTTCCAGCTCTCCTTTATGGCATCATCATTGAGTCACTTGTGACTTGTAGATAGCGCAGGGTGCTGAAGATGAGCACGCGCTCATCCATTATTTATGAATTGTGTTGTGCGGATATAAATGCTGCTACCTCATTGTGGACCACTTGGCCTTTGGATTGTGCAGCCTTCATTCCATGACTGCTGGTGTGAGGAATGTGGCACCCGCCTTGGGAGCCAGTCCGAAAGGGGGCCCCAAGTCATTTCCGATGTGCATTTAAAATGTTACACATTCTTTAATGAATATGTGTGTAAGCAAACATTTTTTTAAGCTCTTTGATATATCCCTCCGCATAGCTCCAGATGTTCACCAGGCCACAATGAGAAGCGACAAAGCCATGCTCAGTCTCCGGGGAGCGGTGAAGCCATCTCCACACAAACTTCCCCTTAATTAGGTGGGCGCCGCCTAATGGGAAAACGGTAGACTTGTTATGAGGGCGGAGGGAGTTTGACTGACAAGGTCCTGCTCCCGCCTTTTGTTGAATTAAGAGAGGATAGCCGTCCAGGGTTTGGTATATTGAAATGTCCATTTGCATATTTGCGGCTATATTAAAAGGGATCAGTACTAGCCGGTGAAGAACAACAAACGGAAGGAGTAGGACGCTGCAGTTTAATATCACACGACTCCCAGGGAGTGACCCCCAAGCTCCAAGCCCTGATTGCAGCTTCTTAATTAGGACAGCTTCTCAAATGCTCACACATCTTCTTCTCCTCTCCTTGCTCTTCTGTGTACGCCAGGAGTTTAGTCCCAGATTCAATATTTACCCTGCACTCCACTACTTGTATCAGGGAGTTTTTACAGGGGATATAGAGGTGAGTCAGGGGTAATATTAATCACGATGTCTGCTCCTCGCATGCAGGTGCAAACCAATTAGCAAGCTGGCATTTAGGGGGCTTTAATTAATATCGCTTCACAGATTAAATCAAATGTCTGATATGTTGAAATGCCTTCCATCATGTGAATAATCAAATATTGAGTTCTGAAGGGTTGTGTCGGCAGCTAGAGGGTGGGGTGGAGAAGGGGCTGGGTGATGGTGGGGGTCTAGTCTTCCGCTGTTGACAGTTCACGTTCACATGTACTGTGTGCAACTGTGCAACGACACAGTAGCGCAGCTGTGTGATGTTGCCACCATTATCACCTGTGCTGTGTGTACTCAAAGATTTTCTGTGAGGAAGGAAGGCATTTGATTTAATCACTATCCTAAGTAAAGATTACTGGCTTTGCTTGTATGCATTATGAATGTATGAATACCTATTTGTTTTAATCAAAGGCTCGTTTGATTTGTTGATTTAGCTACTGTATGTGTCACACAATTGCATTAGGTTGCGATCTTAACTAATTGAGCTAACCAAACTACATTGTAATCTTTATCAATGTTGCAATTGAGAACATGTATATAATGATTCTACACACAGCATTGTCACCAGTGCACCCACATGCAGTACTGAATGACCCAAATTAATAGTCTATATATACTTACTTGCATTTTGCAGTTTTGTGTGACAGACAGTTACTGCAGGGCTCCGCACAGCAAAGTCTGGTACTGTATGTTAATGTGTAAAAACAAAACAAATAAGAGAGAAAAGATGGATACATTTTTAAATGAACGTTTCATTGAGTGATAGCAAAATAATCTGGAAGATTATCCATACTGCATTGACTTCATTATTCAGAGAATGTACAGATTTTCTATCTACAGTAGATTATTGGCAACCATATTGAGCTTAAGTCGTCTAATATCTTGACACCGACTCATGCCCAGAAACCAATACAGAGAAGATATTAGAAAGCTCTATCCGGGCCATCAATGAATGTTTCCAGTCTATTGCTATGGGATCTCCTTTTCTCCAGACTGATGGTGGATTGGATCGACGTCATCCTTATTTTAGGATATGTCAAGGCTTAGGTTTAGGAAATCACACAGGGGCCGCTGACCTGGGACGATGGGGCCTGAGACGATCTTTTCACATTCTGTGGCTGGGGGGGGGGGGGGGGGGGGGGGTGAAAGGTCAACTGTCACAGAAGCCACGGAGGATCCTCCTGGGTGAAGATCCTTGAGACCTTTCCCTTAAACTGAGACACCATGGCCAGGGTTCACAGGGATGCCCTCCAGCTGCCCTGGGGCTTGAATGCATCTGCGTGTTTATAAGATGGTGCTACCACAAGAGACCTTTGTGTGTCAATATTAAAGCAAGCTATCTGCTTTTACCTTATAAACATGATACTAAGCTGCCAATTGGTGGAGAGTTTTTTTTATCCCAACTTTATACCTCATACTGGTCATATGCAGTTTAAACAACATAAACAATTCATAATTAGCCTGTGCTGATACAGTACAGTCAGTGACAAATGAGCTTTTGCTCATTTGAACGTCAGTCAGTGTTGGTAAAGCATATTCCAGAGTCCTAATTGGGAATCTACTCAGCCAGAACTAAACTGTGTTTGCTCTATCCACAGTGGAAGGGAAAAAAAATCATATTAGCAAAAATAAATGTTGGTGGGTTGTTAGAGAGTCTGATTATGTGTGTCTCAGGCAAATTGGCGGTAATGAGTCAAGAGACTGCACTCGTTCACATACATTAAAACAGCGATCATTAGGAAATTAGGGCCCAGATTAATCCTGTTAATGACACTCTGGTGCTCATGGGAAAGAAGACGGCCCCAGATGTCTGGATGCGGTGCCGTGATGAAGCATCGCCTGACTGTGTACGATGGTGGTTTCTTCTCTCTCTCTCTCTCTCTCTCTCTCTCTCTCTCTGTCTGACGGTAATGCAGGGCTGCTCCCGCACAGCGTCGGCACTTGAAATGCAAACGAGGGGGCCACAGTCGACTGCTAATGAGAACAGATCCTAGCGATAAGGAGATAGAGGAGAGCTAGGGAGAGAAGAGAGAGTGGATGGTGGGGGGGAGACAGAAAAGTGAATAAATTAAAATAGGGGGGGGGAAACTGCGATCTGAACTGAGGATAAGGCGCGGCAGCAGGAACTCTGATGTCCCCAATTAGAAGGGATGTCACCCCCTGTCTAGGCCGCAGTAATAAAGCCCTCACTCTGTATTCGGAATCACATGGCTCCAACACTGTTAACATTCTAATGTCTTGGGCGTGCATGGTAACATTAATTACTTGGCCGTTTGGATGACTTCTGAATCTCCCTAATGTTTGCCTCCAAATGGAAATCTGAGCTTGGGCTTAGGGAGTGTTACATTAGAAAATAATCAGTCCTATTTACCCAACTCGTGAGGATCCATGTCTGCTTTGCAACCAGTTCTGTCTTTCCTATTGACTGTTTGGATATACTGTGGTCCTACACCAAGCAAATTATTCTGTGAATTTTAACAAGATGTCGATGATCCCTGGAAATTGTGTCTTTTCGGTGGGTTTCTGGTTGCCTCAGAGCTAAAGCCTGCTGTTTGAGACAAACCATGGCACATTTAGATTTCATTACAGGTGTTTTAAATCTATGCAAATCTCCCCAATCTATTAACAGGCAAGTCCAATAATTTAAGAGGAATCTCACCAGCTCCCATTAACATTCATGGTCACCTGGAGATTTTCAACCGTCTTTAAAGGCATATCTGTATCTGAGGATCCCATCTCTCGGCATGTCTCTCTCTCTCTCTCTCTCTCTCTCTCTCTCTCCATCTATCTATCTATCCTTGTCACAAGCCCTCTTGTTCTTTAGCTGATATTGTATCAGATAAGAAATTGCAGAGGAATGAACATTCTTCAGATAGATCCAGTGTCTCCAAATGGTCAACTTTCATCTGGCGGAAGGCAGCCGCATGGCTGGTGTATTGTTTTCAAAGTGTAGTGAACCCAAAAAGGAAAAGGGTAAAGCCATTTTGGTGTGTGTGTGTGTGTGTGTGTGTGTGTGTGTGGTTATACACCAGGAATGTGTTCTTTGGGGTGGCAATATAAGAGGAATAGCCCGAGATAAAGGAGGGAAGAGATTACAATTTCTTCCTCCCATGTTGCGGTGGCAGGCAGGGCTGCCAGCGAGAGGCTGAGTAGAGAAGCGAACGTAATGGTTGTATTACTGCACTCGGCGATGCATTATTAATGTAAACGTGATCAAGGCAGGTGGACAAGCCCAAGAGAGGTAGCGCTGCTTAATGAACAGCCCCCCCCCCCCTAGATAGAACAAGGCCTGGCAGCTGTTAGTGTTGCACTGTGAGGTGTGAGCCTGTACCTTTGTGGCTGAGGTAGCCCCTATTTAATTAACAAAATCTGCCGCCGCTCCTAATTGACTCAGCTCATAGAGTGGTGCACGTGTCAACGCTGCGGTCACGCCCGCCCGCATTTTAAATGCAACCATAAGTAGATGTTGTGTGTCATTGATAATTTGTTTTTTTAAACAACCGGAGCGGAGCAAATTGTGCACGTTTCAATCGAGTGAATTATTTGAAACTGTATGTAATTGGTGTAACCGGTCAAACCAACACATTGGTACAATGTTGAATAACATATATTTAAATATTATATATCCATACATTTTAATGAACATTTGAATGAAAGCATTCATGAATTTGAGCGAAGCAATTTGTGGCACTAACCAATTTAAATGGCTTGGCATGTGGACATCATCAGTAAAAATTATTGACTTTAACCCATCGATGATGATGATGAAGACCCAGAGAAAAGTATAAAAATGTATAATAATATGTATATTGTAATGTATGTGCAGTTAAACCTACACACCACTCAGGTGCTTCATGTTTTCTATACATTTTGACTCTGTCTTTGCTGTAACACAGCCTTGCATGTATTATCCCCTGAAGACAAGTAGCTTGACTTTGTCAGCAGTGGAACTGTGCATGCCATAAAACTATACTTTAAAAACAAAGGACTATCCACTCATCCTGCCAAGGTGTTATATGTGAAAGGTTGTAGAGAGGGAGCTGCCTTAACCCACAGGATAGGATTGTTTGGGGTCTCCTAAAGTCATTCTGTATACATGACTTACTTACTTGAGAATTACTTTTCAAAAGGACATGAATTAGATTTAAAATTTTCATGTTTTTTTTCTTCTTCACATGGTCATTAAGGCCTTGTTGGAAGGCCTTGTGTCCAGTTGTTCCTGTTTTTAGTTACATACTGCCCCCTGGTGTGAATGTACTGTATTGCAGCCACAAATCATCTGGCAGCATCTACAGTATTGCTAACATTCTGCGGTACTTTGAGATGCAGTGTAACACAACCGCACTGCATTAACTTAATGGAAAACATGCTTATTCATTGGAAATGCATGTTTACAGTATGTCAGACAGACTATTTCTTCTACCAAAATGTCCTGGTTTATGCTTGTGTGCAAGTGTGAGAGTATGTGTACATTTCTGTACATGCATGTTTGCATGTTTAACTTAACAGAGTTTGTTCATGGGATGCATTCTTTTATCCTCAAACCCTACTAATTCTGGGTCCAAACAGGTGAGGTGTCCTCTCCTGCGGTGGCTTCTTGTTGTGTAGTTGCCTAGTTGGGGACAGCAGTGGAGGCCCAGGTAAAGAGGGGCACACCGAGGGGCTTACACACAGACACCTGCACTTTAATAAGCAACACTTTGTTTACAGCAGGATTTCCATGCTAATGAGGTGCCAGGAGAAACAATGCAAAAACAGGAGGGGTGGGCAAATAGCCATGCACAGGTACAGCCAGCCAGTCAGCAAACCAGCCAGCCAGCTAGCCAGCCAGACATGTATGCACATTGCATGCACGCATGCACGTATACAGGAGCACATGCATAGACACACGCACACAGTTGCACGCACGCGTGCGCTCACACACGCATGCACACATACGTACATACATACATACACAAATACATACACAAACATTCAAACGGCAACACAAAGTCACACTGAGCCAAAAGCTTATGGGCAAAATTGCATACCCCCCGCCACCCCCCCCCCCACACACACACACACACAGTACACACACACACACACACACACACACACTGATTCACTCATGTTCAGCTCTTCAGACAGGTATGAGGTATGACTGGGGTTAATGTAATACTTATGGATGTAGTATGGCTGAGGCTGAGGGAGAGATTGGGGCGTGGGGGGAGGGATTTGGGGCCGCCCGCCGCCTCACCGAAGCCCCTGCTAACCGGCAGAGCGCAGCCCCCTCGTCAGGCTGGATTAAGTGCATGTCAGCCCAGACACTGCAGAGGAGCCGGGGGTTTATGCATCACAGGACGGACAGACGCACTGCACCAACACCAGCACATCATATCCTGTCCTTTTACAAAAGGATTTAGTCACGGCACAGTGTTTTACGATTCTAGATATGGACGGACACAAGGACAATAATTCATGGATTAGATACCCAGATGATGCTCGACAGACATCAATGTCATGAATGTGAATTAGATGGTAATGAATGACAGCCATGTGACATCTCTGTGTAGGGAAACTGGGTGTGTGTGGGGGGGGGGGGGTGCCGTGCTATGGTTGTTAGAACGTGATAGAATTTTAATCGAAATTGCTACTGAACCCAAACGTTTGATATGTTGTGTACTGGTCCTGGATATACACTATCCAGTTATCTAATTCTGTAAAGCCTATCAATTATACTTGGTTGCGGGTCCGGGTGTGCACCAAGAATAGCAGATCTACAAGCTCACAGCGCTGTGAGCTGTAGTCTTACTTGTGGTTTGTGCTGATGTCATAACTATAGGCTTACCTTGCTATAAATTGTTTTGGATCAGACAGAAGGATTGTATCTAAGTGTATACGTCTACTTTTATATTAATTGACGGTGTCTCTTCTGCACCAAGCAGGATTATTGTATAGCGTGTTTGTTACAGTATGATTGGAATCACCAGTCGGATTGAAAAAGGAGCGCTCAGTTTCTTGTACGTCGCCGCACGGACTACGAAACGGGCCAGGCCTTGCTCGCTGTGATAAGCCCCACCCACCCGGCCAGGGCTCGTCTCGCGCCGAATAACTAGCGCTCCTTTTCCAATCATACTCTAGCATATACACCTGTATACTTTATTCATAATAGTTTGAGATTGTCTTTATTGTGATGTTATTCTTCTGTACCTGTATTGCACTTCTTTGCCCTGTATCTGTAACTTTTACTGCTGTCTTGTGTCCTGACCTACAGGATCCTATATAGATCAGCTATTTTCAGTGTGCCAGCAGTCAACTAAGTATATACATTTTTACTTTCCATTATTAATCTCCCCTAATATTTTTTAAAGGTGAAGTGTGACTTCTACCGTCATCGGGAGTGTTTTGGATCTTGTTCAAGTTTATTTTAGCTGTCGACCTTCCTTTAACCAAGGTTGATCCAACCAAGGTGTGCTGAACTCTCCAACAAGACCACTGGGCAGAATCATATCTCGGAACGACAACTTGTGAGGCCAAGAATTGATTGTGGCTTTGGGGAGGGTATCGTTGTAGGTAGCTATTGTAGCTTTGCCCGGGGCCCAAGCTTACCAGTGCTTTTATACATAGTTTATTCCTACCTGTTCTCTCTCCATGTCTTGGACCTGTATGGTGGTATCTGCTTCTATTCCCCAGCCTGAGCAATCTGTTTGAATCCACAAGGTCGTGAATAAAACAGGCCCGTTCTTCTGCTCGGCTTAGTGTATAATGCAGGACCTCGCCATTGGTCATGAATTGACAAAGTCCACGTAGAGCTATATCCCGCACCCTTACCTGCTGGAAATAACCATACAAACAACAGAACACTGTGAGGTCGAGTGTAGGAGAAATCGTATGGCGGCATTGAGGATTCTATAGAAACTGTGTGTGTGTCTGTGTCTGTGTCTGTGTCTGTGTCTGTGTCTGTGTGGCGGGCATGGGCTCATATAATTCGCCCATGCCCCATTCAAAATATAAATGGACCCAAATAAACCACTACGGGTCTATTTTTACACTGAACAATGAGGAATTTAAAGTGTACAGTAGTATCAAGGTGATCTTTATTGCAGCAAACCTGGATGACTTGATCACTGAGAGGGCAGTTTAATTCACAGACACCCTATTAGACTTCTCCAAACAGCACAAAAGAAAACAATGGGACTGTTGATACCCTGCAGGCCCTAAAGGGAGGCGTTTAGCTTTGTGTGCAAAGCAACCCAAACTCCCCGCACGTTGCCTGGCACGTGGCGGGGAACAACAGCGCCACAACTCCAGTGCTGTCTTTGACAGCAGGGAGCAGGGTATAGTGAAAAAGACCCTGTGCACCACCTATACCATTCCCCCCCTAATCAATATCAAAAGCAACAGAAATGCAGGCGCGAGGAAGACACACAAAAACACACACAGAAGCAAAACAAGTGCCTGTTCGACGGAGGGAGAGAATGAGGCACGTCCTACCTGTCATTATCTGCTTTAGCTCTTAATGAGTGCTCCTCTGCACTCGGTCACATCACATTTGTTTTATAGCAGTCCCTTTGAACGGCTGAGAGATATTGAGCCTGCTTTGATCACCGAATCCGTCTGAATTTCAAATCAGAAATGAACCCCCCCCCCCCCCATTCCTTCCCCATATATCAGGCTTGGTTGTAGGGCGTTTTCATTTTTTTCATAGACCATTTTGTTTGTTTACACACCAGCTGAGGAGAATGTGGGTGAAATAAAAAGGGATGAGAAATAAAGAAAAACCCTCGGGGCACAGGTCTCCACCAGGGCAGGTCAGTTTGTTGCCTCCTGGTGGCGCTATAATAGGCCAATGTGAAAAGGGTGCCATTTGTTCTTATGATTTGAGGCATTTTGTGACAAAAATGTGTTTTGCTAAAATCCACCTGTTGGTGGTGCTATAACAGGCCAATGTGAAAAGGGTGCGATATATTCCTCAGCCTATAATAATAATAATAATAAAATAATAATAATAAAACTTTATTTGTATAGCACCTTTCATGACATGAAATGCAGCTCAAAGTGCTTTACAGAACAATGGAGAATAAAATAAAAGCAAGGCAACGACATTAAAAAACAAGCAGTTACAGTGAGGACATGAAAAATAAAAAATAAAAGATCAATTAAAGGCAATGTTGTAGAAGTGGGTCTTGAGCTGAGCTTTGAAAATGTCTACAGAGTAGGAAAGTATAGTACTAGTATAGTAGGAAAGTGCGTGAAAGATTTCACGTGAATTGCACGCTGCGTTCATGATTTGAGGCTTTTTGTTCAAAACGGGCCAGTCCTGTAAACTTTGAAAGCCAATGTTAGCCAATTAGGATGGAATATGAAATATCGGACAGATCCATCTTGAGCACATGACTATAGAGATACTGTGTAACGATTTTTATTTTTTACAAAAGTCAGCCTCCTGGTGGCGCTATACAGGTCTATCCATGCCAAAATTTGGCATGGATCGGGCCAACGGTGCCGGAGATTAGCTGCAGTAACAGACGGACGGACACACACACACCTTCGTCCTGGTGGAGACAAATATGTAGCCTAGCCTATAGACACCTATACAGTGTGTGTGTGTGTGTGTGTGTGTGTGTGTGCGTGCCCACAGTATGTCAGGGACACAACAACCTCGGATAAGGAGCCACGTGGGTCATATAAATGTTCTTCATTAATGTGTATGAATTTAACAGAGAGAGGGATGAAATA
The DNA here is from genome assembly GCF_964188405.1 of Protomyctophum parallelum. NCBI lineage: Eukaryota > Metazoa > Chordata > Actinopteri > Myctophiformes > Myctophidae > Protomyctophum > Protomyctophum parallelum. The sequence goes on along the minus strand of NC_139701.1, from coordinate 23,185,510 downwards.
ATAAAATAGAAACATTGCCACAAGATGCTACGCCGTGCCTGCTCCTTTTTCTTCTTATTTCTTTTTTGAAGGCAGCCGTCCTCTAATGATGACCCATGGCATGCTGTGGCACCTGGGACCTCCCCCAGCATGTGGGAGGCTGATGAAAATTAGCCCATTCACATTTCAAACAGAATTTGGCCCGGCCCCTGATCACAGTGCCCGGGACAGCTCATATACCCCGCGACCCCCCCACACCCCCCCAGCCTGCCGCCTTTATGGTCCTGCGGAGAGAACACGCAGCAGAAACAGGCAGAGCTCCACCCGGGCCGCCCAGGCCCCCTCTCCTCTCCCCTGGCAGTCGTGGAGGGAACACGCGGTGACATGACTGTGGGACGCGAGGGGTCTGGATGTACCGCGGCTGTTCTTCCCTGTTAAAAGATTTAAACCATCGGGGTATGATAGGTCCCTTTGATGTTTGCTAAGCATAGGGCTAGGGAACAAGGGAGACCGGGGGGTGGGAGAAGGAGTGGGGTGGGCGGAGTGAGGTGGTGGTGATGGCTGTAGTAATGGTAGTAGTGGTGGTGGTGGTGGTGGTGGTGGTGGTGGTTGGGGCAGAGGCTTGTTACTAGAAGGCAATCATCTTTCTGGTGGGGTGAGGTGGGGGGTTTCTCTGCCAACAAAGGGAAGATAAAAGACAGAGGTTGAGGCAGGGGCCAGGACCCACTGTGAGGCAGAGATTACTGCCAGTGAGAAGTTTTGGCAGTTCGACTTCTCTGGCAACTTTCGCCTCCCTAAAAGCCCCAAATTTGCTGTTTCTGCGGGTGCTTGTGGTGGCTGCTATCTCTCAGCGATCGTTGTTCTCAACAGTGGGATTATGTCTTAACATGGCATTGTGTTACAATGTGTCCTGAAATTGGGGAATTGCTTGTGTGTGTGTGTGTGTGTGTGTGTGGTGTGTGGTGTGTGTGTGTCTTGAATACTACTTTTTATGTATGTGATGTATTTCCATGATTTTTGTGCGTGTGTGCGTGCTTGTGTCTACAGGTATATGAGCAATTGTGCGTATGTGGTACAGTGTATGACAGATTCTGCTACAACTCTCTTCACAACCAACTCCCATGTCTACCCAAATTTCCTGATTCAATATTGATTCTGGTGCATAAAACGTGGTTACATTGCGATATTGAAAACTCAGAATCAACAGGGGAACTGCCTCAGGAAGTTTGAATGTAAATCCCCAAGCAGGGTGGGGGTGGCGCGGCGAGGTGGCGTGTGGCTTTACTATTCAGGGAGGATAGGCAAAAGCCTTTGCCCACTAACAGCTGAGGGCCACACAAAGGGCCCCACCAGGACGCAAATTAAACATAGGCCAAGCATTTTAAGACCCTCAGTTTAATAAGCTGCACACACAGGTTTGCAATCTGTATTCTCCATTTATAAAACTGAGCACACAGTTTGATAATATGGGGCGCCCCATCTCTGTCTCTGCCCAGGGCACCAATCCACTAAACCCGCCATTGTCCGCAGTAACCTGTAGTCAGCTAGTACTGTACTGTATGTGCTTCTCTTCACTGCGCCATTGTGTGTGTGTGTGTGTGTGTGTGTGTGTGTGTGTGTGTGTGTGTGTGTGTGTGTGTGTGTGTGTGTGCATGTGTGTGCGTGTGTGTGTGTGTGTGTGTGTGCATGAGTGTGTGCGTGAATGCGTGCGTGTGTGCGTGCATGCGTGCGTGCATGCGTGCATGTCTGAGTAAGTCTGCAGAGCCTTAACTTTACTTGGGAAATCCAATCCATTTTTTTTGTTGTTTATCTTTTTTCCCCTTCTGGTTCAACCCGGGCCGGAAGGGTCGGCTGTTAAGCCTGTCTCCTAGGCAACGCGCAGCGTAGAGGATTCATTTTTAGACGGTGGCGACTACCCCCCCTAACGTCTAACATTTGTCACCTCATCCAATGTGAATGTGTGGGTTGCCAGTTGCCCTACCGATATCCCCCCACTTAAAGCAGAAACCAGTGCAGAAAATAGGGGCTTAAGTGGCGCCCCTAAGAGGTGGCGCTCGAAGCGGCTGCTTCGTTGGCCTGTACTAAGAACCGGGCCTGTAAACATTGATCATGAATTAACAGGATAAAATCGTTACATTTTCATTTAAAGGTATATTCAGTGATTTCACTCAAAAAACCTTAGGTTTCGTTTTTGGCTGGGACCTAAGCCTTTCGTCCAATCAGGATAGAGAGTAAAAAACGAAACCTAAGGTTTTTTGACCCCCAGGGGTTAACTGGGGACAGGGAGGAACTCCTTATATGGTCAGCACACTCTATAGTAGAGAGGATTATCACAACAAAACAAAAAAAGAAGTGATATTTGAATTAAGTGAAATCACTGAATATACCTTTAAGTATAGAACTATAGTATATTTACGTTATATTCCATTATGAAACCCTATATTAGCGTCTCTATTCTGGGCATGTCATATTAGGCTAGCCAGATATTTCGTGAAGCCTCATTTGAAATCGGTAGTTCATATAATGGCCTGTTGTGGCGCTGGACTGGACCCAAAAAGCCCCATAGCTCCATAGAGGCCCATGTATTTTGGCCCAACTTCACCTAGACTGTATTACCTTAATAAACATGGTCATGAATACTTTCTTCTTCCAGTCACTAGTTTAAAGTCTCATTTCTAATGTCATAATATTCTTTTTGGAAAATTATGGTCCCATTAATTAAAAAAATGACCATAAAGAAAAAAAAACATCGCGTATGTTCTGAGGGGCGTGGCTACCGTTACAGTCTATGATCGGGATTCCCCTCCCACTCGAGTCAAAATAAAAACCAACGGAGAAGAAGGGGGGAAGTCCCGCCTCGTTGTCTGGGCAGCCAATGGCCAGCTGGTCCAAAACGGAGCCAGCCAATGGCCAGCTGGTACCAAACGGATCTAGAAAGATGGCGATTTACAGTGCAGGAATAACAGGCTTCATTTTACGTCCATGTTTGACCCGGCGAACGCTTTGTCCATATTTTTTACAGTCTATGTTCAGTATTAGGCGGGAAAAACTAACTGAACCGGTTCAACCCCGGTGGAAAAGAAGCCCATGTGACACACGGTTTGATCCCCCTTTTAAGTGGTTAAAAGCTCCGTTTTCAAGTTGTCTTTTTTTTACACTAACAACAACATTACATATAGTACATACAGTATAAAGGGACATAATAATAATAATAAACCTTTATTTATATAGCACCTTTCAAAACGAGGTTACAAAGTGCTTTACAGAAAAACATAAAATCAAATGCAGTGCACACCATAAACAACAGTTGACAATAATAAAAAATAAAGAACAGGCAATGAACAGAAATGCAGTAGGACATAAGAACAATAGGGAATGTTAAAAAAAACCTTTAGGTGTTAAAAGCAGCTTTATAAAAATGAGTTTTGACATCAAAGACAGGTCCCTTTTCTTGCACACTGCTTTGCCCCCCAATGGATGGATCATACCTTAAGGCTACTACTTACATTACACTGGCTGTGTGTAATGTATACATGTGTATGTATATGTGTGAGCGCCGGTTGTACTGTGTCCCCTCTGTGGTGCGCTGCGTTTGGGAGACAGATGGAAGACAGTCTATGCGCACAGGGAATACGGAAAGATCTGAAAGCGTTTTAGAAACAATTAAAATCTTTGATGGTTTAATCTGTTGACATCAAAAGCGGCAATCCCACTGTTTGATTTTCTTTTGATGACACCGTATGAAAAAAAGAAAAACGATCCCACCAATTGTCAGCAAACAGACTGATACAAACGGTAGAATGAGGATGTACAGTGATGGAGCCCTACACAGAACAGAGAATTGTGAAAATCAAACGCACACACGGATGCATTTTGTCTGTAGCACTTAAGTCCAACATTATAATTGGATACTTTCTTCTGACATTTCATGGATTTTGTTCATATTACAAGATTATTTTGATTCTGTCAGTTTTCTTGAAGACAGAAGTGATGGCTCACAATCGAGGGATTAGAACAGTTGAGGATGGAAGGCCCAGTATTGTATTTGGTCTAATCTTTCGCTTAAATGTTTGGCTCTGGGGAGATGCCATGGAATCTACGTCACATCAGAGGGCCAAAAGTCCATCAAACTGCTTGAGAAGCGTTATTCTGACCTCTTTTCCCTGCTGTCTTTGTTCATGTTCATTAGGAAGTTAATCACAGATGGGACTTCCTCACAGGCATGGGGATTAGTTGAGTGAGTCAGGAAGGCTTTTTTACATTCTGAGAGGGTTCCACATGCAGGATCACCCCTCCTCCTCACTCACTCAGAAACTCTGCCTCCCTTTTCATAACTCTGGACTCTATCTATATCTATCTGTCTATCTGTCTGTCTGTCTGTTTGCACAATTTAAGAAACAATTTGAAGGGAAAATATATATATAATATATATATTTACATTACGATCTGTGTACTTTTCTTGATAGTGAAAGCGTGAGTACTTTTTATGCCACATAACACGTGGGAGTCTATCCCTGTAGCAATGTGTTTGACTGCAGAGCTGGAGCACCACGCCCACACCTACCATCAGTTACCAGGACTTCCCGCAAGATTTGCCGCACCAAGGCGTGCTACTCATACGCTGAGTTGGCGGTGCCTAGATTAGAACGCATGAACTTGTGGTCGACTGAGTTAGCCAGACACAATAAGTTGCTTTATTGTTAACACCAACATCATTCAGTGTTTGTGTCCATATGTACATTTTGAAAGGTCACTAAACAATAACACTGACTGGAAATACTATTGTGATGCCTGTTCCCTAGATATTGTTATAAATGTCCTTTAACCCATTCTGACCTGAGATCAGATTCATACGAGGTTTCCGCCGGACACACACTGGTCTGATGGACCCATTCTGACCTGAGATCAGATTCTAAAAATGTCAGTCGTTTTTTCGATTTTTCAAAAAATAGCAGACCTACAAGCTCGTATCGCGCCACTCGGTGGCGCGATATGAGCTTGTAGATCTGCTATTTTTAAATAGCTAAAGCATAACATGATGCTGACACCAAAATGGGTGCCCGTTCAGAATGGGTTAAGCCTTACCGGGCACCAAGAAAGATGCATGACACTTTTTTGTCATTACCCATTACTACAGTGTGTTCGCTGTTCATTTTTCACGTACAAACTTCTCTTCAACTGGGATTTCAGATAATGATCCATAGATTGTGTGTAAAACCCCAGCAGAAAATCAGGTATAAGCATATTTCAAACTGCTCAAAATAGCAGAAAATCTGAGGGCGGATCTTACTGGTAAAAGTGACAGATGTGTTCCGCATGAGTCAAGGCACATGTGTAAACAAGGTCCATGGATTTTGGCCAAACGAGGCATGAGTTATGCCTGTTCAAAGTTTTCATTTTCAAACGATTGCTATAGCTAAGTTTCAGGTTCAGCCTGAACTGCTATTTTTGGCGGAAGGAGAAGGAGAAGAAAAAAACAGATACAATAAGGGACCAAGAAGTCCCTTCGGGTTGGTCCCTTAATTATAAATGCCTTCAAATCATTTTATCACAGAGAACATTTTTAGGTTAATTTAAACTGCAAACCCAAAGAGAATTGAATTCCCAGTGAGAGCTGTGAATTCTTTCTTATTTAAAAAAGACAAAGGAAATAAAATACTTTTTCAATTTGCACATCCTTAGTTCAAAGGGAGGTCAAATCACATTGTTGACTTGTGTTTTGACAACCCTACGCAAGGCTACTGAGATTTGCACTTGTGACTTGCTCTGTGCATGTTTACATTTGTCTAAAAGCAGTGTAAATTGAATTCTCCTGTATGTTTCCAGCAGCGGCTGCAAGTGTAAAGTGGCGTGTACAGAGTGATATGTACTGCTCCTCTGGGGGCCGGGGGGGCCCTCCCTTATTGTTCCATGCAGCCTCAGAATGATGGCTCTATGAGAGGAGGGAAAATAATCAATAACTCACATGGCGTCCAACATCCCAGACGATTCGGCTGTAAATAAACTTGACAATTGGGGATGAAAAAGGAGGGAGTGCTCCTCTGGATATCTGTTTGTCTGCTCCGCTTCCTCCGACACGGCAGAAGGAAGAATCACCAAACGGGGAGCAATTGAATGCAAAGTGCTCGTTTTCTCAGCCGACTTTTCTGCAAGCGCAGCCCCTGCTCCCCGACCCCTCGAGGCAAAGACCAGCAGAAACCCGCATCAGATCAGAAGGTGACATATCAAGAACTGCGTTACAAAAAAAATAAAAAGAGGCAGTAATGGGTGCCTGAGACATGGCAGCAGTTCTAGGTTTCTACTGGGCTCGTTCCACTGCTCCCTCGTCGACGGGGGTTGCAGCGTATCAGAGGGAAGCGTGCTCTCAGGCCTGCCGTCAAGCAGCCGGATTTGATCTTGATGGCTTTGTGACAGTTTGGGATGAAGGATAGTGGTTAGTGCTGAACAAGAGACTCTGCGCTGATCAATGGGACCTCTCAGACAGGCCCTACGAGCTGATCAATGGGACCTCTCAGAGAGGCCCTACGAGCGGAGAAGTTATGGCAAGATACCTCTGCGCTGCTCGAAAAGCTCCCCTTTCCACTTTCTCACTCGTTTTTAACCGCCCGTTTCTTTTCAACTCTCTCTGGAACACAGTGGATGACAACACACGCACACCAGCAGGAGAAAATGACCCTCTTTCATTTGTTATTTTATTTTTCTCTCCCTGCACAGCAAAATCTGAAGTATTAATTTAACTCTGAGTGTAAAGATTCACCCATAAGGATCAGTTTTTTTTATTGTGTGTTTCACTTTGTGCACAAACTGACAAAGATGTGACAGACCCAACATGAAATGACTTTCAGGATGTTCCTTCATAAGCGGACACTATGTGGCGACCGGAGCTGTCGGTTGATAAATGGTTTGATTACATGGCATTTCGATGTAACCTGCCATAGTTACGCTCTTTTTAAAAACGTAAGAGAATGTTTGAATCGCGGTAGTAGAGCACTCCACATCAGGGTTCTAGGTCCTTAAGTTGCAGCATGAGATTGAGGTTCCACCCTGCTCGTTCACAGTGCCTAATCAAAGACCCCCGAAAAGGCCAAGAGATGAATGTCGAAGGGACCAAAGCATTCTGACAGGCTACCGAGACAGGTCCCTGGGGGGTGGGCGGGGGGGTGGGCAGAGAAGAAGAAACGCGTTAAGGATCAAATGCCAACAACCAAGCGGGATCTGAGGGAAAGACATACCGTGAAAGCCACCTTTCACCATTTAGAGGCAGCGGAAGAGGAAGTCCAGGTTTCATTATGGATGTAATGGAGAGCAGGCTGAGGTCAGGATAACAATCACTATTCTGACACCCATCCCAGCAGGCAGCACTGGCCCCCAGAACGGCAAGGCGGTGAGAGGTGTGCTTCACATAACCACAGCAGAGGACAGGCAGAGAGGGGGGGTGTCCAAGGGCAAAGTCACAGGCCACCCTTCTATCACTGATAGTGCAAAACACCTGGAAGAGTGTTCTCTCATAGCGCCTGTCAATGCAAAAGCACCACAGGGCTCCGCGTCAGCATGGGGCTGACAAGCGTGCGCTTTGGAGGTGAAAGTTCCATTTTGGGGTTTTCACCTTTGGAGCGGTATATGTACAGAGCCAGCTGAATAGGCAATCTTCCACTTTCCGGAGATACATTGGCTCAGACAGAACCCAGCGACCGCCACATACCGCATGGACTCGATAGGATGCTTCAAGATTTGAGCATTGCATGTTCTTTCTACAGCCAACCCAATGCCAGCATATGGCGTGGCACAGAGTGAAGACAAGGCATAGAGAGCGAGAGGCAGGTTCTAGGCATGAGCTGGCATCCCTGTAGAGGAGCCCCGTAATTAGCAAGGCTAATGAAGAACAGGACTGAGACTAATGTCACCGCTGACCCCCGGAGCCCTCTTGGCAAAGCGAGAGGTTGGACTTCAACAGTGCTGTACATGGACCTACACTATAGCCATTAACCCTGACCCTGCACTCCCCTTAGGCTTACATCTGGTGCAGAACTGGACCAATACCAACTCTCAGTGGGCAGTAAGACTGAATACCCAGCTTTGGTGGGTAATGAATTGTCTGATAGCCAGCATAGAGGAACCCCCGTTACTTTCGATATGGAGTTTGGTGCTATCTTTCCTTTAGCCTATTAGTATTTTGTTAACTGGTGCAAGTACAAGTCTTTTTTTGTGTTTTGGTAACAGGTTGTACTCACTGAAGTCCCACTAGAATTAATTGAAGAGAGCATCTGAAACATCCTCAACTGCAGTCTTTATGTCTGCAAAACTATCCTGTCAGTCAAAAAATTGGTGTGTAGAGAGAGCATTGTCATTCATAATGTGTTTACATGCACCAGCATTTAGAAGGTTTGTTTTCTTTGCAGGTCCTCAGCCCCATTATGCAATGTTATGCAAGGTATAAATGATAAGATAATAATGATAAATGGCAAATAAGTCTGCAGAAAATGATTACAATTCACTTTGGAGATGAGGCTTTGGGGCTAGCTTTTAGAACTCGTTTTCTTGGGCGTAGCAAAGCAGTTGGAGATGAGAAAGGGGGAAAAACTTTTAAATAATATCAATCCTAGTCATTGAAGAAATCAGGTCAGATTTTCTCATTAATACATCACTTTAAAATTAGTTAGTCACTTTCTAATGCTCATAAAAATGCCACCATGCCAAACACTACCAACCAATGATCTGTGTCATACTTTCATCTGGTCCAATTTGGAGTTCTAACACTCCATTCATCGTGAAATCTGAAGGACAGAAAAAGGCAAGTTACACATCATCAAAAGCAGAGGTATAAATTATGCTGAAAGAAAGAAGTTCATAAAGACTCTTGCACTGTAGCACGGTGGGTGGTTATCACCATCTCTTAAACAATGCACATTAGGAGAAAATCCTCTATTCTCTACATTTAAATTTTTAATAGGCTACACGTTGCACTTCAAACGTTTCAAAGGACCAAACACTTTGCCACCCCACACTTTAAAATCAGAGCACCAGAAACCTCTACAGTCAAAGTTTTTGAGAACCTTGTGCCACTCAAGACTCCAGGTCGTTTGAGAGTGTAATTAAACACATGAACTCTAATGTCACTATTCTTGGCCGAACATTCAGCTAAAAGTGCTCACCGTGCAAATCACTGTGATGCATTGAGCTTGTGGATTGGCTAAAAGTAGGCTACAGAACTCAGTACGAAGCTAAATGTCCTTTTTTTGCTGTGTGTGTGTGTGTGTGTGTGTGTGTGTGTGTGTGTGTGTGTGTGTGTGTGTGTGTGTGTGTGTGTGTGTGTGTGTGTGTGTGTGTGTGTGTGTGTGTGTGTGTGTGCACACATGTGCGTGAGTGTGTGCATGCGTCTATTTGATTTGATCTGCTTGTGCAAAGACGGAGAGATAAATATTGCATAAATGAATTTATTGTTTAATGTGAGCAATCAAATTAATTAAGGGGTCCACAGCTGTTGGAGGCCAATGAGGGCATGCATTTTTCAGCGTTACCACTTCGCCCCTAAGATTTTACAATAAAATATTTCTGGAGGTCTTGGATGAATTTTTCATGGCTGAGTGGAGGAGATGAAAGGCGAACAGGGGATCCAGGGGACGGGCGCTCTCCGCTGCTGACACACCACAGAGAGGTGCATCAGCTCCAATCTTTATCAAGGACACGCGGCCAACACCATTGTTTTAATTACTCTGCTTGTCAAGCAGCTCACCATCAATAGGGGCTGTGCAATTGAAGGAGCTGGGGCATGTGGTTGGTTGAGGGGAATTACCTGTGTTGGATGCATTTTCACGTCCTCGCCCCTTTTAAAGAGGAAATGGAGGGAATGATGTAATGGTGATCAAACGGAGCTGGAGTCTGTTAGCACTGATAACACCTCCCAATGCATGCTGCTGCAACAAATATAACCAGAGAAACGCTGTTGTAGCACTGTGGGTAGAGGATAAAAGATGGACTATTTTTCAACTAAAACCGCCATGTTGGTGTCAGTAACACCAGACTCTCTCTCTTATTTTTCAATGCGTCGATTATTCAAACCATTTCTATATGCATCGCATAGAATTGTGATGAATGGCATGGATTTGCATGCCATTGTCTACACTCACAGTGTAGACTTGCACTAATAAATCAGAAATGTACACAAGTTGTTCACCCCCCACACAATTTCATATTCAGCACGGATGCTGAGGTAACTCATTCAGGAGAGACATCTGTTCTGTGGGCAATGCACCAGCCATATTCCACCTGGAATAGCATCCATAAACAGCATCCCAATGTGTTGGTCTGCTAGTGCTACTACGAGATGAGGAGTAGAGATCTGTTTTGGGAGGCTGTGGAGATCACTATTTAAAGCCCACTCTGATTATGTTCACAATATCTTGTGTCTGATTTGCCTCAGTGACCTTAACCTTACTTTGTTGACCGGGGAACCTCAGGGGTCTGTACTTGGCCCCCTCCTTTCCCTCCCAAATCTCTTTGCCTAAAATAACTGATCTACAAGCTCACAATGTATCGTGTTGTGAGAGAGCTTGAAATATTCTGCATGTTTCTGTGTTCATCTATTATTATAGTTTATAGGTTATAGTTAAAGGGATATTTCACTTAAAAAAAAAACTTTTGGTCATTTTATCATCTACTCAGGCTTATATGAACACCCCAGACAGTTTTTAAGTTGCTCGATTCAGTATTTAGAGTTTGAAGTTACAATAGGATATAGGTATAGGAAATGGGCGGGGCAGCTAAAATTAATATCAAATATCTAGATACTGAATCAAGCAACTTAAAAACAGTAACAGTAATAGTCACGAAACATTTCTATCTCCTCCAGTCACTGAAATAGACAACAACATGTAATATGCAGACCACATTGCAGAATGCTATTCAGTTCAGAACACAGCTATGGACACGCTTTTTTGTCCAAACATTAAATACAAAATAAATATGCGCCAAAAGCATGAAATACGTATGTGTATATTACAGAAAACTCCCGTTAAACTCCGGTAAACTCCCGAATTGTACCTGCTTAACTTGAGGTTTACGGGCAAATCTAGTGCCCATAATTGCCCGTTAACTCCTCTTTTCATGCAGTGTTAACCAGACGCTTTTACAAAGCCGCTGGTAAAAACTGAAGAGAACTCTTCTTAGAAGAGTAGCTTAATTAGCACAGAATCCAGTGAGTAATTTCAGTTACAGAGGGGTGGGAGTTTATAAGTTTCTCACTCCTTTTCGGATATGCTTAGATTTCTTTCTTTCTTTTATTTTTCCTTTTATTTCTTCTTGCTATATTTTAACTATTTATTTTAATTGTTTTTCTTTGTGATGCGAAATGCAAGGAATTGTTTCAGTTTTATTGGCATATTCGAAATAAACATGACAAACAAACAAACAAACCTTGAACCTTGAAGCTGCTGCCTCTCATGAACTCTCCCTGCCCATGGCATACTCCCCAATCCGACACAGCGTCTATCTGTCTATAGCATGTACTGCTATAACTTCACTTGTTCGTTCTGTGTCATACTGGTTTCCCATGTGTGAAACGCGGGTTGGGATCCAGGAGGTAAAATCTTGTGACCTTGGGAACCGGTTCAGTTCTTTTTGGTTTTTAGTCCATGAGCCAGAGCTCCAAAATGGGTGGGCAAACTATACCCTATATTAAATTGTTTATAGGATCAATACAAGTAAATTAATACATGATAACCCTTCCACAGTAGTACCTTTTTCATATTTTTGATTATTTTGCATATTTTCCTACATAATGCCTCATTTGCATATTTAAGAATGTAAAATTTGTAATATAATACTTCATGTAAGTACTCAATTGGGGAAGTTTCATGGTGATAACAATCTAATATAGGTATGGTTTTGCCTACTCAATTCATAATTAACGTTCCAATTTTGGAGCTCTGGCTCATGGACTAAAAACCAAAAAGAACTGAACCGGTTCACATCGGGAACCAACTGGTGGAAAAGGGGCCTCAGACTATAACCTAACAGACTGGAGCAGGTTCTGCATGTTGCTGCTGGTTGCTGGTAATGTTGTTCGGAGATCTATATTGAACAGAGAGGCAGCTTACTATAATGGACAGCTCCGCTCAGCACTTTGGAGAACCAATTGTTTAATTCTTGTATATTCTCGCCGATCAATGTGTTCACTTCAAAGCGATGGGAAAACGCTCGCATCCAAAGTAGATTGATCAGTTCTAATACAAGTCATTAACATACAACTTGTTAACAAGTGAGGCCTCTGTACTGTATCTAGAAATCAAGAGGGTCGTCAATAAAGCCAGTTTAGGACTTTTAACATCTTAAAACCTTGAGCACACAGTCACACTCCTCCACTCAAGAATCGGATCAACCTCTTTCAAACGTTCCCTCGATCTCTTGCCGTTCGCTCTCTCACTCTCTCTCGCTTACTCTTGCACCCTTAAAGGACTAGAAATACTTTGTTGTGCATGGTGATCTGCACTGAAAATAGCAGATCTACAAGCCCGATCTACAGCTTATAGATCTGCTGTATTGGTGCGTGACATCGGCGCACAACAAAGTATAAACCTGGCCTTACTCAACACTGCCACTTAGCTTGAAGGCTGTGCTTAAGGCATGCACTGGTGTACTTTACTTATGATACATTTATAAGCCAAACTGTGTGTGTGTGTGTGTGTGTGTGTGTGTGTGTGTGTGTGTGTGTGTGTGTGTGTGTGTGTGTGTGTGTGTGTGTGTGTGTGTGTGTGTGTGTGTGTGTGTGTGTGTGTGTGTGTGTGTGTGTGTGTGTGTGTGTCTTGGGGGGGGGGGGGGGCTTGGGTATTAAACAACCTTGCAAATAGCTGGGGTTCACTTTACCAAGCTGTTGGCATATCCTTTTCATCAACAAAAATAACTTGATAAGGCAGTAAAAGCATTCTTGGAAAGTGAAAAACGCCATTTGAGCGGACGGAGCGAGGGGTGGGAGTGAGTGGACGGAGCGAGGTGTGGAGCGGACGGAGCGAGGGGTGGAGGGGTGGTAGTGGGAGTGAAAACAGTAACAATTCAGCCTCAGACTTTGATAGCCAACAACCTCCCGCCCATCGCCCATCCCCCCTTCCCCCGCCTTTCGCCACCCATGCCACATAACTACCACTGGGGCACAAACCCCCCTCCAAAAAAAAAGAAAAAAGAGCTAAATCAAGGCTTTGAAAAACATACAGTGTCTTTAATAATTCATGCTTCCGTGGGTTTGAATAGCCTCTTTAGCGTAGAAATATGCAGTCTCCTGATATAAGATCAGTCCCTGAGGGGGATCCCTCTCCGTGTTCTTTATGGGGCTATACTGCAGTGTGCCCTTTCTTACCAACAATATGGGATGCTGCTTAAGATGCACCTGCCTGATTTCACCAGAAGACGTCTCGTATGGAGCCCTGCGTCATGCAGGGACAGCAGCGTTTTCTTCCTAAAGACAGCATTTCCCTATTTTCTACATTAAGAAAGAAAGTAGAGGTCTAAACCTGCCTTAGCACACAATGAATCCACAAATTAAGTGCAAAGTTTTGCAGCAAGGCAATTATTGCTGTTGACTAGCATCTTTACTGGGGTTGTAGACTAACACAGGATTGTAAATATTTAACCATCTTTGCACCCAACACACATTCATATTTCATCAGTTTTCTTGCGGTTTATTCTCAAAGCAAAGTGTTGGACTGCATAATTATTTCAGTTTAGCATTTTCTTCCGACCTATTACTTTCATAAATACATGAATTTGAGTTATAGCTCCTCAGAGGGCTAATTTAAGAAAAAGGCATGCATTAATTAATACGGAACTGAAGAAAATCCCTACGTGAAGCCTGATTAATACTTTGTCATGTTGCATACCAAAAATTGCTGAACTACAGACTCACAACAAGTCATCCTCGACTCGTTGTGAGCTTGTAGATTTGCTATTTTCAGTGTGCAATGCCGTCATGTGACGAAGTAAGAATCGGGCTTAAGTAAGCTGTTGGTGGATGTCAATGATGGTATTCACCTTCAAAGGAAATGGGGACACACATGGAAGGATGCAGTGATTTGAGTCGATAGTGTTGACTCTTGAGGCGAGCTGGTACGGTCCATATCTCTCAGCGGACGCCTCCAGAGAACAATGTCTCCATCATTCAGAGAGCAGTGTGAGCTCTGTTGCGTTCAGGCCTCTGGAAACTACTCCCAAGTTGTAGTTCTTTTTTTTTTTTTACAATGACCTCAGTGGTCATTTGAAGGACTTTAAAAGACGGTAATATGGTGTTTTGCCATGGTAAAAAAAGACTATGTTGAAATATTAATCAGAGTTTTTCTTATACTTCAAATAGCACAGTGTATGCGACTTTAAATCTTTTTGTTTTGTATCCCTCCCTTTGTGTGTACGTCCATTCTTCTCACAACCCATGCTTGGAATAATGAAATAAATATCGAACTGTTTAATATTTTAGTGCCATCCAGGAGTAAAGTGGAAATGTTTTTCTGCCAGACCTTGTTTTTTTCCTCCCTTCTCTTCACAAATGCATTGTGTGCACCGGCCGGCCCAATCCATCACTCTGCGTCTGGCGGGAGAAAAAGCACTTTCCCAGGGTGTGTGTTTTTTAGTTCTGCCAGCGCTGCTGTTTCAGTGGGCACCCGGGAGACCTCACTGATGGACACTCTGGTCATCACAGGCTGGGAGCTGGGGGACTCCTTGCTGCATCCCCTCCCCCGCCGCCCCCACCGCCCCGTACTGTTCCACCTCACCTCAGGTTTTCACCAGCACCTTGCTTTGTCCCAGCAGTGTTGTCGTTGCACACTTCCTCTCTGACAGTGATGACTGTCGTACGTGAATTCTCCCACGCGGATATTTGGCCATGGGAGACCAGAGACACGTGGGGCTTTGCGCTTTCCTGCCGACTCCGAGTGTCATGAGCAATGAAGTGCAGATTAGTAAGTGCAAAGCTAATTGGACTGTAATGGGTAACTATTATCACTGACATGTGGCAGTCACGACAGATAACAGATAACAGATGATAATGTGGGTTAAGCCTGATTTATACTTATTTGCACTGGTGTGTTGCCCACCGAAAATATGAGATCTACAAGCTCACAAGGCATTGCGCTGTGACACTTTGTGAGCTTGTAGATTGCCTGTTTTTGGTGTGCGACATCCTCACACAACTAAGTATAACTCAGGCTTTAGGGAGCACTCTGAGAAACAACATGATATGTAGAAGTAAGGAAGGAGGGGGCTCTCATTAAGGTGCTCAGAACAATTACACAGAAAAAATCTATTCAAATTGAAGCGTGCTCCAGTTTTACAACCGACAAACTGAGATTTGATTTCCAAAATGCTTTCTCGTTTTCCTCTACACAAAGAAGCCGGCGGGGGAGAAGGTGCTATCGCTGAAGAGAAGTGGGCTGGAAGGAAAATCTAGGTAAATGCGTATGTTCTCCGAGTGCCCCTGGGTCTTCCATGGGTAGGTAGGATCTGACAAAGAGATCTGTACAGGAAAAAAATCCTCCACTCTGCTTGAGCATGGGAAATTAAGCCAAGATAAAGATTCTATCTTAAACACTCCCCCCCCCCCCCCCCCCCCCCCTCTCTCTCTCTCTCTCTCTCCGCAGTGGCAGAAGAAATTATCCACTGTACCATTAGATAAGCCCAAACAACCCTCTCCATAAGACCTCCAGTTTCCCATGCACTGCAGTCCCAGCTTAGTGTCCCTCGGGTGTTTGTTCAAAAGGAAAACTCTTCGGTGCCTCCGGGGGATGTTTAACTCATTGCAATGGCAAGTATTTAGAGAAAGCTCAACAAGTTTGAGGGCTGTCAGAGTGAGTATCCAACTGTCAGACAACATTGTGTCTCAGAGGACCCCAATGTGAGGAAATGACGAATTGCATCATTTTGACAAACCCACCATCGATTAGAACTATAGGGCAGACGGCGAGGTGTTTTGTTTTAATTTGAAACACTGGTGCTAAGTGCATTAAATGATGCTGATTAACTAAGATTACGGCTGCAGTGGAAATGTGTTTTCTGTTTTGATATCAAGCGTAAATTGCGGCAGAGCAAACAGCCTTTTGAGTAGCTGATGAATAATTGAGAGTCAGTGGAGGATACATCAATGAAGTGGTAATGAACATTTTTTTTGTGTGTGAAATATCTGATACAGAAGTCTGTCACTCTTCAAACAGCCTGGAACGTCTTGCTTTGGGGTTAAAGCTTGCTGTACATCAAACACATCTGATCAACTGATAGTTATAACAAAATCAAAACAATCGTAGCTACAAGATTCCAGGATTTCATAAAAAAAAAAAAAACATAATTCGTAGTACAACTCAATACATTTATTGATATTGGTCCATGCAAAATTAAATATCCCATTACAGTGGATTATTACTTATAATTCCCTGTCTTGGGGCTCTCACAGAAATCATTTCAATACTAAGGTTATGGTGCCCTCTATCTTTTACTCAGAGTAACAGAAATCATCACTGGAGAAAGATTGTGATCACCTGAACTGCTTCTTAAATATATTATTATGTTGTATTTATTTATTTTAGCAACACCAGTATAGTGCATGATAATTGTTCATTTGTTTGATTCACTGCAAAGGACAACAGTGCTAACATTCCATTTTTATCCACACATAAAACACTTGTTTCCACCAACCTAATGCAATGTTTTTTTGTTTGTTTTTGTTTTTTGTTGTAAATAATGTATTATTTATTACGTGTGTAAGAAGTGGTCCATCATCTTTGAATTTGTATTTACATCGGTTTCTGCAGGTCGCCTTCTTCAGGCAAAAACAGTTTCTTTTGTTTTAGCTTTTTCTAGAACTGTTGTGGCATGTTGTGTCCACCCGGAGTACCGTTGACCTTCTGTGAGGCAGCTATCTACTTAAAGAAGTCCATTTTCAAGGCCTGTCTTGCTCAAATCAAAACTCCATTATAGATTTTACCTCCAGGGGAACCCAGGGCTCACAAGGTCCTTGGCAATTTTACCTGAGGAAGAAGCTAAAAGGATTGGAATCTCAGAGGTTTGGTGAAGGGAGAGAGTGTGAGGACGTGAGAGGGTGGGATAAGACACCCAAGGACCTGAGCTCTAATCTTTCTCTGCCCAGCAGGGGGCAAAGCACAGCAAAAATGGAGGTTTAGAGATGGTTCATTGGCCCCAAACATCAGAGCCCACAGGACTAGGAGAAAGCTCTTGAATACAGGTGGAGATAAGTAGACTGCAGGGTTTGTCGTAAGACAGTGTCGCTTGCCGAAAATAACGATTTACCATTTTAAAAGCACTGTGCACCGACAGGCAGCACAGCCACACAACTATGTTATATAGCAGGGGAAGTTGGAATCGGCCCATGTCACAGCGGACAATCAATCAGTCAATCAATTTTCCAGTTGTACAGAAAAAATGAAAAAATAAAAAGACTATGTACAGTAAACAGTTTGAGGGTAGGTGTAGGCTTTTACTTTTTATGGGGGCCAGTTTTGAATTGCAGCCACCCATTTTAAAGGAGAGTAGGGATTTACACTCATTTAGGAATGTTGGTAGGGCTTTCTACATTTTTGTGGCATAGCAGGAGAAAAAAGTTAACCCCTTGCTGTAGCAAAATCTGGGTTGAACGTGATCAGTGGAGCTCCTTCTGGTGTAGCGATTGTGGACATAGTATAGTTTGACAGTTACATGGGTGTCTTTGTGGTGTAGCGTATCTTGTAGACCAGGCCCATTGCAAGTTGCTGTACTCTGAATCCATTTAACATGTATGAAAGAACAGCACTTCACTCCCACACAACCATTGTGTACTAACAAGACAGACGGAGGCCAAAGATGCAGACAGATCACATCAGGACATCTGTCACTTCACGGCAACAGACTCCTTAATAAGTGACAAGCCTTCCTTCCCCGTGGGCACAGGACACGGGTGTCTCAAAAAGGTGGCAGGGCAAAAACAGCCATCAAAATCACACGGTGCCCTTTTTTCCCCTTTAAAAAAATACAACATGTCCCAATTACAGCCCATCACTTGTGATCCATGCTCTTGATTATCTTGCTGGGCAGGAGACATCAAAGCTGCCAACTATGGGTGTTGACCATGGGGTTGACACAAGTGTCACAGTTTTAAGCAGGACCCAAGCGCACAAAAGAGTAGGCAGGGATTATGGAAGGAACAGGACACACAAGCACAGGCAGGATGCACCAGGAAGAGATTGAACTAGAAAAAGTGCCCTTCTGGGCACAGGTCTCCACCAGGATAGGAATGTAGGACATTGCAGCTTGCCTTCATCTGGTGGTTGGATAAAAGGGCAACAAAAGTAAATTAGAGGTAAAAACACTTTTCGGCCAGTTATAGCGCCACCTTGAGGCTGAGTTGAAATTGTTCATGTGGCATTTCGTCCTCGGCCTAGTGGGAATGTGGGTGCACAATTTCACGGAAATCACGCGATGTGTTCATGATTTGCAGCATTTTGTTTGAAACTGAGCACTCCTGTGAACTTTGGAAGCCAATCTTAACCAATCAGGATGGAGTCTGAGAAATCTGAAAGACCCGTTTCGTTGAATGGCTCTAGAGATACTGTGTACCAATTTGCGTGATGTTTGGACAAAATCTGTAGGTGTACTGTGCAAAAACTTGTTTTTCACAAAGCGGCCTCCTGGTGGCGCTATAACAGGCCGTTCTGGAAAGTTTGGGGCAGAGGTTCATCGTTGGCATCCAGGGAGTGTGTGTGCAAAATTTGGCATCGACCGGGTTAACACATAAAGCACCAATAAACGTAAGCTACGTTAATTGATTATTCAGGTTGACCACCAATACACGTAAGTTACATTAATTCCGTTTTATACATGTTTTGATCCGATCTAGTCGAAATGCTACTCACAATTAGCTTTGGATCTGTTGTTAGTACACTGGACCGCGCCATCTTAAATTACGCGCGCACCTCTGTGCATTCTATGTGCTGCTTTCAATGGCTTGAAATAAAACTAGTGTTACAAGTAGCTTTTATTTTGAAGAGGAAGAGGAAGTCTGTTTCGGTTGTAGCCAGCTGCCATGACAGTCACAGTAGTTGTGATGCCATGGTGGTGGTGGAATAAACACAACATGCTTTTAGCCAGTCTTTTGACTTAAACAATGTAGGCTAAACACTTTGGAATTACGTTAAACATGGTAGATTCTCTGTGGCGATAATTTATCGTTAATAAAGAGAGAGCTGTAAAGGGGATATTGTCTATGGTCAGTATGGTGTATATCATTCTTGTTTTTAACCATAGTTAATTAATATGGGCCGTGATAATGCGGCGCATGCCGGTAGGCAGTAATACAATGTAATACAATGTATTAAACCAACTTGCGCAAGCATTAAAAAATGGGTTTTACGGAAAATAATGTAAACGATTTACTCAGGAAATCCCTGAGGATCATCAAGGACTATAGTGGTCAGGAGGTGCACGGACATCCACAAGATGTGTGCTCGAACAAAAAGCAAGGGGTAAGTCTGCACGCCGTTTTCAATGCTCCCCAAATCATTTATTAGGCTACCAAATAGCTGTAAAAAAACCCCACATCATCAAGGACCCCACACACCGTCATAACGGTCTGTTCATGCTGTTGCACTCTCCGGCACCATTAAAACCCGGTCAATGCCAAATTTTGCATACACACTCACTGGATGCCCCAAATGAACCTTTGCCCCACATTTTCAAGAACGGCCTGTTATAGCGTGACCAGGAGGCCGACTTTTATAAACGCACATCTTTTTATATTACTCCTCCAGATTCTGTCCAAACATCCCGCAAATCGTTACATAGTATCTCGATAGTCACGTGTTCAAGACGGATCTGTCCGATATTTCATATTCCATCCTAATTGGCTAACATTGGTTTTCAAAGTTTGAAGGATTGGCCCTCAAATCATGAACGCAGCGTGCAATTTACGTGAAATCTTTCACAGACTTTCCTACTAGGCTGAGGAATATATCCCAACCTTTTCACATTGGCCTGTTATAGCGCCACCAACAGGTGGATTTTTGCAAAACACATTTTTGGAACAAAATCCCTCAAATCATCCAATTGCCATCCAAGGCAATTCACATTGGCCTACTATAGGCCAATATCATTGGCCAACCTGACCTGCCCTGGTGGAGACCACAGGTCTGCCACATGATTTCATGTGGCAGCCAAGTCTAATTTAAGTTTTAAGTTAGTTTAAGTTATTTTATTATTTGGAGGCCACAGATGGGAATCACTGCTATATGCTGAATATCTGCAACAATGACTGGAGACATTTCTTGATTCCAAGGAAACGGAAATAATGATTTGCATCCAACAGAGGCTGCACTCATGGCATGCGGTGTGTTTTTTTCTCTCGGTTGGCCTGACAGCATGGCTCTAACTAACAACCATACTGTCAGAACAGGTCACAGTCATATGCCCTGTCTGTCTCACTGCCCCTTAGGACCTCATTCATATTCCATGTTCCGTCGTACGATGGTGTTGCACTGTGAAGATTGACGATCTACAGTACAACAAGCTCACAACACAGGTTAGTGAGCTTTCATATCCGCTCTATGGCATGTGATACCGTTGTACGATAAAGTATAAATTGGGCATAATGTTCTCTGATGTTCCATGACATGTTTTGCTCCAGAAACATTTTAACTTTAACCTTCTTTAAAAAAGTCCCTGCTTAAACTGCCTCCCCCTGGCCAGCCGGGGCGCCTGATGGAGGGGAAAAGAACTGGTTGGAATAACGTGTTCCTTCCACGCGCTACGTCCAACCAGGGAAACTCCCCCCTGTCAGGTGTAAAGGAGCAACTTGGACACTCAGGCATGAAGGAAGCATGAGTTCAAGTCCGTTGCTCTCCCCTTGTCCCCCATTTATGGGGACTAGGTTGGTGGAGGGTGTGTAGAGCCCAGGATCACATTATATGATTGACACAGTGGTGAAAAATGGGTTACAAAATCGTGGGATAAAAAAAGAAAAGTCCCTGCTTCTGGTGTCTGATATTGTCTTTCTAATGTGTCTAATGTCACGTGTATTACTAATATAATAATTAAAACACACAAAGTATGTACAGTATGTATATATGTCTCTGTACGTCTGTCTGTCTGTCTGTAATGCACATAACTTGAGAACCGTTCCGTTCACCCCACCAACTTCAAATTTTACACGCGTTCCACACACCCCCAGGGAGTGCAGTACATTGGTGTCGAGTCCGTCGGACCCACGGTTGTCCAGAACCACCACAAAAGGCCTCTGCCCGTGCCCAGGGTCCATAGACTCCATATTTGGGCATGCCATATATGGAGCTGGCCTGTTCTGACATTACCACAATTCATATTTTTATCACCTGCCCTTGGGCTCAGATTTTCCAGCCATAATAACCCGTTCTGTATTTTAACTTTAATATATTTTTCCACCACTGAACCTAGTTGAGAACAGCCAGAAATCTTTTGAGTAGATTGTAGTAACAATGCATTACCACATGAGGGCACTACTTGCCAAGATGTATTACTGTGTAATGGATAGAAACTCAAGAGTTTCATGTCCACATTAACTGAACATTAATTGCTTCATTGGTATGGTTTTAATTCAGTTCTCAACTTCCCACTCAACCATAACTGAAAATGCATTTTCTGTTTAATAAAGAGCTTGAGAGACATGTCGACATGTCGACTAAAGCTATGTACTATCAGAAGTTAATTATTTTAACCAAATAATTTTTTTTCTATAGCTTTAATTCTTTAAGTGTAAAACTTATGTGTCACTTTTTTACATTTTCAGACTTAAATTAACATAACTATCACTTCAGTAATTTCGAATTTAGATTATTTATTGTCTCTCATCAAGCAGCTATACTGTAGGTTTGTTGCAAATTTCAAGCTAAACATTTCTACAATAAGTGGGATAATACGCCTTTGTGCATCACAGATGCATATAATCTGACACTCATCTCAAATGTTACACTAAAAACAAACAAACAAAGCAATACAATGTTGCAGCCATCACAGTTCACTCATAATACTTACAGTGCATGGATAGATGTATATTTACAAGTGTAATTAGCCTTGCCCTTTACCCTTAATTAGACTTTTGGGTCCATCAGGCTCTCACACATGCACGTGTGACCGTGTGCGCGCACACACACACACACACACACACACACACACACACACACACACACACACACACACACACACACACACACACACACACACTCACACTCACTCTCTGCAACCATGCATTATTAGTTAGGAATTGGATTTTCTATATTGAATACACAGCTCCCTTGAAGATGAAGCACCAAATTGCTTCAATAAATACTATTTTGTGTTTGCAATACACCGTTCATAGCTTTATAAATATTTTTATTCAGTATGGGATAACGTTTTGAAATTACTGAACAATTATCATTTACTCAGAGGCATTTTAAGGATATTTGGAATTGAACATTTACATTTGATAAATACAGTGCATCCCTTGTATTATAAAAAAAAATACACAGCAAGACATTATTTGTGTTTGACAAGACATGATTATACTCAAAATGTGTGTGTTGCGTAAACTGTGCTTGTACCAAAACGGAAACACTCAAATAATATAGTGTGCATAGCATAAAGAAAATATTCTTATCACCTTATCATCAAAATAAGTCATTCACATTTGAGAAAACAATATTTCTTTCCACATAAACAGAGCAAAAATAAATTAGGCTATTAGCATATCCCAAATTGTAATAAGATGTGATCTACACAGTATAGGTTCCTCTCCAATATGATAATTGTAGACCTGCAAATCTGTCACAATAGTGCTAACATTAGTCAGCATCGTTGTTACATTTCTGAAGACCCCATGAAATACTATTAACCCTTGTGAAGTTGTGTCCCTCCATATTCTGAGAATTTCACTGTAGATGGGCAAATGTCAGCAAAAGACAATTGGTGTAGACGAAAAAAGGAAGAGGTCAAGGTCAAGGATAGACCCCTGGGGGACCATGCAAACCAAGTATATAGGATTTAAGTTAAGAGGTCAGTGCAGGTGTGGTGATGTTTGTCAAGACCTGGATGTGGATGTGTGCAGTGATGCCAAAATACAGTTAATGGTTAGTGGTTATGGAGGAGGCTAAGAACAGTGATTTGACCGTGAAGACATGCCCCCAGTGCACTGCCATGACCTTTCAAAGAAAATACCAAAAGTTGTACACAGAATGCAGACCTGGTCATCAAAATCTCATTGGTTTACAAGCAAAAAGCATTACAGTGCAAACTAAAATACCTGACTTTAAATATATGACAGACATGCTTTCTGTTTTAACTGAACAGGAAGTTGTCAAACATTTGTACATGCTGACCATTTTCTGATTTCTCCTTTGAAATAAAATGACCACAGTGTTACTAGCCTAAAGATATTTTCCTTTTCATTCCAGAAAAGCCAAAAACGAAACATGAGAATGTTTTGTATAAGCTTAATGAGCTAACACGCACAGTTTTGTTCAACAATACTTTAATTGTTCTCAATAATATGCACCAAATAGTGCACACAGACTTTCTGTATAGACCTGCAAAATCTTAATGTTTGTAAACAAACGAGTAGGTGTAAGATATTTAGGGTGGATTTGTTGCATCCGGTCAGCCTGCTATACTGCAGCAGTAAACAGGAAGCAACTTGGAACAAAAGATTGGCAATTATGCCAAAATCATGCGGTGTTTGGGGCTGTACAGCCAAATGCTATGTATGTAATTTATGGATTGAATTAGGCCTAGGGATTTAGCCGTTTTCATGCTTTGAGTCTAAACACACACAGGCATCCCACATACACACACCGAATGCAAAGTGCATTGCCGCTCCTTGCATTCATTCAGTGTTACTGTATATGGAGATAATAAACGTGGTCAGCCCTCAGAAGAAAAAAAAACAGAAAGAAAATAAGAAACCCGTAAACACACATAAATGCTGGTCATCTTGATATAATAATTTAAAAAAAAGTTAAGTTATTTATGATTATACCATGGATAATAGTGCCCCGGTGCAGTGATCAGGCAGAAATTTCAGCATTATCCACCCAGAAGTAAGCTTGTGTTGTGGTGACGTAATGATCTTTTGGTCTATTGAGTGCACAATGTTTTAAGTGCATTTAACTTTACCAGATTGCAGCATGAAACGTCAATGTTCATTTTTTATTTACTCTAACTACTTTGCTGCATTAATCATGAGATGGAGCAGGAGGATTCACTCACTGTCAATGGAAAACATTCATTAAGCATTAAACAATTAAATAAAGCAACAATGTTACGTTTGTTCTTCTTTTCGTGTATCATCCTCAAATGTCCAACTCAGTATCGAGTAGCCACGCCCTTGTCTCTGGTACCACGTGGAAGAGGCCGGCCTCCCAAGGAGGTCTGTACAGGGGGCAGGTGTTAATTATGTGCTCGGCAGATTGCTCAGGTTACGTTTGTGAAAAGATGATACAACAGTGATTTGGCAACATTTCCACTACTACAGTAAAGACTGTTGTGAATGTAGTGAGATAGTTAATTGTTAATTACATACTCATATCCCAGATGAAATGATTAAAAAAGAAAACACTCAATTTTACACAGATTACAGGAGTCACTTGTATTTTTCACACAAGTAGGAAACATGATTTGCTCATCATTAGGGATGACAGGATGTAACAGTATAAAAGTACAGAATCTACCCTTTAGTTAAGATGTATTTTGGCCTCATTCACTGTAACATTTACACATACCTGTATAAACATTTAACGCAAATGTTAATTTATACCATGTCTACAATAATACAGGGAATGGATTATAATTTAGTTCTGAATTGTGGTTGACTGATATGGCGTGATACTTTTAAATGTATACCGTTACATCCCCACTCAACGCTAGCATAAAACATGGATATAGTAGCAAAGTAAAGTACCAGCTGCATATGTGACAGCTACCTGGTATGCACAGTGCTACCACCTCGCTCTGAGCAAAACTTTTCTTTTGCATACTCTAGCATGAAATAATGAAAATAGCTTTTCCTTGATTTTGTACAATATGAAATTCATGTCTGAAACCTTTGTGATCCAATATAGGATGTTTACTGCTGAACCTCTACACTCCATTTGCAATAGTGCCATTGGATTCCTGATTGATGTCCTCCTTCACCTCCTGCGGGAGTGAGTCAAAGAGATGGTCTTCCACAATCAGGCCGTTCCTGCGGAGGAGGTGACACTGGCCAAGCTGGACCGGGAGTCTGTCGAGGCAGTTTACCTTCAGTTCCAGGTGTGTAAGCTGCGAGAGTTGGCCAATTTTCTCAGGAAGGACAGAGATACAGTTGTGGCCAAGGCATAATGTCCTCAGTTTGGTGCACTTGAACAGCTGCTTGGGTACCACCTCAACTTTGTTGCCTGTGATTGCAAAATGATGGAGATTCTGGAGAAAGCCTATCTCCAATGGTATTGCCACTATTGAGTTATGACTTACATCCAGGAACCTTAACTTGAGCATGTTGAATAATGGTGAGGGCAGAGAGTCAAGTTTATTGTGTGACAGATAGAGAGACTCAAGGTTTTTCACATGGCTTATTGACAATGGAATGGTAATGATGTTATTGTGCCAAAGTTTGAGGCAAATCAGCCTTTTGAGATGCTGAAAGCTGATGATCTCTTCAATGGTGCGAATGTTATTGGACTTCAGATCAAGCTCCTGCAGGTTGGTCAAACTGAAAATGGCATGAGGGATTCGTTCCAGTTCACAATTGTGAAGCTCTAGCTCTGCTAGGTTCAACATTTTCTTCAAACTGTTCAACACCACGAGTTTTGTGCCATCGTTATGAACCACCAACTTGACCAGGTGAGGAGAGAGATCAGTTATGTTCGTCGGGATCTTTGTTAGGTTGCTCTTGAAATGCAAAATCTTCAGATGCTTGAGGTCTCTGAGAGACTCTAGTCCAATCATTTTGTTGTTTTCAGAGTTCAGATTACCAACTAAATACAGTTCCCTTAAATTCTTCAGCAAGTATACCCAAGTGGGGATCTCAGCAACATCCGTAAATTTTACGTGAAGGCATCGTAGATTGTCGCGAAGAAAAATGAATGCGTTCTGCTCAACTTTAGCAGGACAGTGATACAAGTGCAGCTCCTGGAGATTTGTCATTTGTGAAATCTTCACCGTTATCCTTGCCTCCGGGATCAACTCCAGTTTGAGGATTTCCAAATCAGTGAGGTCAAACGCGGCTTCCGGCACTCCAGACAGCATGAAGAGATGAAGCTCCAACTTATCCTGAGTGTTACGGGTAACATGCTGCCGCAGTTTCTCAAAGGACCATTCATGGTTCAAGCTGATCTCCCGTAGCTTGTTTTCACTGACTTCAGAGAGGAAGACTCCAAAACGCTTTGAATACAGCTGATCATACTGATCCACCATGTGCAGGAGGAAAGCAAAGTCATTCTTAACATCAGGAATGTCACTGAAGCTGCTCTCCTCTCTGACCTTTTCAAAGGAATACTCCTTCAGAGGTCGTCGAAAGAGCCAGAACAGTGTGTATATACAGACCATGCCGTAGACACATATGAGAGCAATATAACTGACGAGAAGTTTTTTTAACATGAATGCCATGTTATGGGTGCATTGAAATTTTGCATATCCTGTCAAATGCTTTATTTCTGGTTCACATACATGGTTGAAATCTATGGCAGCGACAAATGTTGTTGTGTAGCACAGGATCAAAATGAACTTCACTGTTTTAATCACAGATTGAGCAACATACAGCTTGTAAATCGTGTCACTGTCCTCTACATGGGTGCGAAATTTCCTCACTTTTTCAAACAGAGCTTTTGCCTGCTCACCATCTTTTCTATCCAATATGGTCATGCATGGAACTTCCCCCACAAGCTTTTCGCTCGAAAACTTGACCTCAGATTTCACAAGCTTTGCAGCGGATTGGTTTGGACTTCCCTCTTCGCTACTTGTTGAGAAATGCTTTGGTAGGAAGGAAGCACCAGTCAAGCGCTGCTTGTTCTCCTCCGAGTCCTCACATGCGGTCTCTGACAAGGCTTTTGTCGTCCAGGGTGACTCAAAACACTTCCCCAAAATTGAGACAAAATGTTCTATTTTTGAACTTGTCTTTGGATATTTAAACCAGAAGTTGCTGCTGACCATTAATATAATTGTATGGATTAGAGCAAGGTATGGGAAGTATTTGGAGTACCATGGGAGGGCAACATGGTAGCACATCTGATTAATGAAAACATACTGCTGGAAATCCAACTTGGTTCTGACACCTGTTGGGAGTGGCTGCCCAAATGTATCTGATGGTGTGAAGTGGATTTTATGGACAATACTATCTGCCAGGTCATTAGCCATGAGGGGTGCTGCTTTTTCCTGCCTGGCTCTGGTTTCTTCCTCCCATGGGCCATCAGCTCCCACAGCTGGCTGCTGTGTTGCAAATTGCTCTGGCCCATCGAAACTCTGCTCCAGGACAGGAAGGCAAGCCACCTGGTCTTTAGTCAATTGCATTGTTCCAGCAAATATCGCCAACATCAGCATGACGATCCCAAGATAATCCATGAAGACGTCCCACCATGGTTTCAGTATTTTATACGTTGGCTGGATATCGTTCAGAGAGGCAACTTCTGTGAGAGTGAACATCCCTGGAAAAGAAAGTTGTTGATTAGATGGTGCAACCCATGTGATTAGTTTATTTTTCACTATATATATATATATATATTTCACCCATATATATATATATATATATATATATATATATATATATAATCCTCGATTTTCTAAATGTATGTAGCTATAATGTGTTTATAAATAATATATTTCATTTGAATGTCCCAACTTATCGCAAAACTAAAATACATTTACTATAATAAATGCATTAGGCTACAATGATTGTATTCGGATACATACCTACAGCACTCAGTTAGTCCTCCTAATCACTGTATTATTTGTTAACTTAACATCTCTAGATGACTATGGATATATAGTTATGAAAGTGCTAATCATGATGGGGCACACGGTCACACCCACAAAAATTGGTTATCCCCTCCCTGAAGCTAGCCCGCATCCGAACTCGAACTTTGCTGCATGGTGCATGCCAATGCCATACAGTCCCTCTCTCTCCCGTCTGCGGCCCGCCCACCCTGTTTCAGTGTTTCTTTCTCTTTCATTGAAATAAAATAAAATAAAATGAATAAGCAAGAAGCGCTATTAAGTATGCATGACAAAACATTATACTTTCCTGTGACCTGTCCCTCATTGGGCCACGACGATAGCAGCAAAACACAGTCAACATGTTATTGTTACAGTAGATAGGCTACACTGAGTGACTGCACCCTTCAGCGACACATTCTGGGTGGTGTAGAGTAGACCATAGAGTAGCCTATATATATACTCTAAGAAGGTGTAGACAGCGAAACTATTAAAAGTGCCTTACAGAGTCGAACGTAATCGACGCAAGAAGCACTTAACTACGCAACGCCTACTGATAGATTCACATCCAACAAGGCTGCTCTAGACAATATATAACCCATGATGAACATTAGATGTATGTCCACATAACAATAATAGGCCTATACACTGCAGCGATTCGAAGAACTGGAGGCAGAGACATGGATAACATTTCGAAGCAGTATCTGGATTATACCATAATAGTACATTCATTGAGACAACATTTAATTGCCATGCTATTTTTTGCGCATTGTTCATAGTGAGGCTTTTACGTTGTAGGTTTGTAGCCTAGTTTAGTCAGCTTCCACATATTTTCTTTTCGTAGATAAGTAAGCCTGGGACCGAGGCTACTTCCACATGCACTAATGTTGCGGTTGTGATTAGTCTGATCTGTAATATACCGATATACGTAAATGTAACGTTATAGATAGAAGCTTAAACGTACCTTATCTTGATTCAGGACAGTTATCTCCAGATGAGTGCCAAACAATGCGTCTTCTTGTTCGCCTATATCCCATGATGTTGCGACGACGCCATAATAAAGCCGTCCTTTCTTCTCATCAAGTGAACCGTAGGCCTAATGGCCAGGCTGGTAAGCTGCTTTAGTGCTTCCCCCGCTCCGCAAGAGATGGTCGGGTCCGCTCGAACGAGGCTGCGGAACAATGCAGCCGCCCGCTGCTGCAGACCAGACCAGCTGCGGTGGAGCCGAGCGCACAAGCTATTTATGGCCATGTTTTTGTCACATATCCAATATAAATCACTAAAATCAGCGCATAATTTCATCCATTGCATGCCATTGCCATAGCCTATAGTGCAGGATATCGATAGGAAGGGGCGATCGGCTAAAACAACCATACAAAAATGATTTAGCTTTTGTTTATGATATAATTATGATGCTGTTGGTGTTGGTGACCAACACAACATCAATCGAGGATGACCGTCATCATTAGATTGGAAAGCAATTGTAAAGCATTTGGCTCAACTCTTTTTTTTTTCTTTCTATAATTCAACTTGTCTGTTGTCAAATCTTATAATCCTATACGTATACCGGTACTGGCGGTACACCTACACGGTACTATAGTTCAGCTCTCTTTCAGAATATAGGCCGCTTATACCGTTGCTGTGTGTGTCCATGCACGCAGTCAGCAAGCTAAGTCTGAGATAGGCCTATATATTCTTTTTAATTCTTCATGAATCAACCACATTAATTTATTTTCTGTTTATAAAAATACACACAAACAATACACAATTTGTCTGTACACTCAAGAACTGATGCACATAACACCATGCTTACTATTCCCTTTTACCGTATTTTGGCATAAATAGCAGCTTTTTATAACTTTATTTATTATTTAACCAAGATATTTGTTTTGAGTATTTAATCCTGATCATCCCCACCTCTGAGCAATACAAAAGTTTGCATACAAAAATCTGTCCAATATAATATACAGCATTATAGTGGCCAAGGCAGAGCTGAGGTTCTTCCAAGTTAGGGGTCGCTTCTCTGAGCGCAGATCTCTGTCTCTGTGTCAGGCCTGCTCTGTATAACTCAGGGCTTTGTCAGTAATGGAGTGGGAAATAGTTTGTAAGACACAGTGTGCACCTGTTCCTGTTCGTGGTGCCCCTTATGAAAGCATATGCTGCGTTCACGATAGATGTTTTTGTAAGAGATAGGACCCCCACACATTTCTGAAGGCAATTAAAGGTAAATAAAAAACCCTGTTTGACAGTCATTGTCACATGCGACCATCTGTGTGTAATTTGGTGGACAGACATTTTGGCAACAAACACAGACACTGATTTGTAGCATTTCTGGCACCCCCTATGGATGGAAGTGAACTCAGTTTTGGAGCAGATTGGAGTGGCCTTTTCTTTTCTTTTTTTGTAAAGCTCAGGGGCACGAGCAACCTTCACCTGAGCCCTTCCTGGCCGACCCAGAACCGATCGTGAAACTCACGAGTCACGACGCACCGCCGCCCCACGGTGGGTAGAGCCCCCAGTCTCCCATGTCAGAAAAGTCTAAACTTCTTCAAAAACATCCTCTGGTCGACCGCCGGACCGCATGTGGACCCCCGGTCTGGGGGCCCAGCAGTTTTTCCGGGCTTGTAGATCTTCCATTTTCGGGCGATACCTTCAGCGTAAATCGTGGTGCCATGCCCGGGTCTGTGTGTCTCTCCCCGGGATAACTGCGGCTGAAAACACAGAGGGGTTGTCCGAGAAAGAAATGTGTTTTCAGCAAATCTACCTAGTAACAATTCTACCCAATGATATCTTTTCAATAGACCAATCACAGCTTGGTTTACCGACGGTGATGGCCACTGGTGACGTCACTTGTGTTCCCACGCCCATTGGTGTCGCCACGCCCATCCTCCAGCGCCATCTTTGCCTCCAGTTACTAGTGTCTTGCAATTTCTTGCAAAATGGGCCACTGCTACTTTGGAAGCCAATCAGAATGGCATCTGAAAAATCTGACCAATACGTCTTGATCACATGAAAGGGACAATGTGTAGCCTATTGATTTGTATCTGTAGGAGTAGCAAAAAGTGTATTTTGACGGAATTAGGTAAATTGTGGAAAATCTTGTCAGGTGGAAATGGGCATGGCCTATAGGGCGAGTTAAACGGGCATGGCCTATCAAGGGATTCCTTGGATCATGATGTAACTCGCCCTGAGTTACATCATGATCCAAGGAATCCCTTGATTTATTTTGTTTTATTTTCTGTTATTTTATTGTGTTATGTTGTATAATTGTCATATGAGTTTGAACTTTGAAATAAAGATCGAATATCCTATATGGTTGTTATACTGTAGGCCAAAAATTTAAGCTGCCTGTTAAAGCTCAATGAGGCCAATTTGAAATATTTGTTTCACACCGTTTCACTCCGTTTATAGACAAACACAGACGGACAGGGTGAAAACATGATCTCCACCTCCCGGGCGTTCCGGCCTGGTGAAGACAAAAAAAAAAAAAGAAAAAACCTGATTCTCTCTAAAAAAGTGACAATGAATACTAAGTTCATAAATAACAATGGCTGACCAAGAGTAAGCGTCCAGCTTAATGAATCCTATATAGATGCTATACATGTAGCTATACAAAATACACATATGACTTATTGTCCTCCATTATGGAGTATTATTTAACAAACTTACATTTCCATTAATAATAGTCTACAAATAAGGTTGTGTAATTCTGTAATATGATAATCAGCTAACATAATGCAAGTGCTTTGACTAGGCATCTCACTCTGCCTTCATCATCTCCCTGGTGTCTGAAGGCAACGTCTCAAACAGTACATCTTCCACTATAAGGCCACTACGCTTTAAGGCCCGACAGAAACCAAGCTCGGCAGGCAGAGACTCAAAGTGGTTCCCTTTGAGCTCCAAGTTAGTGAGCAGAACTAGATATGAAATCTTTGGTGATAATAAGGACAACATATTTTTGCCAAGCTTCAGTGTTTTGAGCTTTTTGCAGAAGAAGAGCTCATCTGGAAGATTTTCAATTTTGTTGCAGGCGACAGAGAAATACTGCAGACTCTGAAGGACTCCGATCTCTGGAGGGATGAATCGAATGTCATTGTTGGACATGTCCAGGTAGCGCAGCTTGTTGCATAAGAACAGGTGTGAAGGCAATATCTCAATCTTGTTGTGGCTGAAGTACAGACGCTCTAGGCTGCTGAGCTTTTTGATGTGCTCTGGAATATACATGATGCTGTTGTGCCAAAGCTTGAGGCACGTGAGTTTACGAAGATGCTGGAAGCTCAAAATCTCCTCAATGGAGCGGAGGTTATTTTCTTTCAGGTCCAGCTCCAGCAGGTTTGTGAGACTGAAGACAGCGTGCGGAATGCGTTCCAGATCACAGTGCACAAGCTCCAGCTCTGTCAGATTCACCATTTTCTTCAGATTGTTCAGCATGACGAGTTTAGTGCCATCGTTGTATACGTACAACCGTTGCAAATGGCTTGAAACATCCACAATAGACTGGGGGATCTTGGTTAAATTACTCTTTAGGTACAGTGCCTTCAAACTCTTGAGCTCACGCAATGACTCAAGCACGATATTCTTTGAGGCGTCAGGACTTAACGATCCAGTGAGGTACAGTTCCTCGAGGTTCCGCAGGCAGTACAGCCAATGTGGGAGCTCCCTGCTGTCATCAAACTTCACCCGGAGCACTTTCAAATTCTCCTTGAGGAAAGAGGTAGCCGCTGTGTGCAGCTTGACGCAGCATTGATGGAGGGACAGCTCCTGGAGGTCCTCCAGTTTAGAGATGGATGCAGGGATGGTGACGTTGTTGATGATCTCCAGTTTCAGTGACTGGAGCTCTGTCACCTCAAAGATGGTACAAGGGAGCCCGGAGAGCATGAAAAGCTGAAGCTCCAGCCTGTTGTTGGAGTTTGTCTGCAGTCTTTGGCGCAGCTTTTCCACTGTCCAATCATGGTTGAGATTGAGTTGCTTCAGTTTGTTCTCGCTGACTTCTGACAGGAAAACCGCAAACCTCTTTGAATACAGAGGATCATACTGATCAGTCATGTGAAGCATGAACGCAAAGTCATTCTTTACGTCTGGAATGTCATCAATGCCTGTTTCCTGCCGCACATACTCAAAAGAGTACTCCTTCAGGGAGCGGTAGAACAGCCAGTAGGATGTATAAAGACTTGTGAGTCCGTACACAGCCACAAAGCATAGATAACAGTAGGAGAGCTTGGAGAAGAGATGGGCCATGGTGTGATTGCATGAGAAATGCTTGTAACCCGTCATGTCCTGGATGTCAACATTGCACATCACAGTGATCTGCACCTCAGACACTAAAACACTGTTATATGCAATAATGAGGAGAAATTTAAGCACCTTGAATACCGTCTGGCGCACATACATAACATAAAGCATGTCACCCTCCTCAACGTGTAAGCGAAACTTCTTAACCTTTTCAAAAAGGGCTTTCGCTTGTTCCCCCTCTTTTTTATCGAGAGCACTCGCTGTGGGTTTGTCAACTACAATCCTGTCTGGGACGGACTTGAGTGACTGTGTCTTGTCTGTACCGGCCTCGCCAGTAGGCACGCTAATGTTGGCACTGTTCTTTTTGCGGTCCTTTTCTTCATGGTTTTCTCCGGACACTTCGGACAGGGCCCGCGTGGTCCAGGGAGAGTCAAAGCACTTGGCCAGGATTGAAATGAAATGCTCTATTTTGGAGCTGGAGCCAGGAAACTTGAACCAGAAGTTGCTGCACACCATGAAAATGAGAGTGTGTATGAGAACCAGGTAAGGGAAGTACTTGGCGTACCAATGTAAGGCCTTCTCATAGCACATCTGATTGATGAAACTGTATTGCTGGAGGTCCAAATCTGTTTTCAGGCCTTTCATTTCTTTCAGCAGAGGTAGATAGGACTGCGAGGGCAATACGGCCTCCATCTCAGGTTCTGTGTTCTCTGGAAAAGGCGTGGTTTGGTTTGATGAAGACACTCCCTGAGGAAGGCATATGATCTTGTCTTGCATTACCTAAAATGAAATGAATGCAGATACATGTAAGACATGTAATACACTTGCATAGGAAGTAGGGTTATTAATTCAAATCAACATCACAATTATTTCAAACTGTTGCCTCACCTACATAATGTTTAATTTGAAAATAGCAGCTCTACAATCTCGACACATTGTGAGCTTGTAAATCAGCTATTTTCACTATTTCTCCTCCACTACCATTGTACAATGAAGTGTTGTATAATGCAGGGCTTAAGTGGCTAATCAGAGTAAACAATGTTGTTCATAAAATAAATAAATCGTATGGATTCCTTAATATATACAAATTTGAGTAATCAATTAATCTACATTAGCAAGATTAAGTCAGTTATTGGTTCTACATTTCGGTTTTGATATATAATTTTTCGGTTAATTTGCCCAGCCCTAGAAAGACAGAAACATGTTCACTGGGATATTACAGTATCAGCCACAAGGTGGCATCAGTCAACAACAAAAGCTGGTCGTTTGCAACACAGTCACATGTACAGTAGGCCTATTTAGTTGTAAAATAGACTAGATTATTCTCATTCAAGTACTAAAATTAGACTTACAAGGACATGTTATTAAACCATTAAGCCATTTTGACTACTTTTATATTTTCTTATACGTAACTGACCACAATGTGGGTAAATATTTCTATACATCTCACTAAATACAACCAGGATTCAGGCTACTAAAGCAAAATCTAATTTGCCAAATGAAACCATTCTGCAGCAACATGACGCCATTAATTGAGAGGGTAAAGCAGTACTGCAGCAGTGGTGCAAATGAAAATAGCAATGTCAGGTCGGTTCAGGTCTCTCCGGAGCAAAGTAAATCAGCAGAATTTTACAAACTATTGCTTGCTCTATCTCTTTCTCTCTCCTGCTAATTATGTTGGTCAAAAACAGGACATTTGTGTCAAACTGTTTAGAAATCTGCACTTGGTTAACAATACTATGCTTTGTTTAGCTCTGTGAAATGAGAAACTCTAGCTCCAGGATAATTCCCGGAAATGCCATAATTACACATACATAAACATTATCTGTTGAGTAAATGTGAGGTTTATCAGATGTCTGACATAATTACACACTGTTTACTGACCAGGATGAACATATCCAAACAGTGGTAAGTTCAGAGTAAACTCTGTGGGCAACAAAGGAGCTATCCACCATGATGTATATAGAGGTTATGTCAGTAGCTTTGTATGAAATTATATTTAGGTGTCATTTTGAGAATGTATGCTGCAGTGTGGCGTGGTGCAGCTGCCAAAACCCCTTCCTTTCTCCCACAGTTGTGTGAAGTTGTGTGACAAGCCAATGGCCTTTGGAATCCTATGTTTATGAAAAGGGGGGTGGGCGGGTTAAAGTTTCCGCTGGTAAACTGCCGCTACAGTGCAATGAATGCTTGCTACAGTACACTAAGTGCTAGATTTGGTCCACACACACAGGCCCAGTGAATGCAGGGACTCTTACTGGATTGTGGGCGTGTATATATCAAGACTGTGTCAATGAACTGAATATATCAACTCTGGTGTGTTGTGCTGTTAAAAAATCAACAACATATGGATACTTCGGATTGCAGCTTGGCAGACATACTTGCTCTTGGACAAGTTTAAAGTATTTAACTACTTTTGGATTAGCATGGCTGGGCACCAGCCTGACAGTGTGTCGTGGGTTCGAATCCCGATGACCTGGCTGCGTGTCACTTACTACCTGTCTCTCTCTCCCTGTTTCCGGTCTACATACTGTATACTATAAAGGCAGAAAAGGGCACAAAGAAATCTTTAATATTAGCATGCCTAATTTGCATAGCTGTTTTGTTACACCACGTGACACAATTGTAGCGAACCAACCACTGTCCACTGAAATCTGGGATGTTCATTTAACTCTGAGGGTGTACATTTGCACTCGTAAGGGTCAATTTTTACACAATAGTGTACTTAAAAGTTCTAAAGAATAGGCAGGATGGGTGGAGTAGTTACTAACCTGGAGGGTACAGCCAAACACACCAATCATGAGCATCACTACAGAGAGATAGTCTGTGAAGACGTCCCACCATGGCTTGAGCACTCGCAAAGCTGGCTGCTGATCTGTAAATTGACGGAACTCTGTCACAGGAATCATGATGCCTGTTGGGACACATATTTCAACCAGGGCCGTTAGACTTTCTGGGAACAAAACTGTTTTAGGAATGGGCTGGTCGAACACCCACTTGCTTTGCACAGTGTTACAATTGTACAAAAGGAACTGGTTTGCTTTGTTTATAAAGTTCGGCAGGCCTATCTCTTTCTTGAGAGGGAAAACATGGGGAGAGCAACGGACTTGAACTCATGCTTCCTGCATGCCTGAGTGTCCAAGTTGCTCCTTTACACCTGACAGGACAGGAGGGAGTTTCCCTGGTTGGACGTAGCATTGGTACCTACCCTAGGGGACACAGGGAGAACATGCAAACTCCACACAGAAGGGCCCTTTCGCGACAGCACTACCAACTGTGCCAACGTGCCCCCTGCGACCTTATTATTTTGGTCATGACCCACACTTCATGACCATAGGTGAGAGTAGGAACGGAAATTGCTTGGTAGACCGAGAGCTTTCCCTTCTGGCTCAACTCTCTTTTCGTCGCAACAGTGCGGTACAGCGACTGCAATTCCGCCCATGCCTCTCCGATTCTCTAGCTGATCTCCTATTCAATTTTAAACTACTCAATTAGCACAATCTAACTCAAACTGAATTTAAACACTAGGATGAACATTTTCATAGATATATAAAATGCAGGAGATAATTTGAAAAGAAAAGTAGGCCTACATTACTACAGTTGAAACATACAGATACAGTAACAGTACAGTGTGGCTCAGAAAAAAGTTAAAAACCCATTACCTCAATGACAAGAAACGTATTCTTATTTTAACCACTATATATTGTATGTTAAATTGTTAATACAATATATCTCACACATCTGTTGTTGGAGTTACTCTCCCTAGTCCCTACAACATGTAGTCCCTGGTGTCAGGTAGTCAATAAAGTTTATCATCACAATAACATTAGGAGAGGTAGACGGACATAGAACGTATGTATTGCAAACTATAGTCATGGTATCAACACAAACTCACAAAGTAAGACTGTTCACCCTGACCTATAGCACCAGTGTTGTTTTTGCGGCACATTTTGATTTTAGTTTCAGTCATAGTCTCTTGAATAGTTTTCATTTAGTTTTAGTCACATTTTAGTCAGCTGGAATGTTTTAGTGTTTAGTCTAAATATCATAAGATTTTAGTCGACTACATCTACAGTTGATTTAGTCGACTAAAATGTATTTTGTCGTGCATTGATGCCGTCATAATGACTGATTTTACACTTGCTGAAAATAGCCGATTTACAAGCTCACAATGCGCGACGCATTGTGAGCTTGTAGATCTGCTATTTTCAGCATGCAACCAAGTGTAAAATGACTTATACTGGATTGCTTATGTCCCCTCCTAACATTTTAGTCTAGTTTGTATTTGTTGACAAAATTGTCAGTATATTTAGTCTTAGTTTTAGTCACCGTAGCTTAGTTTTCATTTAGTTTCCATTTAGTTTTCGTCAGTGAAAAAAGTTAGTCGACGAAAACAACACTGTATAGCACATATTATTTATTATGATGTATCTAAGAAAATTTCAAGAGCATCTTTATCACAGTAGTATTTTCACTGATGTCTATTGTGTGACTATTTTTAGCACGGTAATTTCCACCAGGAATCAACTTAGGGTCTATAATCATAATGATGCATGGTTGGTTAAAGCCATCACTAAGTTACAGTATAACACTCTTATTCTCTATACCAATATGTGACAGTAGTAGATTGAGAGAATGGTCCTTCAGCCGACTCAGCGCCATTGCAGTTATGTCCTGAGATGGACTCCGTTCTTGACTATATTAATATACACTATTGCC
This sequence comes from Protomyctophum parallelum, assembly GCF_964188405.1. NCBI lineage: Eukaryota > Metazoa > Chordata > Actinopteri > Myctophiformes > Myctophidae > Protomyctophum > Protomyctophum parallelum. The sequence goes on along the minus strand of NC_139701.1, from coordinate 23,147,656 downwards.
TTCAAGCTACTGATAAAACTAACTTTTATTGAGTATACTGGATGGTTATGATTTTATTATCTTAGTGGTGTGATCAATCCAATGCAGATCAGAAGAGATTGTGTACAGTGACTCAACAATAATGCGTCTCTGCTGTCCCTGTCTTGTTAATGTCCCTCTCTGTTTCTGTGCTCACCTTTTGTTTTGCTTACTACAGCTGATGGTAGCCTATCATGTTTCCAATATCTGTGTCCGGTCCAAGCAGAGTTATTAAGTAATTCACTGGCAAACCTGGCACATAAACGTGGTCAAAAGTGTATTGAATGGCCTGGGCCGTGGCTCAGCGGTCCAGGCACCTTGGCCGGTAGCCCGAGTCTGAGTCTGAGTGTGCCACGGGCTCGACTCCCGATCCCGACGGCCTTTACTGCATGTCACTCCCCCATCTCTCTCCCCCATTTCCTGTCAGCATATACTGTCTGTCCCTCTATAAAAAAATAAAATAAAGGTGAAAAAAAAGTGTATTGAATATAATATATTGAATATAGTTTTGCAAATATGACTGCATCAAAACAATAGTATTACTGATAACACTGTAAATATTACAAAGCAAAAAACATTGGGAGCGATGATGGGAAGCTAAGCTTTGCCCTTTGACTGCCAAGATGACCTTTGATTATTTCATTAGCCTACTTTGTCTTGAAAAACTTAATTCTTCTTTAAATAGTAGTGTGTCATAACACTTGGAGGCAGACAGGAAGAATATAACAATAACCCAGGGGATGTGTAGACAATTGTCTACTGATGGCTTTCATACTGTTTTAAGAACTCAGCACTGGTTTATGTTAAGACTAGGCCGGATTGAGCACAGTTTCATGGAAATTTGTTCAAAATGTGAAATTATTATGCTATAGTGCTCTCTATGTTGTCTTTATAGTGACCAGAGGAAATTACTTCTTTCCACTGGATGAGTCAGCTTGAAGCTGACCAGAGCTGATCCTTTGTGCCTGTCGCTGTCTCTTCCTGACAGGAAATGTTGCGAATCTCAGATATCCAAAAACAGACTGTTACTGGATCACACCCAACCCCAAGGACACAAAACCCTGGCCAAAATAGGCTTATTGAGGTTATGGAAAAACACACTTTGTTACATGCCCCCGTGTCAATTCAATTATTTTAAATATAATTAAATAGATTTCTCCCCATCTGAAACAAAATGCGCACATCAGTGATCGTCGCACGCCACATCAGCTTCGGCAACTTTGTATACTATGCATGGATGTACGGTATGTGCCTCCCGTAACGGTGTATCCTCACCGTTAAGGGCATTTAAGGTGCGCTGTATCATATCGTTCGCAGTCACAAAATGCTTTAGGAGTTAATTGTTTATGGTAGCCTAAGCCTAGCCTAATATAGGCTACAGCACCGTCAATGACAGTATGTTTTCTCAGGAGCAGATTGGCAGCTGACAGGCGAATTCTTAAAAATATTAAACCTCTCTGAGTATGGCAACAACAATCTCCGCCGAATAAAGGCTATACATCACATGTCGAACAAATGAGCAGCGTGCTCACTGCTCACTGCTGCTCAATGAAGTCTACATCATAATCGTAGTACAGTATGCTTTCCATTACTTACATGAAGACCGTTGAAGACGTCAGCCAGAGTTGGGAAACTGAGCGGTCTGTTCCCAGGCAGGCAGGGAATAGGGATTCTTAGGGCATGGTATGTCCTTGCGCGGTCCCTTTTCCGTTATGTCCGGATGGCCTTTTTCATTCTCAATCCCTCTGTGTTGGCATGTAGGAGCTGCGCCACCAGGGCGTGGATTGGATTTATTCAGTGTGGAGTGTGGACCAAACGAGAAACTTTTTTGGTTAAGTAAGTTGTGTATGTTTTCAATCTCATGTGGTCGCCTGAAAAGTTTTGTAAACACGAGTTTAGCTTTGTTTACAAATCTAAAAAAAACGTCAACATGTAGCCTATAATAATAATAATAATAATAATAATATTAATAATAATACAAATAATAATAAAAACTAGCACTATAGTCACTAGCCACTACTGGTGGCACTATAATAGGCCAATGTGAAAAGGGTGCCATTTCTTCTTATGCCTTGGATGGCAATTGGATGATTTCAGGCATTTTGTTCCAAAAATGTGTTTTGCACCTGTTGATGGCGCTATAACAGGCCAATGTGAAAAGGGTGGGATATATTCCTCAGCCTTTGATTGATTGATTATTTTATTAGACAATAACAAATGCAAAACAGTACATGGTACAGTCAAAGCACATTGGTCCAAAGGGATAGCACCGAAGAAAGACCTTGCTGTCTTGTTTCCATTCGGGTCCCATAGTAGGAAAGTCAGTGAAAGATTTCACGTAAATTGCACGCTGCGTTCATGATTTGAGGCTTTTTGTTCAAAAGGGCCAATCCTGCAAACTTTGAAAGCCAATGTTAGCCAATTAGGATGGAATATGAAATATCGGAAAGATCCAGCTTGAACAAATGACTATAGAGATAGTGTGTAACGATTTTCTGGATCTTTGGACAGAATGTGGAGTTATAATATCAAAAATTATTGTTTTTCAAAAGTCTGCCTCCTGGTGGCGCTATAACAGACCGTTCAGGAAAATATGGGGCAGAGGTTCATGTTGGCATCCAGGGAGTGTGTGTGCAACATTTGGCATCGACCGGGTTAATTCTTTTTAGGTTTTCTGAGCTCAATTGCACCCAAAAAACCTTTTAACATTCAGTAGATTTCATGAATTGGTCTGTTATAGCGCCACCATGAGGCTGATGTGAGTTTTTTAAGTGGCATTTGTTCCTCTGCCCAGTGGGAATGTGTGTGCATAATTTCAGGGAAATCGCACGCTGTGTTCATGATTTGAGGCACTTTGTTCAAAACGGACCAATCCTGCAAACTTTGGAAGGCAATCATAGGCAATGGGGATGGAAGGAAGCGGTCCAACTTTATCACATGACTATGGAGATGGTGTATACCGATTTGCGAGATGTATGGATGAAATGTGGATGAGTAATGTACAGAAATGTGTTTTGCTAAAATCGGCCTCATGGTGGCGCTATAACAGGCCGTTGTGGAATAATTGGGGCAGAGGCAGAGTGTGTTTACAGTTTGGCATCGGCCGGGCCAATGGTGTCGGAGATTAGCTGTACGCAGACGGACGGACGTACACGGATGGAGTGCAAATCATACTCTCCCCATGCTTTTGGCTGATGGAGACGACAATAAATATAGCTCCAAGCAATGATAAGACGAGACCAAGCAATAAGCCCTTTTAAGCTGCTCAACAGTGCCACTTTAGAACACCCAGCGGTATTGCAGCTGTTCGTACCTACAGATGGACAGACGGACGGACGGACAGACAGACGAGGCATGGGTTATGCTTGTTCAAAGTGCCTGTTATTGCGGCTTGCAGCTATATTTTTGTACAAATGTTCACATACTCCCAGCAGAAAATCAGGTTTAAGCAAACTGCTTAAACTTAAACTTTTTCAAACTGCTCAAAATGGAGGAAAATCTGAGGGCTTACTGGTCAAAGTGACAGATGTGTTTCATAAACATGTGAAGCTCCATGTGTATAGTGTGCTGTTGTGTTTTGGTACAATTTGTATTCTCAATTTGTGTTATTGTGAATTCCAATGGCAACCCCTCATTCAACCAAATTCACAACTTCAGATCATACGTCATTCCCCTACACACTGCCATGTATGGTTATAGGAGAAAGAATGGTCCAAACACTTTCAGTTTTGAAATAATGTGAGCTAGACTCTAGCTCACATTATTTCAAAACTAGCTGCTAGAGAGCCTTGCATGTGGGATCATCACTTAGGCGTACAAGGTGGAGCATTCACTGAGTGTTGCAAAACAATTTCTGCTTTAGCTTCTCTGGAGATCGTGAATAATTTTAGAATGAGTTGCCCCATGTGTCTCGAGAAGAACTGCTTGTGGTAGGTGGAGAATGAAGTCAAACTGTAATTCTTAACATCTGGCATATGTCACTGAAGTTGGCCTAATGCATTAGGCTAAATCAAATGAGTCTAAAAGATTTGCATTACATTGATTTATTTATGTGACTCATGATCCATGTTCACATGGTATGAAGCACAAACAGAACATTTCTTAATGTTACTTAATTTCTGTTGTCTTTTGTCAATCAACTCTGAGGCTTAATAAGTATTTTGGCCAGGACTAGACTGTGTACATTGCTCTCTGCCCTTATGTTTCTATGTATAGTATTATTTTATTTTATTTTTTTGTCCTGTGTTATGTCAAATGTGTATATGTGTTGCATACAAGGCCGCTGGATCGCAAAACAAATTACAGTGCAAACTGACAATAAAGTACTATATCATATCATATATCATAAATAGCACTTTATTACATAGCACTCTAAAGTGTATACACTTATAGTTTCATTAGATAGATATTCCACTGTTATGTATGATTCATGATGACAATTTTTATGTATTTGATGTACTACCATGTTTTTTGTTCTAGCTTACTGTAAATCACACTGGATTGAGAGCGTCTGCTAAATGCCTAAATTGTAAATTGTTACTTAATATTCTTATTGTGCGTGTGTGTGTGTGTGTGTGTGTGTGTGTGTGTGTGTGTGTGTGCGACTGTGCGTGTGCGACTGTGCGTGTGTGCGTGTACTTGACATATATCACATGGTACTGTGGTGACAGTATGACAAGAACAAGATGTGATATGAGCAGCAGTAGTATCAAGCAGTATAGCCTTATTAGCCTAGTATCAATTTCTTACAGGGCCATTGTTTCATATTGTCCAGTGACCAGCTCCAACTGAATGGACACTAGTACTGGTCAAGGGCGGTGGGTGTGTCATTAAAATGTCTTTTGGAATGGGAGGAAAAACCCCACATAAACACAGGGAGAACATGCACCTTAATTCTTGCTGGGATGCGACAGTGATAACAACTATGCCACCTCCTGGCTGTATGCAGATATGAGTCATTACTGTGCCTTCTGCAAACATAACCAATTTATGGTCTTCCCTGCTGTGTGTATGTCATTCCAGAAGAAAATATTCAAAACATAAAATATGTATGTTTCTCAAATAGGCTTTAAGTGGTTACTTAGCTTGGCAGAGGAGTCTGTAGAACTGCAGTAGTTGTTGTGTGGATCGAGAGAGTATAGAGGAGAGGGAGCATGCAGCCTCGCAGTGCCTAGTCTGTTCTGAGTGTTGTTAGATACTTTCCCCCACCTCACATTCTGCTTCCTGTCTGTCAGGAAGTTGGTCCTCCACTGACAGAAAGGTTCAGGCATGGGCTGGAGCTCTGGCACAATGGTGTTAAATGCAAACTCCTTGCATTTGGAAATCCTTGCCAATGTGTACAAATCACAACACTAAGGCCACATAGGGCCGTAACAGTCCTTGCGTCCCCATTAGAAGGAAGTGCAGACTTATATGTAAAGCGTATCATCCACTGACCTATTAGGCCGGAAGGCAAACTGTAGCATACATACAGTAGTGTCTGTGATTGCCTTTAGACTGGAGAACCCAGCATATCATTCATTCCTGCTGACATTGAAGTTGGTGACCCATTTCTAGACAGCTTGGTGTCCTCTGCAGATGTGCCAATGAGCATGACCTTAATATACTGAATATACTATAGCTCAATGTTCGTCAAATTATGGAGTCACAGACTTTTCCGTTTACATTTTTTTTTGCAGACACCCTTTGCATGAAATGTGCTGACTATAGGCCTATCTGTTCAATGTACGATAATATTGCTGCAAAGAGTGTGCACTGTGGCTGCATTTATCTTTTGTGCTGTCAAATTGAAACTTGACAGAGTGGTTGCTGCCACAAGGTGTCAAGGAACAACAACCAATATGTTGAGTGCATCCACACTTATCACTGTTTTTGATTGATTGGCATGAAAATTCAACAAATAGGCTGGGATCTGCACGAAAGGCATTGATGGCCCAATGATGTGTGTGTGTGTGTGTGTGTGTGTGTGTGTGTGTGTGTGTGTGTGTGTGTGTGTGTGTGTGTGTGTGTGGGGCACAGATGTAAACTTTTAGTTTTTATCTTTGGCAGCCTAGAGCATGTGCATAAGTTGGTTGTGAGGGGCTTACAAATGGCCGGCCTTTCCAAAAGGAGAGCCAAGCAGTTAGCGAGGTATTGCTCAGTTTCAGCCATTATAGGAAGCCGCTCAATTTGGAGGAGGCGTTGTTTCCTTTATCCATGATTTATGTCTGCTGCCCTGTGTCCGACATGTCAGCTGTACTGTATGTAACGATGCTTTGCCGTCCATGCACGTTGTAACTGGCTGCTCTCCCACTGTCAAACTGCACTGGCAGTGTTTATGTCCTTTGTACAGTAACAAGGTATTCCTGTACTTCTCATTATGTGGACATAAATAAACATTTCAAATGTGTGTGTGTGTGTGCGTGTGTGTGTGCGTGCGTGCGTGTGTAGTATGGAAGAGCAGTGTGTTTAGGCAGAAGGAGTTCAACTTCAACAAACCATGTCTAACCCAGATTCGGCTCAAACAAGGGATTAAATTAATTTAGCTCCTATGCCACCAAAATGTGAAACGTCCTACCAACGAGACTTGCAGTGTATAACAGAGGGAGCCAATGCTGCCTATACTAGTGTAGCTATCCGGTCAGTTTTGTCCAACGCGATTACGTGAAACAGCATTTCTGCGCCTGCAGTAGGCTACTACAAAACAAAAACATTGTAGGCTACTTTTGTGTCGCACATGGAAAGCAATTGAAAAAGACCATGCCGGCCCAGGCCGTAGCGTAACGGTCTGGGCACCGGACTGGTGATCCAGTCGCGGTGTGCCGCGGGTTCGACTCCCGGACCCGACACGGCCTTTACCGCATGTCATCCCCCCATCTCTCTCCCGTTTCCTGTCAGCCTACTTTCTATCCCTTAAAAAATCAATAAAGGCGTAAGCCGCAAAAAAATATCTTAAAAAAAAAAAAAAAAAAGACCATGCCTATAAAGACTGCTGCTGTGCATAGTGGAGATAATGCACAACTCCAGGTACGAACCAAAAAACTGACTGAAGCTGATCATTCACGACTGTAACTATCTCCAGAGTCCTGCAGTCCCGCAATGAAGTCTCATCTCTCACTATAGTCCACTTGCCGTCTACAATGCCATTCTAGCCTTAAATCCTACATTTATGTTATTCAATACTTTAGTGCAAAATATAGGCTTTTCTAAGCCCTGTTTCAAATATGGTTACCGTATGTGCTATGTTATTGGGGGGCTGCCCTACAATCTTATTGTATTTTCTGTGAATTATCTATAATCTATCTACAGTTTAACCCATTGATTCTCAGTTATTTTAATTTCAAGGACCCCCAAATTAAATTGATAGAAATTAGCCTAGTCCATTTCATTATGATTTTCATCTCTGGACTATTACCCCAGTCTACATGGCAAAAAGCCAGTGTTTAATTTAACTGTAAACATTACTAAAATAATAATAATAATATGGTGGAAAACAAAGGCAAGGGGGACAACGGAGACAGTGCCTGTTTCACCTGACACATTATGACTATGTCATCATTTCTTGTTACTTTCTTAATGATGATTTCCTCTTTTTTTCATAGAAGTGTACATATCTGTACGTCTGTTCTGATGAATTGAAAATGAAGGACCCTGATGTAAACAATTAAGTCTAGCGCTTTTCGGTCTCATCCTCAAAATAGCAGTTTTTGTATTGACCTGTGCTTTCGTTTGAAATGTACCCATTCTACATACTGTGAAATACAAATTCCAATCAATCAATCAATCAATTGTCCACAAATATTGAATATCTATTCAATGTGATGTTCATTAGCCAAAATGTAATGTCATTAAACAATGGAAGTTGATACTCAATACCACATTTTATATGGTAGGCTAAACAATTAAAAACATATATAAACTGCTATTTTCACTCAAACTATAACTAAGCATGTTTAATTCGCCGCAGGCTTCCATTTCTAGCCACTCGTAGTACATTATAATCATAACGTGTCATGCGCGTCCTCAATATGATTGGACAGGACTGTAGGAGGGGACTATTTGGGTGAGCTCGATTGTTTCATGCGAGTGTCTGCTCTGCCGGATGTAACATAGACACTATTGGCTTTTACAGACCGCAAACGCACATTTTAAACAAACAAAACGCACCCCTTCTTTAAAGAAGGGTGTCTTTCAAGAAAGCACAAACAACCCGCTGCCCCCACGCTTTCCTCTTCACTGCATGGTATGTTACATGTAATGTGTTTATAAACTGGCACTGCTGGCATACATAGTACATACTCTCATCACGGAATGTTTTTTAAACAATCAGATGTCGCTCGGCTATAGGGAGCTAAAGCATTTAGCATAGCTTGCACTAGCTATCGATGAGAGAGTGCAAATGCCGGGTCATTTGGTGTTGGATTCCTCATCTGCAATCGTTATCAAGTTGTGTTAATTCATGGTTTGTAGCAGTAATACAAGCAACGTTTGTAGCAGTAGGCCTACAGATTGTTAGCCCTGGTCCAGTGCGTCTGTGCGTCAGCGAGACTCTCACTGACTGGACCAGCGCTACAGTACTGTAGGTAGCTATTTGCCATTTTCGTCACTCGTCAGACGCTTCTTCAAATGATGGTAATTTGTTTTACAAACTTCATTATCACTAGCCATGGTTCATGACTCTCGTATTCATACGAGAGTCATGAAGAAATTTCACCCTGTTTTTTGCGCTCGCTGCATTTACAAGATTTCCGTATATATAAACATTCAGATTTCAAATATAAAGTACTCACAATTTGTCTCACGGGTGTTAGTTAGTTGCAGCTCCAGCGATTAGAATTTCTGCATCCCGCGTTATTTAATAAAAAGCATTTTATCCGAGGTGTTATTTTGCCATTGGCTTTCAACTACGCGCCCCTATCGGTCGGGAGGAGGGTGGCACTCGGTGTGTTCGATATAGGTACGCTGACCGCCCTGCCAATACAGACTAATAGGCGAGTGCGCTCCCGGTGTGCAACTGTGGTTTTCCCAAACGAACCCCGTTTGAAAAAAGTAGCCGGGGAGCTCGGACAAAAATGCTTTTTATTAAACAACGCGGGACGCAGCAATTCTAATCGCTGGCGCTGCTACTAACTAACACCCGTGGGACACTTTGTGAGTACTTTATATTTGAAATCTGAATGTTTATATATACGGAAATCTTGTAAATGCAGCGAGCGCAAAAAACAGGGCAAAGTTTCTGCATGACTGTCATGATAATCATCATGGCAGTCATGTTCCAGGGCTACATTATCACATGCTACAGTTATGGCAGTACTTCACTGTAAAATGACAAACGCAGCACAAGGCTAGATACATATAGCTGATACGGACAGTGCCTGTCTGACAACATTCAAACAATAAAAAACAACATTTTAATATTTTGTGCAGCATGAATATTACACGGACAGTCCGGAGGTTCTACCAGTTTGCATCTGTGCATGTGAACTGTACAAGCAGGTTTTCTACTTCACACGTAAGTATTAAAGGTATATTCAGTGATTTAACTTAATTCAAATATTATTATTTTTTGATTTGTTGTGATAATCCTCTCTACTATAGAGTGTGCTGACCATATAAGGAGTTCCTCCCTATCCCCAGTTAACCCCTGGGGTCAAAATACCATAGCTTTTGTTTTTGGCTAGGTGACCCAGCCTTCATCCAATCAGGATAGAGAGGGGTCTTCCACCAAATCACAATCGAGCGGGTGCGGGCCTTGGTGTGCTGCGGGCCTGTTGGCCTGTCGCGTCCCCCCCACTAGTGCGTGCATGTGCACATCCTGTTACCAGGGCGGACCGGTGTGACGGATTTAGTGGTGTCGCATGTTATCTGGTGACTGGGCTGGTGGTGCGCGTTCATGAAGCCTTCTTTCACAGATGTTTCAGGAAGGGGGCGGAGCTATCTTCGCCTATTCTTTTCTATAGAGGGTATGCGTGTGACACTTAAAGTATATATGAATAGAGACGGCACCTGGAGGAAACCCTGAGGAGAAATGGACAGTGGCCGAATTCGGTATTGCAACGTGGGCCCAAACACATGAACGCGCTCGTCCGTTGACTATCATTGTGTAATGATAGTCAACGGCAGCGTGTTCATGTGTTTGGGGCAAATCCATCCCAGAATGCACTCTGTTCCTTCCCCGGAAGGAGGAGTGAAATCGCCTCATGCGCTTTAGAGCAACTTAATGCAAGTGGATGGGAGGAGAACTCGGGTGCCGTCTCTAATATAATATATACTCTAAGCCTAAGGCGTAACATCATCGTACCTGGAAGTTATGCGGGAACACCCACTGCGTGGCAAAAAACTACTTTCTGGCCTTGATAGTCCATACATCCACACAGAAAAGTCATGTCTGATTGCATTAAACAGTGTTAAACTCACCAACATTGCAGCTGTACGAAAAGCTTGAATTATCCTCTTTCTATCTGCAAAGTTTCATGAAAATCCACCATAGAAACGTTATGAGCTACTTTCTGTCAATAAATGCCCTGCATTTGATTATTGTCAGAGTTTGGAAGTGTTTGTTTTCAATAACACAACATTTTGCTGCCTCCTGCATTATGTGACATTTAGAAACAGGTGGCACGCATGACGGTTGAGTGATTTCCAACGAGCGTCACAAAATCATGCATGTGCATACTCTCTATAAAGATCATTCCATATATCCATCCGATTGTTTGTGGAATCTCACTTGTATGAAACCGTGACAATATGCACTTATACGTGTTAATACAACAGTTAGAATGAGGCCCAGGCCGTAGCGTAACGGTCTGGGCACCGGACTGGTAATCCAGTCGCAGTGTGCCGCGGGTTCGACTCCCGGACCCGACACGGCCTTTACTGCATGTCATCCCCCCATCTCTCTCCCGTTTCCTGTCAGCCTACTGTCTGTCCCTTCAAAAATCAATAAAAGGCGTAAGCCGCAAAAAAAATATCTTAAAAAAAAAAAAAAACAGTTAGAATGATGAAAATTAAAAACAAATGAAAATATCACCGTGTGGGATTCAAACCGTCTTCGCAATGAACCAAAAACAACGTGGGGAGCTGTTCTCTACCCATCACGCTATGATGCACTGACAACTGCTGTAGGAAATGGTTTATTTGATATATATTAATTTATATTATATTATGTGTGTCTGTCCAGGTGTTAACGTAATTTGTGTTTTTTAATATAAGCGCTCCGTTGAACTGATCAATGAATAGCTGTAGAAACAAGTCAATGATGTTGGTAGTCACACCATGAAACACAATCTCTTCTGTGAAGTCTGACAAATGCACAATAGCATACGCACATATTATTTGTTTGAAAACAACGGATCACAGACAGTCACAACTTCACATGTTGCACTGCCTGCTAGACAACAGCAGGTGGTGCTGTTTTATGCTCTGCACAGTTATTCAGCTATGAAGAAGTCCACTTTGCTCGAGAATCGAGATTTGTAATGAAAATATTAATATGCGCTTTTGTGCATTTGTCAGACTTCACAGAAGTGTTTGTGTTTCATGGTGTGACTATACCAACATCATTGACTTGTTTCTACAGCCAGTCATTGATCAGTTCAACGGAGCGCTTATATTTGTTAAAAAACCACGAGTCACACATTAACATGGTCACGTCTGGCTATGCTGTTCCCAACGTTCACACTTGGACAGACACACTACTATATAATACTGCATAATAATTAAATGCATGGTCGGGACCTCATGCGACCACCAGTTGAAAACTCCTGTCCTAGAGGCTTTAAAATGTCTTAAATATGTTCGGTCAGAACTCTCAGAAACCATTTCAGTAAATGTCCTGATATTTGTATCTAAAGTAGCTAAAGTGCCATCTGTCTACTCTGCACTGCTTCAAACAGAATCTACTGCATTGTACCCCAAAAACATACACAATTGCAACAACTAGCCATCTCAAGGCCTTGTCCCGAGTTAGAGGCAGAGAACACTTTGCAAGTTTGCATAACACTATATCAGAACACATTCTGATGTTTAAAATCTAGAAATTGACCCTAAACCAGTACCACATTGAATTGTTAAAGAAAAAAAATCACTCATGATGACTTATTGTCTTTGGTGTTCACACACAGCGTACAATGGCATCACGGCATAAACCCGCCAAACGAATTGAAGGACTGGACAAGAATGTTTGGTAAGTGGAAGTCTAAACATGTAGCTAGCTTTGTCTTGCGTTTAGATTGTTTGATGATTGATGTTGAACTATTATATGCTAATAAACAGTGTAAATAAGGGAAAAGTAAACACTTCCTGTATATGTGCAAGTTCAGATCTATTGGTCTACCCACTGAGAAAAAAGGAGGATAGACTTACATACTTGACAGTTTTGTTCACTCTAGAATGGCTTTGTGTAGGTTCCAAAGTCATGTGAGGTGTGATCAGTACTTTTGACCAGCCCTGGTATCACAGATATTGTATCTTACCTGTGCTGTGAGGTGCTTTGTTAATGATCTCGATCACAAACGTATGCCTGTGTCCCTGTGTGCTCCACAATTGGTGGTTTGTGTCATTGTCTTTCCAGGGTGGCCTTCACGGCATTGGCAGCAGACCCATCTGTTGTAAATCTGGGCCAAGGCTTCCCAGATATCCCTCCACCTTCCTATGTGACGGAGGCACTAGCCAAGGCTGCATCGGTGGACAAGATGAACCAGTACACAAGAGGCTTTGTAAGTTTCAGAATTGGCATGTGTCTGTTTTGGCATGTCACCCTAGCTATGTATTTACAAGCTTCAGCACTATATTGTATATGTGAACATTTCATGTCTATTTTGGGCATTAATCGTTATAGGCACAATCTTTTTCAAAAAGTTGTAAATGTTCAAATATTGTGAAAATAGCAGATCTACAATCTCTTAACACCCAGAGCGGCAAGGACGGAGTTCTCCATTCAATCACGACGGATATTGATAAAAGGACAGAGATTTATTGATATCAAAATCGATCGCATCGCTCCACAGGCTGGGAGCGTCTGTTGCGCTACATTCAATGTTATTTTCCGGTGGGACGTCATCAAAAATGTTCCCCCCCATTTTAGTTGATGAGACAGAAAATCTTAAAATGTGAATAACTCTTGATCTAAATCATAACGTCCAATTCTAAGCAAAGATTATCATGTTGCAAGTTTTGAGCTTGCAGATCGGCTATTGTTATTTATCGTACAACTAATTATACACGGCTTTATTGGCTAATGGACATTAGCAACATTCAATTTATTTCAGCAGAGCAGCCCAAACATACTATCAAGATATAGCTAATAGGTGGTGAAATGCCATTTTCATTACCTGCTCCTATTATTTCTTCATCCTTTCAATGAATAGGGACATCCATCTTTGGTGAAAGTCCTTTCTCAGGTTTATGGGAAAGTCTACGGCCATGCGATTGATCCTCTCAAAGAAATACTGGTCACAGTAGGCGGCTATGGTTCCTTATTTAGTACCATGCAAGGCCTGGTGGAAGAGGGAGATGAGGTAAGGAGATTTTCTCTATTAGTGGGACATGCAAACCTCTCTCAAGGACGTTTGCTGATGTGACTGATATGCATTTTATTTATTGTTGGTTTCATTGCATTTTTATCAGGACTCGGACATGCGCATAAATAAACGTATCTGTTACCTACTGTCAATCTCTTCCTCAAGGTCATTATAGTTGAACCTTTCTTCGACTGCTATGTACCCATGGTGCGGATGGCCGGGGCTACTCCTGTGTTGATACCGCTGCGCCTTGTGAGTCATAGCTAATGATGTTGCTTTTTGTTTATTTATCTACAGTAGTACATATGTTGTACACACAGTTACTATTCCTATTGTGCTGGCAGAAGTGATTACCAGCTCCAGGGAACATGCAACTCTATATTCACTGAAGATGTTTTTCTGATCTCTGTCTATTAGAAGTCTGATAAAGGGAAAGACGTATCAAGTGCTGACTGGGTTCTTGACCCAGATGAGCTAGCCAGTAAATTCAACTCTAAGACGAAAGCCATTATCATCAACACCCCCAACAATCCAATCGGAAAGGTATGTTAGCGTCACAATTCTTATGAGGACAGTTTTTCATTCACAAATCTCTTCCAGATGTGTTTAACAATGTTAAGGATTTCTGAACAAGTTATTTTATAATTTTAGACAACTCTTTATTTATCTATGCTTGTTTCCTTCATGCATTCACCAAGTGTAATTTTGGAGAAGAAAACTTGGTGTTTATTTACCTGTAACCTAGGCACTAGGCAGATAAAGTTGTGACCTTATATTGTGTGTTATATTATGTGTTGGCAGATGGCTGCTAAAATGATTTTTGTGGGGTTTACAGTATGACCGTGTGAGAAAGCATTGATGTCAAGAATAGGGTGTAGCTCAGTACATAAGCTGTATGCCATGTAGTGATGCGTGGGCCAGCCGCCCCGCGGCCCGTGAAAACCAAAAGTAGCCTAACGACCGGCTTTTCAACACCCAGCAAGTCCAGTCCATTCAATTGCTTTGGAGAGAGAGAGGAACACTAGGAAATGACCCAACCAGTCTGCCCTGTAGCCCAAATTACTGGTTATCAAAGTAAAAAGTAAAAAAACAGCTTTGCTGTTATTAATATTAAGGATCGCATAACTGCATTCCTGTCAGTCAGAAGGTTTGTGTGGTCGAAAATTGTGAAATGACACTAGACTACTGTATGAAAAACACAAGTGCAGGTCGCTCGTTATGATAGAGAGAGATACGAGAGAGAGAGAGAGGTGATGTCATCCCTTTTTCCTGTGTGAGTCGTAACAAATTATTTGAATGAACAGTATAACACTTACACATAAGTGACACTATCTGTCTCGGACCGGTTCACTTCACTCGTTTGGATTGTGTGTGCACTGCAGCAGTGTAGTTCTCCGCTCGAAATGAATGAATCTCATGTGCTCATTTTAGTTTTGATTGTGTATACTTCAACTTCGTTGTGCGGCGGCAGTACGGCACACCCAAAATAGCAGATCTACAAGGCGCTAACAATGCGTCGCAGGCGACGCGTTGTGAGCTTGTAGATCTGCTATAATTCTGTGTGTGCGCACTGTGCATGACTGCACAGCACCGTGCTCAATTAAGAAAGATTTGGTGCAGATGTGCTCATTGCGCTGATGACGGTCAGGTTCAGAGCCTCAGAACGGGGGGGGGCACTTGGTCAAAAAGCAGGGGCTAAAGCGCCCTTTCATAAGCAACACATTGATGAACAACAGAACAAGCTGATGGTTTCAGCAGGAGGAGTAGGCCCCCCCTCCCTTTTTTGGGAGGCGTGGCCCGCCCCGTCCGCCGCACGATAATTGCGCTGAAAACCTTGACCCGTCCGCCAGCCCTGCAGGTCAATCCGCAGGACCTGTGGGCAACGGGCTAATGCCTTGGGTCAGACGGGATGTTCCATTACATTGATTGCATTGTAAATGTAAATTGGCTCCTAGTCGAGTGCTAATTATCTCTCATACTTTAAAATCTGAACTATTGTCTTTGCCTTATTGCTTTTCCCAAATACCCAATTTCTTTGACAACAGTTATTCTATTTCAGGTATTCAATAGAGATGAGCTGCAGATGATTGCTGACCTGTGTATTAAACATGACACACTATGCTTCAGTGATGAGGTGTATGAGTGGCTCATCTACAAGGGACACCAACATATCAAAATAGGTACATTTTCAGCAGTACTGGTGATGGCACTGCACGATCAGTTGTGTATTATTGCAAGGGTTGTCAAAGTTTTTTGGCTGGGGACCCCCGGAAATGCTTTGGCCATGCTTTTGGCCAAAGGGGTGGCGACCCACAGGTTGAGAACCCCTGTATTATTGTACATTACAGCAATGCCATAATCAGTGATGATTAAAAAAATAAGTTGCACTCTTATCGTAAATCATTATGACATAACTTGTCTATTTGCTCAGACACTGACGTACCATTCTCCATTCATTGTCAATGGAAATGTTATGTTTGTGTAAGACACAAATAGACACATTGGAAGCAAAAAAAGTGCAATAAAATGTTGCTCAAAACTATGAGTAAAGTAACAATGTCTTTATTCAACATTGTTAATAGCCACTCTGCCAGGGATGTGGGATAGAACGATTACAATCAGCAGTGCTGGCAAAACATTCAGTGTTACAGGCTGGAAGGTATGCAGATTTATTATTATTATTATTATTATTATTATTATTATTATTATTATTATTATTATATTAATCAAGTCAGTAATTTTCTGAAATGTGTCTGCCAGCTGGGCTGGTCTATAGGGCCAGAGCACCTGATAAAGCATCTTCAAACTGTCATGCAGAACACTCTGTATACCTGTTCTACACCTTTACAGGTAACTACCAACTGTACCGATTTTCAAACTAGACTAGCAACATTTATTTAGACTTATTGATCTATCAATGATTATCGATAACTGTAATATCTAGGCTAGGGTCTTCTGGTGCTGTTCTTGTTTGTTTTGTGAACTGATTCATGATACAAACAGCTAGATTGTAGGCATGATACTCAACATCTGGTTGTACACAAACCTTCCCCCCCAAAAAAGATCCAATCACCGATAACATCTTCCCTAACATCTTCCTGGCACGGCACCTTTGTTCTCTGTCTGCCTCGGGGCCATTCTGCTGCCAATGACCTCTCCTTCCTATTCAAACAGCTCCTTGCGACTCTGCAATTGTGTCGCTTCGGTTTTCAAAATCATCCAATTGCCATCAATGGTGTAAGAAGAAATGGCACCCTTTTCTCATTGGCCTATTATAGCACCACCATAGGCCACAACCTGACCTGGCCTGGTGGAGACCTGTGCCCCGAGGGGCACTTTTTCTAGTTTTCCCCTGATCTTGATCTGTTTTATTTAATATTGATAAACTGCCGATACTAGTCTCGATCCAATATTTATTTATATTACTAGATTATAGCTGCACAGTGGATAAGAAGCCTACATAAGTAGAACCATTCCTACATAAGATATGCGTGGCTGTTTTGCAGACATTACAAGTGGCTGTTGGGCTACTTTCATTTTCAATCACTAAATTGTTATTTTAAAGTTTGACATGCTCTTTCTGCAGTGCTCCATATTTGTACTTAAAATATTTCAAGACATCATTAGTTTTTAGTTTGGTGCAAGCTTTGTAGATGCAATGGTAGAATTAATGTCCTTGTTGTCACTGTTACATTTGTTTGCATTTTATACGTTTCTGGTCAGAGACCATCACTATGGTCGTAAAAGATAAAGTGACCTACGAAAAAGTAGGTGCAGGTCGACTTGAATTAAAAAACAAAAGTATATTATGTATTGATCATTTTGTCCTGATTGAGCCAGTCTTAAAATATGCTCATTGTCGCAACCTTGTATCCTCAAGTACTGTGTCTCAGAGAAGAAGCCAACAGTTACTAGTATAGACTCACTGGATATGGTTTGTACTATGCAGGAGGCTGTGGCACAGGGTTTGCTCAGAGACTATGAGCTGATGGGTCAGCCTGAGTGCTACTTCACCTCACTGGCAACGGAATTGGAAGGCAAGAGAGACCGCATGGCTGCTATCCTGCGAGAGTCTGGTATGACTCCCATCATCCCAGAGGGAGGTTACTTCATGATCGTGGATGTCACCGTTCTCAGTGAGTCACTACTTCCAGGCCAATGTGGGCAATTGTACGTGGACATTTTGGACAACTGTGTGAACGAACGGGTGATCTGGCTGTGTCCAGTTGATTTAGTCATTCTTAAACACTTAATACAAATTCTGCAGAAAAACGGAATTGAGACGGCCTTCGGCTTCGATGAGCCTTCCAGCAAGACTACGTGTGTTACCTGCAAAAGCCTTACCATAGTTGGACTGTAATGTTTGTCATCTCTTGCAAATAAAAGGACCCCAAGAGCACAAATATTTACACATAATATAGTATAGAGCACTGAAGTCTGACGTAATTTACACCTGGGTTATCTTGTCATGAATATTAAATGGCAATACCCCTGCCAAAAAAACAAACACGTGTTAAGTGAGTGGTACAACTATACAGTACTATGTACTGTACTGTATAGTCCTCCCTGGCCTGTGTGTGTGTGTGTGAGATGCTGCGCAACAGACAGTGCCATCCAGCGGTTTTGGCGAGGTATTGCAGCTGTCCGTGCTCAGACATACAGACAGACATAGCTGCGTAATTGAGCGTAGGCACCGCTAAAAATAAAAAAACACATTGAATTCCAACATATCTCTTGTTTTTAGATCAGGATCTGTCACATATGGGAGATGATGAGGCTTACGATTACAAGTTTGTGAAGTGGATGATCAAAGAAAAGGTAAGGGACCAAGTTCAGTTAATTTACATTCTGTAGATGTTAGGCCTCTGCCACTGTGTTGCACAGGAGATGTCTCATAAAACTAGTTTTTGTACTGAGTTTTAGGAGTCTGTTGTACCTCTTCACTGCTGCTGTACTTACTGTATATGTATTCATGGTAGAAACTGGCAGCCATTCCAGTAACAGCATTCTGTGGAGAAGATTCCAAGAAGCAGTTTGAGAAATACATTCGCTTCTGCTTCATAAAGGTAAATGTAGTAGTAATACTAGTAGTAATAATAATAATGCGGTGTAACTTTTCTTGAGGAACACAGGTTAGTTCTCTTGACTTATCACTGTTTTCTTTTCTGTCTCTTAACAGCAAGACAGCACGCTTGATGCTGCAGAGACCATCTTGAAAAACTGGAATAAAGTTTAATTGGTAGGGACGTGTATCTGCAGGGACCCCATTCAGACTGAAACTGTGATTTTGGGCTTTACTAAAATATGGACTGTCTTGACTTGACGATATAGATTTGTAGGTGTTGATTTGATATGTTTAGCAAGTATTGCAATTATGTAAATTTGACGATATAGATTTTTAGGTGTTGATTTGATATGTTTAGCAAGTATTGCAATTATGTAAATGTTATGATTCCAACCAACTTTTGGTGGTTTGAGTTTACTTCTTAAATACTATAGTAGACAAACGGTTGATTCATATACTGTCAGTGAGTGCTCTGTCACAAGTAAATGGTTAATAAGATTAGCAGTGCATCTGTACAGGGTTTTAACAATGTTAGGCTATATTGAATAATGCTCATGTGCTCGTCATGTGCATTTGAAAAGCGGCATTTCAAAATTGAAACAAATGTGTGTTTCACCGTCGTTGTACCCACTTTGAACACAACCAAAAACCCTGTGCCTTTATTGTGCAGACATATCAATTCTGCACTCGTGCAGGCTCTGTAGCCCACCCCACTGTATATGGGTCCAAACCTGGTGGTGTCTGCTGCTTGGGTGGAGGCTGAACAGAGAGCACAACCGATTTAACCCTAAATACTTTGTTTGGTGTCCCCTAGGGGTCTGTCTTGGCCCCCTCCATTTTCCCCTCTACTCCAAATGTCTTCGTCGGAAGTAGTCGATGCACAAGCTCTTTTTGTAGAGCAAGTTTGTAGATGTTTGTAGAATGTTTGCCAGAATAGGGATTCTCTGATACATGTGGTTCACTGAGCTCAACCTAATTGGAGCAGAGCTGAATTAGGTAAAGGGGTTAATAGGTGAGGAATGTGTCAGTTAACCTTTCACTAAAAACTCCCATTGTTTGGCTATGGAGACTGAAATTAACATGAAATATTGTCACAAAGAGAAATGGGATTGGAAATAGTTGAAGAAAGGGCAAGAGAATTAATGAAAACTAGTTATCATTAAAGCTGTCTATTCGATAAACGCCCGACCTAACTTATCGTTCATCACATTGCTCTGCTCTGTGCATGATACGTTATTAGACATACTGTATACAATAGGATTTGTTTATCAACCTTTTTCTCAACCAAAAAATATCCTCCACTGAATTCAGTCAAATATTCTTTTCATCACTGCATTAACCCTTTCAACAGCTCCACTTCTATCATACAATTGTGTGGTTATTATTTGGGGGGGCGGGATGCCAAGTCAGTTTGTCAGTTATCTTCATGTGGAAACATGCTGAAATAAACGTCTCGGCCAGAGCTTTTCAAGAGTAAAAATGTTTTTATGCTTGCATACATGTAGCTGCATACTGGCACAAGTTTGTGCAAAGTTTATGGATGTGAACACTTATTTTTCAGTTAATTTACCTTAATGTAAGGTTTTTGTCTAGCCCCTGGGCAGACAAAATGTCAGGGCCCCCCTGGGTTGTCCGGTGCGATTCTTACTTTGCGTACTTACTTAGGCCTTTAAATTCCCTGAGGAACATAGGCCATTGATGAGACTCCTCCATCCCCTTCGGTCTTGTGCCCTCCGCTCCAGTTGTTGCCGGTGCGTTTCGGGCGGCTGAAATGTTTTTGGGGTATTTTGCTTTAATTTTGGGGTACCGAGCCCCCCGAAAAGGCTAGTCGCTGAATGAATGCAGCCGCTAGTAGCCAGTAGTGCACTAATGCAGTTTTACAGCAAAATATTTCACAATGTGCTCTATAATATCACAGTAAGAGAGTTGAGCAATAAAGAAAGAGTACAGCCACTAATAGTGCACTAATGCAGTTGCCAATTTGTCAGGCTGCAGCCCACCTTGGCCCAACGGTAAATCCGGCCCCGTGTAAGATGAACAGTGGCGCAGTGACATCATCGATGGGGAATCCAAGCTAATAGAAACTGCAGGCTTTATAGTCTTGAAAAGTTGCAATGCGAAAATGGAAGCTATCATTCTCACGATAATACAAAAAGTTGCAATGCGAAAATGGAAGCTATCATTCTCACGATAATACAAATTAATCATTTTTGTAAAATGTATTTAAAAAATATATACAGTATATATCTGTCTAATGATGTCACTGGTGGACGGTTTCTGAACTGCCCACAGCCCTCCTATGAGACACAGACTTGAGTAGAAAATAATTGTGCCATTTTATCATAATTATTAGAGAGTACCTATTATATGAAGATAGGTTGAAAAGTGGTGAAGTGGTAAAATATATATATCATATATCATATATATAATTTACACACACACACACACACACACACACACACACACACACACACACACACACACACACCTTAATTTACCCTTGAAGGCTAGTTTGAGTGTTATGGTTTTGAATAAAACATTACATTTATAAAAGCTGCATGCCTCATTTTATGAATGAGTAATGTGGGAGGGGCCTGAATGAGTTGGCTCTGGAGGTAGAGCGGCCACTTACCAACTATTTGGGACTATTTCACGAGATTCATGACTGCACAGCTCTAAATAGATTTCTCTTCAGTGCAGTTTGTTCTTGGTGTGTCAATCCCTCCTCTCTCCACACAGCAGTCAGAACTGTCAAAAAGCCTGACACATGTCCTGTCTCCCCTTCCGCAGCAGCGGTATGTAATACTCACTGTGGAGCTGACATCACAGCACTGTAGGCTACATCATGCCCTAGTGATTGGTAGTATCATAGAAAGTATAGGCACCATCGTAGTCGCTGATGTGCAGCTTTCTTGTTTTAGCCAGCAGAGGTGTGACAGGACAGCCTGAAGCCTAGCAAGTCAGATGTAATTGTCACATTTGACCAGTGAATGACTTCTCAGGTAGGCTATACTGTTGCAACTGTGCAGCTCCATTAATAAGGCTGTGGATCAAAACGTCTGTTATTTTTGCAAATTTGCACAGAACTTACAGTAGCCTCAACGTCATGCAACACACAACACATTGAGATCTTTGTAGAAATCAGACTAAAGAAACCGGTAAATGTCCAATATTACATTTTCTTTTTTTTACTGCATCTGATGCTGAAAAACATGAAACACAAACAAAATCTAAAATGTATCTGAGTAGAGTTTAGAAACAGAATAACCAGTTAAATAAACATCAGATTTTTCTTTGTGGAAAAAAAAGTTTAAATTCAAAATAAAGAAAATGTGGCATATGATTTCACAGACTATCATCAACATTACATTTCATGCACTTTTTCAGTGCATACTGCATAGGTCTGAACTGTTGCCAATAATTTATCTAGTAATGTGGTGACATTAGCTAAAATACTGGCCCAGTCTAGTATAGACTGATTTCAGATGCACTGAACGTACCTACAATAGTATAACATGGTGGCTTTATATATTCATAGTAGTGGATGTGTGTCACACACCAAAAATAGCCAATCTACAAGCTGACATGATGGAACAGTGGAATTTATTTATTTAACCTTTATTTAACCAGTAAAATCACATTGAGACTGCGTCTCTTTTACAAGTGGGAACTGGCCAAGAGGCAGAAATAAAAATGACACTTCAATACCACACCATCAATGTTACATTTTGAACCAGCAAATACAACATCCAGAATACACCTTAAAGTACCTATGCATAAATACAACAAGTCACCAGTCCTACTTTTTTAGTAGCAGGGCAAAATACACCATATACACAATCTGAGCCGATATAATAAATATGGATAAATAATAAATAATAATAAATAATGGAAACAAGTCCCCTGGAGCTTTTTGACTGTACTACCGTATAGTGACGTGCAGTCAGGGGAGGCAGGTGAGGCTGTGCCTCACCTGCCATCATGAGAAGAAATATAAATAAAATAATAAAATAACTTAAATAAGTATTAATATTTGTCCTCCGGTCTATGCTTTCAATTCAATTTTGGTGTGGTTCCTAATGTATTTTGATCCTTTTTATAGTGAAATTCTGTATTTGTGTTAAACAACGGAGAGACGAGACACGAGAGGTCTTCTTGGTTAGAGTGGGTGACAATATTATCACATGAAAAGATGAAATTACCTACCTAGGTTCCATCCTGGAGGCAAATCTTTCCGGTGATAAAATGGCCACCAACGTAAGCAAAAAGGTCAATCAAAGAACAAGATTCCTTTACACTTACAGTATCTCCTCACTGGTCAACAAAAACACCTTGAAGACCTTAACAGGAGCCCTCGTACAAGGTTTCATTGACTATGCATGCACCTCTTGGTACCACAGCACCTCAAAGGCCCTTAAAACAAGGCTCCAGACCTCCAAAAACAAACTGGTCAGGCTCCTACTTGGCCTCACCCTCCGAACCCACCTCACCCCTGCCCACTTTGACAGGCTGGGATGGGTCGACGACAGAGTACAGCATCTTGCAATGGGTCTGGTCCACAAGATTCGATACACCACCAAGATACCCATGCATGTACCTGTCTAAATACTTCCTTAATGTAAATGAAGTCCACACCCACAACACCAGAGGGAGTGCAACAAACCATGTACAACCCAGATTTGGCACAAACAGAAACAAGGGACTAAATTATTTTCGCTCCTATGCCACCAAAATGTGGAACGCCCTACCAACAGTCATTAAGACATGTGAATCCCTTGACTCCTTCAAAACCGCTCTTAAAGGGCACCTACGGACAGCTGCAATTCGAAACTGCCCCCCGTAAAATCTGAATCCCCCCCTTTTCCCCTCACCTCACTGTATGCTTCTTTTCCCTTTTTGCTTCCTTTATGATGAATTCCTGTTCTGTTCTTTAACTATATATAAGTGTCTTTGTACATCTCTAAATGATGAATTGAACATGGTGGACCCTGTTGTAAACAAGTGTAATGCTTAATTGGGTCGTCCACTCACAGTTAACAGTCTTTGTATTGAGTTTGTGCTTGTCGTATATTTCATACTATAGGCCTACAGGAGATAAATGTGAACGGCAAACAGACGAGATGATGTTCCAAGATGTTGTTTATTCAGAGTCCACAGCGCAGCAGCATAGCATAGCATTTAAGCTCACACAGGAGCCAGAGCCAGCTGGCCACAAGTCGTGACCACTGACCAGCCTCCACTGACTACCCCCCTTTACACTCAGAGTACAGGTATTAAGTACAGATTCTCAAACTAAGGTGAGAATGTAGGCGTGTTCACTGTTCCTCTGAAGACCCATTGATCAACCATGTGCCCACACCAATTCTATTGTTACACAAATTGCAGCAGGAACATAGAGTAAACCGTAAACAAACCATCTCGACACCCTTCTTTTGAATGACAAAGGCAGGCGTTGTATAGACAGAGTGCCTGCAGACTTTAAGACAGACAGGATAGGCCCTAACATACATTTGCACAAGACCATGGCTTATTGCCTATAATTATGGATTCCCAGATACGACATGCTTGAAATGTACTGTAATTCAGGTGGCACGGTGGCACAGTTGGTAGTGCTGTTGCCTCACAGCTAGAAGGTCCTGGGTTCGATTACCGCTCGGGACGCTGTGGGTGCTGGCGGCGTGTTTCCTCCTCCGCGTCATCAGTGCCCACACCCGAAGGCGGGGTTGGCGAAAGGGCGTTTCTGTGTGGAGTTTGCATGTTCTCCCCGTGTCCCTGTGTCCCCCAAAAAACATGCAGTAATCCTGGTCACTAAACTGCCTCCCCCTGGCCAGCCGGGGCGCCTGATGGAGGGGAAAGGAACTGGTTGGAATAACGTGTTCCTTCCACGCGTTACGTCCAACCAGGGAAACTCCCCCCCTGTCAGGTGTAAAGGAGCAACTTGGACACTCAGGCATGAAGGAAGCATGAGTTCAAGACAAGTCCGTTGCTCTCCCCTTGTCCCCCATATATGGGGACTAGGTTCGTGGAGGGTGTGTAGGGCCCAGGATCACATTAGATGATTGACACAGGGGTGAAAAAAATCGTGGGATAAAAAATATATTAAAAAAAAAAAAAGTACTGTAATTCTGCAAACTTAATAAATATTCCAATCAATCAATCAATCAAAAGGTAGGTGAGGCACGGACGAGCGGAGCCTCCCGCCATATTGCGCAAATGGATTGAGCGCGTGCAAATGGCGCGTGCTTGTTGACATTTCTATGTAAGCATGGTGCAAAATGCTTGCCTTGAGGCAGCCATGCAGTACCTCTGCCTCAAGGCGGCGATAGTGAGCCAAAGCAGGCTCAGAGCCTGAGCCTGCTTAGCCCTGCCCTAGAGCCCTAGAGTTCATGACCGGGTCACTCTTGTAGAAAAAGAAAACCCACCACAACAACAAATGCGACGCTAGAGCTTAGCTGTGATTTCTCGCCCTGAAAATGGAGGATTTTATTTCTAAACTAAGACATTTCTCAAAGCTGGACTTTCAGTCAAAGAAAGAACTCGTAAATATTGGGAGACCGACGCCAGAACTACGAGGTTTGCTTCAAACGACGGGAGTCGGGAACAGACGTGAAACTACTCGTTCTTTTCAAGCGGATTGGTATACTCGTAAAGACTGGCTTTGTGGCTGTGGGGGTCCGACGAGTGACAACGTGTGGAGTGTGGACCCAAACAGGATTTTGTGATTTGAAAAACTTGCCAAGAAGCATTGACAAACATGAAAGATCACAAGCTCACATTCAAAATTGAACAATGACGACTTAAAATCAGCCACCACAATGCCACGGTAAAAGAAAATCGTGAGATTTTGAAAGACCTCATAAATGCAACCTGCTTTTTAGCTAAACAGGAGATGGTCTTTCGTGGTAATGATGAGAGTGCAAGCTCTTCCAATCGTGAAAACTATGTGGAACTAGTGCATGCATTTGCAGAGAAAGATGAAAGGTTAGCGAGACACTTGGAGACAGCCACTGTGTTTTCTGGCTTATCAAACAGAATACAGAATGATTTACAGTACGGCGCACTGTTAAACCTGTTAAATCGGCATTGTGTAAATTTTCTTGTTGATATTTCACTTTCAAACGTGTTTGAATATCAAATGTCTAAATTCTGAATCAAGACATTTAAATGACCCCAAACATGTTTGAAAGTGAAATATCCCTTTATTGCAATATGAGCTCCATTTTCGTTCGATCATTCTAAATACACTGTTTGGGGATTTAGCAGTGGGGAAGGGGTGTTCCCCGAGTATATCTAAGGTGTTCCCCCACCAAAGTTTGTATTTTGGTTACCTGTCTAAATCCCTAAAACACCTCCGTTACCCGGCCATTACATTATGCATAGGTATGGTTTGGGCATTACAACAATTAAACCAGTCCAATCACTGTCACTGCCACATGCCAGTGCCTTTAAGAGATCCCTTATCCGTTGCCCGTTATGCCCAGTTCTATATTGCTTCATAGCCTTTACAGTCTATAGCCCATGGAAGAGTGGTGTTGCCTTGAAGTCTCACTTCAAACTGAACGAGCAAATGGAATCGTGCACACCGCACAATGCCTGGCACAAATAACCTCTTTGACTATACAATTACCGTATATAAACACAAGGAAGTGGCAAGCACGCACTTCTGCTGATTATAGGAAAATGACAAAGATAGAATAGGAGAATAAGGAGAGATGAAGCAGCCTACTCTGTGGACATCTCCATTGCAGCCAGGGACGCGGTGCACGCCGCTCTACCAAACTATACGGCTTACGGTTGCTTTTAAACTCCACTATCGCCTTCCCAAATGTGTGACCAAAATGGCAATTTAGGGGAAAGCGTGCCAACACGCCCATGACCACACCTCTAGGCGCAAATACCGGTTTCAGCAAAATAGATAGCGGGTGTTGCTGGACCAAAATACCATTAAGGGACAGAGCAAGCTCCTATACTTGGAACTTTCGGGCAGTGGCTGACTTGCAGGCCGCTTCGCGGGTAATGGCGGCGACAAAAATGAGCCCTATAACTTATAGAATAAGGGTGGTTGTATTTTGTCTCCCTGCTTTTCTCTTTCTATACATTTAGAGTGTGTCAAATGTCATATGCCTACTGCCTAGACACAGGGTCTGACACGAATTTAGACATGATGGTCAAGATTCTATTTATCCCCTGAGCAAGCAGGCAGGCTCTATTAGCTCAATGATACAAATGTCAGCACTTAACGGGGATCATATCCGGGGTAGAAGAGGAAAGTTACCTGCATTTTTAGTATTAAATCAATTAAATCAATCACACCACATTGAAGTGTGGTGTGAATTTGTAGATATTCTATTTTCAGCGTGTGACACCAGTGTGCACAACTGCACAATCGAGCATAATAGATCAGGCTTAGGAGAACTGTCATGAGTAGGTGAATCAAAATATAAGGCAAAATAACACGAGTGAACAGGACAATTGTTAATATTTGGCTACTTTCTTTTGTTCTTGACTCTGGTGACAGATGGAGTGGGAGATATTCTTACTGGGGCTCCAGCCAAGGAGGAGGAACGGGCCAACTTTACAGCATATTCCTGAGACGCTCTCCAGCACCTTCTGACAGCTCATTAGTCTCACTTCCAAGGTACTGGCGCACAACAAATGCTGATGCCTAGAAGACGTATGCTTTTGAAGTAAAGCTGTCTTTGAATTGGTGCTTTATTCCACCACTTGTATATGACAGAGAGGTACAGTTGTGCTCTGTGTGTGTGTGTGTGTGTGTGTGTGTGTGGGGGGGGGGGGTCGGGGGGGTATACAAATACAATATATACAATTCATAACCTAATATGTCATGTCAAGTGTTTCCATCATTTTTTGAAAAGTGGCCCAACCAATCCTAGCGTTGGGTCTAAACAAGTGAGAAATCATTTTGTATCCATCAGAATATGTTCATTGGCATGGCATGTTCACATACAAGGAATTTATCTTGCATTGCTCATGTACGTAGTAGAAAATATATCAAATAGGAAGCGGGGAAATATACGTCAGATTAAAGAAAATAATCTGACTTGTGTGAAGTGAGGGGTGCCTGGTAATGTTTGTTTAGGTGCTGTAAACAAACATTACGTCCAATGCGTCCATAGACTTGACTACCACATGACGACATAACTATAACTAAAAATACATTGCATGGATGCACCTGGGACCTATCCTCAGTGATGTTTCCCAAGGTCATCAGGGTTTCGGGTCTACCAACATCATACCTCTCACTCAGGAGACCCAGCCGTGGTTGATCAAATCCAGACTTACGTCCCAGTAGCTACCCTCAATCAGTCCATCAGGGAATGAGCAAGGCCACACAATCCGTTGCTCCGGAACTACTCTGCCGGGACTGGGAGAACCAGATTCTGGCGCGTGGAAGGACTAGGCTCTGTGGGTTGACTCCTGTGTCCGGGCCCCTCCTACGTCTCACCAGGTTAAAAGCAAAGAAATATAGCTATTTCTGGTTTCGGTGTGATTATTACATAGACAAAAGGTTGCATGATTTATAGGATGATAATTATTCCTGGACTTGTAAACATACACAGAGTATGTGAGAAGCTTTCAAAGTTGATTAAAAGTAAAAAAAAGAAAAATGCAGCAATTTGCTGATTTTCACCAATTTTTTGCATAATGTATGCTAATTATGCTAATTAAGAAAGGTTCTATGACTTCACAATGGTAACAGATTAATTTCTGGACATCAAACAAACATGGACTTAGACTCTTAGATCACCTTTATAAGTTACCTAGAAGCAAAGTTATTGCCATTTCCTGTTTTTGGCAATTAATTAGTTATTATGATAATTAGACATGCTAAACCCAACAAACAATTGGAGACATGTTTTTTTTTTTGCATTCTGGGAACCCCAATAATCAAAATATACCAGTCTCCAAAATCACGGAAAGTGATTGGCTCCCCTACTAAACTGTAACCCTCTTTATCAACCAGCCAGCCTAACCCTATCTCAAGATTATAGCAACATCATTACAAACCAGTTGAACACTAACCTTGGGATGCCAGAGAATCATAATTATGTACGGAAGATAGGGATGTGAGGTGGCCCCCAGTGCCCCCCACGAAATGACCGGAACTACTATATTTCACCAAAACCAGAGCAGAACTCCCACCACGGATCTCTGACAATCAATTAATACAGTTGCAACCACTATATTAATGGCATTAATGTATATTATTTCATACAACTTAAGTAAAAAAAGTTCGTAACACTCACACTTCGGTTCGATTAAAAGTTTAAAGTTTAAAATCACAAGTTTATCCTCTTTTCAGCCTCTTGTTGCATAAATGACCTAAAGTAAATATTTCCAAGCACCCAAACTGTGTCCTGATGGGTTTAAAAAAACGAATACAAATGTTAAATAATCAATGTTTTTGTGGTTTTGCAAGTGGTTGAAGCACACCCATTTTATGCTTTTTAATAGGTCTGATGCACCGCTCGTGGTCAAGTCGGTCTGAACAAGAGTTGCCTGGTAAGTAACGATGCTGATCAGATTTTGAGAAACATTGGTATAAAATATTGAACAATGTTGTTGTGACTTCACCCCTCATATAGAACATTGTGGTCTTCATTTTGACCACTTGAGGGAGACAGAGTACACGAGACAACAAACCTCACATTTTCTATAGCCCTGTATTTCATGTCCCTGTTTGGCATTCAGTTATAGCCAATTATGGCCATTCCTTTTATAAGTGTTCAGGGAAGGTCAATCAATCTTATTTTATTGGGTTAGGAATGGGCACATTCTAAAATGTACACATATCTCTGATACAACTGAACTCGTAGATCTCAAATGTTTTTCTAAATTGTATTGTATTGTAAAATGTCATATCTAGACCATATCCTAATATAAACAGTGAGTGTCATAATAAAGACCAGGGTTTGAGACATATTGATGCTCTGAATACAGCCATAACCACCTTAAATATTATTTTAAAAACTTTTGGAATATAGATCTACCAACGCATTGCAATTATGCATTGTGAGCTTGGATATCAGTTATTTAAGCTATATTATGCTAGTGAATGAATGTTAGTGCCTTGCAAATGACATACCTCCTGTTAAATAGGCCTGCACGCTCTACCTAATATAATAAGTATGACAATGTCACTTCAATGCAGGTAAAAAAGTGGCCAAAATAATTTGAGATCTGACAGTTTACGAGGGAAGATTATTCCTAAATGGGATGGACATACAGTACTTAAGCCCCATATACTTCGTCATATGACAAATAGAGAGCTGCTACAACGTTTCAGAAATGTTTTACCTGTGTTTACATTTCCCCCAGAATTGAGACGTACGCTAGGGTCCATGTGGTTAAACTATGACAATGTTTCCTTCTGGGTTGTGGAGGGGTGTGAAGGTCCACTATTCGCGATCCCCACCAGCCAAAATGCCACACTGTACAGATAAACATCCACATGCTACAACTCTGTGAACCTGTAAATGTACGTATCGTATATACATACATATATACATGCATGCTCGTTGATAATGTCATGGAAACGTGAACCCAGGTGTACTGTATGCATAACCAAGAACAATTGCAGATTGTGTCAGACACTGTTTTGACACAGTATTTGCGTACTTATGTATGTGGAATGTTGACACCTGCTACGTTGATACCTCAATCTGCATGACTTTACCTCCAAATGCTAAGCTACCAGCCCATAACCTGATGAAGTATTTCTTTGGCTGTCCTTCACGTTTTACTGAATTAAAACATGGACGGTGGGTCACCCTGCTGTAAATCTCTTGAGCAGATGGCGGGAGTCATGTTTATCAAAGATGCTACTGTATCCTGTGCAGATGCATTATTAGAGTAGAGGCACAGAGTTTGGAGCACTCGGTGACATACATGATGTCTTACACACAGGGACACTGTTGATGTCTTACGCACAGGGACACTGTCTCTGCCTGCTAATAATCCTGAGAAGATGGCCTGGAACAGCCACGCGTGATCTACGTGTGGCTAAGCTCCAGCACCATGTATTGTGCACTGTAATAGTTGATGGTTCGGAAGATGAATCTCTTTATCTGCGTGAAATTACTTGCTCGTAATGTGGTCAAAAAGCCAGTATAGCAAGCCGCACAAAAGCTGTGGGTCAGTAGTTGGATGCGATTATATAGGTTGCTTTAATTAGACATTTTCAGAGGGCGACATCCCTTTGGATTAGTCTGATAAATGGCATAATATCATCATAAATGTATGTTTATTACGGTGATTGTGTTAATCGTTCCAATGTCATGATCCTGTTATGAGGGAAGAATTAGGTTGTTATTGCTTTTAAAGCTAGGCCACATGTCACTGTATTACACTGTACGACCTGTAGGTGGCTATGTTGCACACCACTGTATAGTGACACATAGCCTATTGCCTTGTGGCAGCATACTCCTAACCTAACCCCTTCACTACAGACCCTTGCTTTGGTCGAGACTGTAGAGAGGAAACTTGGACTATTATACAAGGCTTTTTGAATAAAATCTTTGGCTCACTGCCCTGAAAATGCCGTATTGGACGCCAAACTGCAACTGTTTGCATTTAAATAATGTACTGACAACTTTTCGAGGAAGAGAACTGGGGGAAATGATCGATAATAGAGACCTCCACTTGGGGAGGTGGGGGTGGATACTTCATTATAGTGAGGAAGGAGGTTTTGCTTGCGCGGTCCCCGAAATAGATAAATGTTAGCTATTGTTTTCTAAAACAGGTATTTGTATTAAGCTACGTCTCACAGTACAATTTAATATATAGTAGAAATTAGCCTTACAGCGAGATCATAATGAATTACCCATTAGATCAGGAGAACATTTATCACCTTAATTCTACCACGTTGCTTAAAGCCTCATAAAAACTAGTTGTGCTCGAGTATAGCCTGGCTGTAAATACGACTGTGAAATAAATATCTGGGATAATTGTGAGGGTGTACCGTTGCAGCCCCTAACACTGTCCGTTCTCACACCGGCCATATGGCCGTGTGAGCCTGGCTCTCAATGCCAGCCCTGCACTGTACATACAGGCTAACAGCTTGGTGGACACATAATTAATTTGCCTCGGCGTCTGCCATTTATTTTCCAACCTACATTTTGTTAATTGGACAGAGGAGGTTAAAATCAAATGGATGTCTCTGGGTGTGTTAAGGCCACTAATTGCATGGAACCTGTGAGAGAGCCATCAGTGTGGGCTGCTTGCAGGAATAAACCCGGTTTATACTACACCACACAGCAGTGTCGCTCGCCAAAAAGACAACCTACAAGCTTGCAACGAGTCCAATCTGCGACATGTTGTGAGCTTGTAGATCTGCTATTTTTGGCACATGATAGTACAAAGGAGCATAAATAACGCATTACGGCGTCAGCAGGGGTGATATTTGAGCTTGTCGGTGAGTGTGGGGGATATCGCACTGAAAACATAATTCACTCGTGCACTCAGTATGGGTAATACTATGAATCCTCGGGAGGACTTCGCACAATCACTGGCGATCACAACTGAACATTTGATGGCATTAACGTCACTTGCGACGGCCAGCAGGCTCTCTATACTTGGATGCCTCTTTCCTGGAAAACGGCTTCAAAGAAGAAGCATTCTACGGCTGTGTTCTAGCTCCCATTTCCTTCATAAATGCATGAATAATGTTGGCTCTTTGGATTTGTATGTGATGTGTAATCTCAGTTGGCCTGTGTTGTTTATAGCATAATGGATCATGACATAACCAGCCTCTCTCTCTCTCTCTCTCTCACACACACACACACACACACACACACACACACACACACACACACACACACACACACTCTCTCTCTCTCCTTCTCTTGTGTGACGTGTGTGTGTCAATTTGCCAGTGTTGCCATTTAATTCACTAAGCCATAACTTCTTCCCTGTCCCCATAACCAAAGTTGAACCAGATTTAGAATATGAATTTAATCAAGATAATTGACTATTAAATACAAATGAAATTGGGGTCATGATATGCAGTGTGTAAATCTAAGTGACACATCCTGGGTTTTGTAGTTTGTAAACCGTAAAAGATGGAGGTTGTTAATATCTAAATGATCAAAGAAATGGAAGGCGTGCCGCGTGTTAGGAGAGAATCATTTAATGAGAAATGTTGACATGCGTGACATGACTTTGTCATGTGCTCAGCATGTACTCTTTACTAATCACTTTACTAACCACTTTCAACCAGCTGTTCCCATTTTGGGCATGTCATTATAAGTGTAAAGAACTACATGTTCACAATGCATTGCATCGCAACATGTTGTGCGCTTGTATATCTGATATCTTTGCTAATTTTGAAACAAGGTTAAGTGGTTAACTGTGAAAGGTCATTGAAGTTTTGGCATGCATGGTGCATAGCTTAAGCGTTTTAGCAGAAGAATACAAATTAGTTAGAGTTCAGTTAAATCGACAAACATTTGACTCCTCTCTTCTCAGGCCTGACTTTTGTCCCAACAACTTTTGTGAACTTGACTTAATCTTTTTCTGTGGTTGAGGATCCAAAACCCCATTGGCTCATGAGTGCTCAGGCATGGAAGCACCGCTGTAGGGGTTAACGACAATAGAAATGCATGTGGAGGTTTTATTCCACTCATCCAGCAGCGTTCAAGGGGATGATCCTGCTAGATTGTGCCTGCAGCACCAGCTGCGTGGAAGGGGTGCTTGTGCGGTGCCCCGAGAACTGAGCGAAACAGGGCATGCTGTCCGCGGCAGCAATCCCTAGTGTTGTTAATCACCCCCACACCCCTCTCATCTCTCCTTCTCGCCTCTCTCTCTCTCTCTCTCTCTCTCTCTCTCTCTCTCTCTCTCTCTCTCTCTTCCCTTGCACTGATTTGCAAGCACAGATTAATCAGAGCATGGGGGCCTTGATGAAATTTTGCTGTTATTGTTCCCAATTTTAGCAACATCTTTTATTGTCTTCATCATTCATTTACGGGAGGGGGGAAGGGGGACTGTGTCAATTATGCAAATGATGTTGCACACTTTTGCAGATTACTTCATTCGCGTGCCATTGTCGGTGAGAATTTAATTATTAAATATTATTATGCTCATGTTTCCTTCAATTTTCGGGCGCTTTGTTTCAATTTGATCCCTCATGCAGCTGCTCGTCTCTCCGCTCTGAGCCAGAATCAAAGCAGGCTGCCGTGCCAAGGCCAAACAAACTCACCTCAATTTAATGATTTTGAAGTTAGACCCCCTTGTTCTCAAAACTGTGACTGGAGGAAGGCGGGGCACGTTCATTTTAACCAACTGAAATTGAATTCAAGTTTGCTCCAAATTGACTTCAGTTGGGCTGTGCCTAATGATATTTTAATCTCTTTTCTTTAATTCCTGGGAATTTGTTTTTCAAAGGCTTTGTCTGGCAGCAACACAGTCAGGGCTGAATAAAGAATACAGATTGGTGTTAGATCCCAGGGATGATAGAGAAATTAAAGCTTTTGTAGTCAACTGGTTCAGAGGGAAATTAATGTACCCTTGTTAGACAGTTCCATCCACCGTTCTTGTACCCGTCATTGCCTTGCCTCCTCTGACATGATAAGTGATGCAATTTGACTAGGGCCAGCTTCTGAGACAGTGTTAATCAATTTACAGTCTCATTGAGAATGCATTTTATAGTTAAAAGGTGTGGCTGTGCTCATTTCCTTTTCGATTGCATACTTTAGGAGTTTGGAATCCTACAGAAAAAATGTCCACAATATTTCATAGTCATTTTACAGAATATTTTTATTTTGAAACATGTACTACACTATAGTTTGTATGGTGAAGATAAAATAATAATAAGATAACATAGTGGCATTTGAAGACCTGCATGAGTATTCAGTGTTTCTTTGTCCACTTTCGCAGCATATCCGCTGCCCTTGCCATTTGGCTGCACCACAGGGGAATAAACTGTGCGCCACTCCTTTTCCACAGGTTCTGCAGGACTCCTGAGAGAGCGTTTATCATGTGCCCACATCTTTACTCCCACGACCAGTAACGTTTTATAAACTTGGGCTCTATCGGTGGCACACATACTGCAGATTAAAGAGTTGGCTCAGGCAGAGTCCAGGCCTATGAAAAGGCATACGACAGCGCTGCGAGACAGGCTCACTGTGAGGGGAGTGGCTTGGTTCATAAGGGGTTGGGTGGGGGAATAACCCGAGGACTACTTTCTCTCTGATTACTCATTGACATTTTCCTGCCTCGTGGCATGCTTGCATTTCTGACAGTTGCTCCCGTGGTGGGGGCATTCACCGGCATGTCCGGCGCCGCCGCGCTCCTCATGTTGGCTGCGGCCATGGCTGGGAGGAACAGCTGTCTGCACTAACGAGGCCGTAACCACACAGACCAGCGAGGCGGCGTTGAACGAGTGGACCAGAGCAGCACTCGCGCTCTGCTCCATAAGGCCCCAGGATACATAAACAATGACTTAATGAGAATGCGTGCCATTACAGTAATTAACACAGCTCATGTCAAGCACTGTCAGCTTTCAAGAGTTTCACTAAGGTCTTGTGTTACACTAAAAGGGCTGGCATGCAATGACCAGAGGCCCTGCCTGGGAACAGTGCCTTTACATGGAGTGTAGTAATGGAGTAATCTGATTTAATAATACAAAGAAAATAAAAAAAGGATGCCTTCCACAATTATGTGGCATGGCCATAAAACATAATTTATTCCACTAGGCACAAGCAAATCCTTTTTCTCAGACATTATAAAATGTTGTTAATAGGTAATGTTATTGAATACATGTGTGGCTTTAAATATGTCGGGAAATGTATCGCTGCACACTGCACAGCAACAAATACTTTGCAGTGTTAAAGGGAATTTCCCCTGCAAGCAACGTTCAGATAATTTGACAGATTAAGGCTTAACTAATTAAGTCTCTTTCTGTGGATGGCTAAAGTGATCTGTGTACATAAACAGTGGCAGCAGGAAGCTGGAGCCTTGGTCAGAAAGGTCAGGGCTCTATGGAGCATGGTCAGTAGGGTTAGAGCTCCATGCTGGAGCATGCTCAGTAGGAATAGGTCTACACTACAGTACAGTATCATGTCTCTGGCCTGACTATGTAGATAACTATACCTATAAGCTCATTGTGTATTATTGTAGATAATACAAGAGGGACCTAGTGGCATTTCCCTTTAAAGGGACAGTACCTGCCTGGCAGTGAGTCACGGGTTCGGGTCGCGGCCCCGATGACCTTTTCTGTGTGTCACCCACCCCCCGTCTCTCTCCCCATTTCCTGTCGCACTACTGTAATCTATCAATAATAAAAAATCAGACCCGTCTGAACTAAGTGGTGCTATTGGGGTGTCGGACTATATTGGTTATCTGACTAATGGTTGTCTGACTATTGGTTCTCGGACTAGCTGTCAGACTATTGTCTGTGGGACTATTGGCTGTGGGACTATGTAGTCTGTACTGTACTGTACTGTACTGTACTGTACTGCCTCTCATGCACCTGTACATGTGCTACACTGTAGTCTGTACTGCACTGCTCTGCGCTGGTGTTACACTGACACAAAAAACCCAGCTTCCCATCATGCACCTGTGCACAGTGCACCATTTTGTCACCTGTTGGTACTCTAAGCTCACAGACAGACACTGTTTCCACACCTAAGCGCAAAACGGCCGACAGCCGCGGACAGAAGAAGCTGTGCGCAGCTTCTTTTTCCGGGTTTTTAGACAGCTGGTGGATGGAAATTAAGCTCCACCTCCGTGGACGACTGACGCGGAGGAGAGCATTTCCGGGAATCTGGCCGTCGCGCAAGTCGTCCGCGGAAGTGGAGCTTAATTTCCATCCACCAGCTGTCGAAAAACCCGGAAAAAGAAGCTGCGCACAGCCGAGAACGTGCACGGCTCTTTAGTAAGTCTGGCAGCACCTATAAGGACAGACAGACACACATTGCTGTTCCTTGGAGTGGCTGCACCACTCAAAATTCACACTTGTGTGTAGTGAGGGGTGCTTTTATCATCATACAGTACATCACATTCTGTGCTCAGCCAATCAGCTGAGCACATTCCTCTCTCTCTCTCTCTCTCTCTCTCTCTCTCTCTCTCTCTCTCTCTCTCTCTCTCTCTCTCTCTCTCTCTCTCTCTCTCTCTCTCTCTCTCTCTCTCTCTCTCTCTCTCTCTCTCTCTCTCTCTCTCTTGGTTCGAATTGAGCAGCCAATTTTACTAGTTTAAATTAAATCGTTTGAAACATAACTCCTGGGGATTATCTTCATAATGGGTTCCACTTGTTAATCTAGCTGCAGTACATTATGCTACATTGCTAGAGAAATGTATGATTATCAGCATATAGCATAGTCCTGCTAAAACTGTGTGTGTGTGTGTGTGTGTGTTTGTGTGTAAACCACTGGACCAATTAGCAGCACCAAACCATGTATACACACACTGCCAGTAGGCCACAGAAGTACCTCCGCATTTTAGAAAACCTGCCAAACCAAATTTGGAGTCATGTCATTGATAACTGGAGTTTCCCCCGTAGGACATAGCATATGGAAGGAACACGTTATTCCAACCAGTTCCTTTCCCCATCAAGTGCCCCGGCTGACCAGGGGGAGGCAGAATAGAGACCAGGATTAACAAGGGATGTTTTTAAGCAAATGTTTAAAAGGTTTAGGTTCCAGACAGACTTCCTTTTGGGCAAAGGAAATGGTAGCAGTAGCAGTTTGTGCTAGGCTGGAAGCAAGCCATGTTTGATGGTTTAATAATAGATTAAATAAGGTTTACTTTATTTCGTGGCGGCTGTGAATGCAAGAGTGAAATTATTTTTTTCTGAGGAAATGCTGTGACACACCGTCCAGTATAGGCTGTCATAGCCCCGACAGAGGAGGCATAGACAGAAATTGGAATTCTTGTCTGGGTTGCATGAGTCTGAAATATTTGTTTCTGTGATAATCAAAAATGAACAGAATGAGCATTTCCTTTTAATGTAATCTGTAAAACAAATATTTTGTATGTTTCTTATATTCCCGGTTTTGACAGTGATAGATTACGCCTCGTAAATGAGAATTCGTGTTTGTGTACTTTGTTTTGACAGAGAAATGGAAGACCTCATTGGGCCTGGAAGGCAAGGGTGCCAAAACAAACGGGTTAGTTTCAATTACGAGTTTGTCAATACAGATGTGTGACCATGAGCCAAGTGTGAAATAATACCAGAAGTATCCTTTAGGTTTTCACAGGATTCCCCAAACTAAATAAATGCCAAAGATTCTTGCTATATCTGTCTTGTGCTCAAGACATTTACTAAAATAAAACAATTACATTTATAGGTATAAAACCAATTTGTGTTACCATGCTCACATCTAAAGAGTTAAGTCTTAAAAAGACAAAAGAGTGTCTGCACACACTGATAGCCAAAGTGCCGATTATTTATTAGGATGCAGGGTAAAAACCAACATTTCGGCAGTACAACTGCCTTCTTCAGGGTATGCTCAAATCTACCATAAGCTTATACAATAAGCTTAGTTCTACGCACATACAGTACTGAACAGTAACACATGCATGAGTGCATGGACAATTTGCATGGACGCTCCACGCATGAGAACATTTCTTTCTGCTCTTGGCTGGTGTCCCCTCGCATTTTCAGTGAACTGCATTGACCAAAAGTCTGGTCCAGCTATGGCCCTATCTATTAAGACATGCAACATATTTTCAGGCAATGTTTGCAATTTTTGCACTTTAGTGACTCCTGTTGGCAACAAGCGATAATTCCTCTGCTCTGTCACCCGCACAATAAACCAAACTTTGGAAGCCAATCAGGATCAGTCTGAAAAATCGTGCAGTTAGAGGTAAAAACACTTTTCGGCCAGTTATAGCGCCACCTTGAGGCTGAGTTGAAATTGTTCATGTGGCATTTCGTCCTCGGCCTAGTGGGAATGTGGGTGCACAATTTCACGGAAATCACGCGATGTGTTCATGATTTGCAGCATTTTGTTTGAAACTGAGCACTCCTGTGAACTTTGGAAGCCAATCTTAACCAATCAGGATGGAGTCTGATAAATCTGAAAGACCCGTTTCGTTGAATGGCTCTAGAGAGACTGTGTACCAATTTGCGTGATGTTTGGACAAAATCTGTAGGTGTACTGTGCAAAAACGTGTTTTGCACAAAGCGGCCTCCTGGTGGCGCTATAACAGGCCGTTCTGGAAAGTTTGGGGCAGAGGTTCATGGTTGGCATCCAGGGAGTGTGTGTGCAAAATATGGCATTGAAAAACTTGTTTTGCACAAAGCGGCCTCCTGGTGGCGCTATAACAGGCCGTTCTGGAAAGTTTGGGGCAGAGGTTCATGGTTGGCATCCAGGGAGTGTGTGTGCAAAATATGGCATCGACCGGGTTAACGGTGGCCGAGATTAGCTGTTCACGGACACACACACACACGGACACACACGCGGACGGACGGAGTGCAAAACATACTCTCCCCACATGCCTTCGGCCTGGTGGAGACAATTAATCATGAATAATCACCATTCGAACTATTTAGTTCTTTATATACTCAAGGTCGCCGTACAACAGGTTATGAATGGCTTTGAATGTATGGAGGAGGATCTTGTAGTCTATGCGGTGTTTGATGGGAAGCCAGTGGAGTTGGTGTAGTACAGGGGTGATGTGACTGATGACAGGGGTTCTGGTGATGACACGGGCAGCAGCGTTCTGGACCAGTTGGAGTTTATGGAGGAGTTTGTGGGGGAGATCAAAAAGAAGGGAATTGCAGTAGTCCAAGCGGGAGGTGACGAGGGAGTGAACCAGGATTGCGGCACTGTGGGGAGTGAGTGAGGGGCGGAGGCGGTTGATATTTCTGAGATGGAAGTAGGCAGACCGGATGATGATGTTGATATGTGTGTGGAAAGATAGGGTGCTGTCGAGGACGACACCCAGACTCTTAACCTGGGGGAGGGGGAAACCGAGGAGTTGTCAATGGTGAGGGTAAAACTGGGTTGCTTGGTGATTATGGATTTTGAACCAATGAGGACTACCTCAGTTTTGTCACTGTTGAGTTTGAGGAAATTTGAGGTGAACCAGGATTTGATTTCCTGTAAACGGGTACAGAGGGAGGAGGGTGGGAAGGTGGAAGAGGGTTTGGAGGAGATGTAGAGCTGGGTGTCATCCGCGTAACAGTGGAAATTGATGTTGTATTTACAGAGAATCTGTCCAAGGGGGAGGAGGTAGATGATGAAAAGGATGGGGCCAAGAACAGAGCCCTGGGGAACACCGGAGGATATGAGGGAGTGATGGGATGTGAATGATTTTAATTGAATGAACTGAGTACGGTCAGAGAGATATGAATGAAACCAGTCTAAGGGTGTGTCAGATAAACCAATGGATGCAAGTCGGTCAAGGAGGGTGGAGTGGGAAATGGTGTCGAAGGCTGCGCTCAGATCTAGGAGGATGAGGATGGATATTAAACCGGAGTCAGCTGCCATCAGGAGGTCGTTAGTGATTTTAAGTAGGGCTGTTTCTGTGCTGTGACGGTGGCGAAAACCAGACTGGAATTGTTCATAGAGGTTATTGTTTGTGAGGTGGGCCTGAATCTGGGATGCTACTGCTTTTTCCAGGATTTTAGCGAGGAATGGCAGGTTGGAGCTGGGACGGAGGTTATTGAAGATGTTTGGGTCTAAACCAGGTTTTTTGAGTAATTGTGTAACAGCAGCAGATTTGAGAGATGAAGGGACAGAGGTGAGGGAGGAGTGAATAATGGCAGTTAGTGTGTGTATGTATATATATATATACACACACACGTTGCTGCAAGCTATTGTCAAAAGCCCATAGAACCACAGAGTAGGGCTATTTAATTGTTTTTGGTAAAATAAATTCTTCACATGTTTTTATTAAAAACAAATGCAACAAAAACGAATTAAAATTAAAATTTGGGATTAATCAAGAGACAACTTTTAAAATGTCCATACATTACCATTATACAAATGAATTCCTTATTTATTTATTTTATATTTTGGATGGCTATCACTTCCGGGTCGGGAAGTGGTCTCTTCTTCTGCGTTTTTCGCGCAATTGGCCTAATGTAGAAAACTATATTGAAAATAGATCTACAGTACAAGCTCACAGATAAGCTTGAGACGAGATAATCTTGTAGATCATTATTTTTCTTTTGCATTTTTGAAAAGTTTTTAAGTGGGTAATTCATAATGTAGTTTTGTATGTTTGCATCCCGGGGAGAATTTATCTTTTGGTTCTTGAGCTAAAAGTTGATGGTCTTACAGTGAGACTACTTTTCATGCCATTGGGTGCAATTTGTAATGCACAAGCTCAAGAATAGAACTCGGCCTGCGTTTTAACAGTGGGCGAGCATCGGCCCACACATCGCTTAATTGAAAAGATGAATTATTCTTATCTTTTCGGGCGACGTTCCTCTGCCCACTTTTCGACTATCGGCCGTTCGCCTGCTATCGGCGGTAGTCTCTGGGTCCCATAGAATAATGCACTTCCGCAAAATTCGTCTGGCTGTCGCCCGCTGACGTACTATTAGTAATTTAGTAGTATAGAAGTATTATATTGTGTAACGTTCAGCATTAGGATGTATTAAAGTCTGTATTTGTTTGCTTCCACCATCGTGACTAATCTCCCAGGCTCTGCAAATGATCGCAGGCAAAGGAACAACTGAGTTCTCAGTTTAGTTTTCAAATATAAGACTAATCCTAATATCACTTCCAGTGCAAAGTTGTTTTTATTTTATTTTATCAGAGAAGATATAATGATATTCTGTGTGTAGTTTGCATGTTCTCCCCATGTCCCCTAGGGTAGGTAGGTACCCTCGTTAAAAAATAATGCAGTTATAACGGTTGCAACAATAACAATTGAAGAACCAATTATAGCAAAATGGTGGTTGGTGTAGAATAAAACCAAATGAAATTTCTCTCACATTTCCGTTGTCTCCTATAGCCGATTTATGCTTCTTTTGAAACATTTCACCAGCACCAAAAGGCCGCAGCACAGCCTGCACGGAGGGTATGTGCATCTGTCTACCATAGCGCGTGGAATAAATGCATAGGGACCCTACGTAAAGTCACATCCAAATTTCAGAAAACTTTACGGAGGGTGCCGAGAGGGGCTAATATCCAAAAAGATCAGAATAAGACTAGAAAAAGTGCCCTTCCGGGCACAGGTCTCCACCAGGTTATCCACAGATCCGTGCAGTTAGAGGTAAAAACACTTTTCGGCCAGTTATAGCGCCACCTTGAGGCTGAGTTGAAATTGTTCATGTGGCATTTCGTCCTCGGCCTAGTGGGAATGTGGGTGCACAATTTCACGGAAATCACGCGATGTGTTCATGATTTGCAGCATTTTGTTTGAAACTGAGCACTCCTGTGAACTTTGGAAGCCAATCTTAACCAATCAGGATGGAGTGTGATAAATCTGAAAGACCCGTTTCGTTGAATGGCTCTAGAGAGACTGTGTACCAATTTGCGTGATGTTTGGACAAAATCTGTAGGTGTACTGTGCAAAAACTTGTTTTGCACAAAGCGGCCTCTTGGTGGCGCTATAACAGGCCGTTCTGGAAAGTTTGGGGCAGAGGTTCATCGTTGGCATCCAGGGAGTGTGTGTGCAAAATTTGGCATCGACCGGGTTAACGGTGAAGTTTTTGCACAAAGCGGCCTCTTGGTGGCGCTATAACAGGCCGTTCTGGAAAGTTTGGGGCAGAGGTTCATCGTTGGCATCCAGGGAGTGTGTGTGGAAAATTTGGCATCGACCGGGTTAACGGT
The DNA here is from genome assembly GCF_964188405.1 of Protomyctophum parallelum. Classification (NCBI taxonomy): domain Eukaryota; kingdom Metazoa; phylum Chordata; class Actinopteri; order Myctophiformes; family Myctophidae; genus Protomyctophum; species Protomyctophum parallelum. The sequence goes on along the minus strand of NC_139701.1, from coordinate 23,105,327 downwards.
GGCCGAGATTAGCCTGTCACGGACACACACACGGACGGACGGACGGACGGACGGACGGAGTGCAAAACATACTCTCCCCACATGCCTTCGGCCTGGTGGAGACAAATATAGCAAGACTTGTGGAAAATCCTCTTGTCTCTCTCTGTTCACCTCCACTCTGGCCTGACAGTCACACTCTCCAGGTGGCAAAAACATTCTGAGTGCCAATCACTCAATCAGCCTAGATGAGCCTTGGGCGGGGCTTCTCAATCACTGCCAGTAGTCTTATAGCAACATCTCACTAGCTGCTTGTAGCACATAGTCCCAGCAGATTAGTCGAAAATAATAAAGTACATCATAATTGAAACATTGCGAACAAAAAATACATGGAAACAATGTGACTCTGGGCACAGAGGTTACACAGTAATCCTGGTCTCTATACTGCCTCCACCTGGTCAGCCGGGGCACCTGATGGAAAGGAAATGACATGGTTGGAATAACGTGTTCCTTCCACACGCTACATCCTACTGGGGAAACTCCCCCCTGTCGGGTGATAAGAAGCGGTCTGCTCACTCCTCATGCATTGAAGTAAGCATTAGCTCAGTTCGGGGCTCTCCCCAGGTTGGCAGAGGGAGAGTAGTGCCCAGGAATACAGCTTAGGCACCAGGTGAAAAATGCGTTAAAATTAAACATTAGAGAAGATATGATGAATTTAAAGCTTATCTCTCAATGCGTAGATGCAGTGTTATACTCTATTAGCATGGTTGCATTATCAGGTGCTCATACACAGTAAACTCCTCAGTGTTCATTTATCCATAGCCAGTGTGCAAAGTATCCATGATCTGCTGAGTTAAATTACAGTGTAGAGGACCAATTACTTGAGGATTGTCATGTTCACATGACATCACTGTTTAATCCACACATCCACATTTCTCTTGAAAAACTGGATCTGTTCTGGATCACATAGAGCTTGTCATGGAATTGTATATTGCTCATTTAGTTGAACATGCAAAGGAACACAGTAATGCAGTAACAAACTATGTGATCTAAGTGACCTGCAATTTACCAGTACAAATGTATGTCGAAAAAGACTAATTAAAAATGTATGACATTGACAGTTACTTAAATATGGAGGCAAACAGGAGAAATCACAGCATTGAAAGCTCAACAGGAGTTCAAATAAACTGTCCCAGCTTGGGAATAGTAGGGGAAACCCTGACACATATAGTACAGTATTGATACAAGACCATAACACACATACTGTAGCACACACAGACATGCAGGCATGTGCATGTGTGTGCGCACACACCTCATTCGTAGTAAAAGGGAGAGTCCTGCATTCATGTCAAGGATTGATTACTGTGCCACACTCAAAAGCTGTTGTATATCCTAGTGTCTTTTTAATTAGTGTTGAATTATTGAGGCATGCACGGTGGGTGTTTGTTTGGTTTAGGTCTTGGGGGTGGCCTCAATTTTTACTCGTTGATCCCTCTTTCTCCTACCCCCCGCCACCCTCCCCCCTTTGTCCTCTTGCTCTACTTATTTCACATAACTTGTAATTGAGATTGGATTTCTATTGTTTAGGTCTACTACACTGTAAAAGTCTGAGTGCCACCTTATATTCCACTTTCAACTCTGTCATTTCTATTTAGGGCATGCAATTGTCCAGGCGAAATAAATGGCAGATCTACAAGCTCACGATGTGTTGCATTCTTGTAGATCTGCATTCTTTGCTGTGGGATAGCATTGTACAACGAATTACAAATAAGGACTTTAAGTGTTTAATAACAAGATACATACTGTGTTAAATATTGTGTGATTGATACTCCTTGTTTGTGCTGCTTCACACAAGAAAACATTTTGATTGATTGAAGTATTTATTAACAGTTTGGAGAATTACAGTACATTTCAAGCATAACTCACTACAAAACTGTTAACTGGACGACACTATAAAGCATTACACTTGTTTACAATAGGGTCCGTACTTTCCAGTTGTTCTGTCTCTCCTATTAGTGTTGTTTTATTGTGTTTGTTACATGGAGTTAGAATTTGGAAACAATGGGTGAGGACATCGTTGCTGTGTTTTGTATCACGGGATTGGGCTGGCCTTGTCTGCAGTGTCCAGACTACACTCTCTCTCTCTCTCTCTCTCTCTCTCTCTCTCTCCCCCGCCCTCCCTTTTCTCTCCTGATCTCTACACTACCTTGTTCTCTTTCTCCCCCATTCTCTCCTTAAGAAAAAAATAAGCCCTTGTATTAATGAGTCAATGCAGAGCCGTATTATGTTTAATTAGGTAGTTTATATAATGAGGTGTTCATTTCTAATGGAGGGACATGCTGTGAGCAGCACATCTGCAGGAATAACTCAGGCAATCAGCAGCGTGAGGACCCATGGAACTGCAAATGAGACTTACTTACTCAGAAATGAATTATGTCTCGGTGCCTTTCCCAAAGCCCATTAATTAAATCCACTGGCATCAAGGTCTTTTTCTTAATTTCATGTACCATTAGCATAATAAACACAATTTGAGTTAGCACAATGTGATCAGTTTAATGGATGCTATTTATTTTACTTTATTATTTAAAGCTCTGGTAATGGGAAGAGAAACATAAATATATCTCTATGGCCCCCTTTGTGAAAAATCCCCATCAGAGCCTGGCGTCGACACAGATGTTCTTTTGAGTGCCTCCATACATTTTGGTGGAGCCTGATTTATATACTTTGATGGTCGGTAATGCGAAGCGTTGTGAACTTGTAGATCAGCTATTTTTGGCACGGTGCACAAAAGAGAGCCATCCGTCGTCCTTGCAGAAGTGTTGTGTGCCACGGCGGCCACAGCTCAATCCAGACCCGGGCCAGGTTTCACGTTCATTAAAAACGGCCCGCGGTCCTGTATGTCACAGTCTCCTTAACTCATAATGTTTGGTGTTCAGAGGTGTACAGTATTTCACCCGAGTGTATTTTTCCTGTTAAGTGAGAAGTGTGAGAAGAGAGTTAGGAGTTGGAAGCATTTGCCCATTCACTCAAGCGCGCGCGTGCACACGCATGCACGCACGTGCACACACACACACACACACACACACACACACACACACACACACACACATACATACACACACACACACACTGAGGACATTTGAGGTGCAAGTGCAATCGAGAGCGGCAGGCATTCATGCACCTTCATTAAAACAATACACAGACTTAATGTATGGTAGTGAATTTGTTCTGACCTTAAAGCAATGCCCTAGAGGTGAGATATGATTAGCGTTATTGTTGAGGACAGGTACATCATTATCTCAATGTACCTCTACCATAGCCTAGTTACACAGCCATGCTCCATCCTCTGACTTGGGCACCGGTACAAGACATAATCTCTTCTCAGGAGCAGAAGTGCACTTAATCATCTACTCCAGTTTCAGGAACTGCCCCCGAGTGCTCTGTCGACTGTAACTACAACGACTGCTCCACGAGAATATCTGCAGCCATGTTTTAAGTTCCCAAATTAATTGCCTAATGGATTAGGAGGTATGGAGAGCGTCCTACTTTTTCCCCAGGATGGAGCAATGAAATAAATTGGGCCAGGTGAGGACAAGGAGAAGTTGTGTTTCAGGCAGAATGTATTTGCTTTAGATACGGTAATCTTTTACTGTCCCAAATACGGTAGCAACCACCCCACCCTCCCCCACCCTCATTGCCATTCATGGGTTCATTAGACAGTGGGAGCAGTGTGCACCGTCTCTCAGTGAGATATAATAACCCTCCACAATACATAGTTCCTCAGGTTTTGGTTACAGATGGTCACTGATAGAGACGGACTGACAGGCGGGGACATAGATGCACATACACACACACAAACGCGTTATGCGCATGCAAAATGTAGTGGGTATAATTTATTTGTATTTAAAAAAGTTAAACAGAACAACTGAATTTCAAGGACGCAAACCACAGATATTTCATAAAACAAGGGAAAGTCATAATACATACAGTATAAGTCTTAAAAAGCCTTTCAGATGCAATCTCATTTTGGACGGTCTCTCTGAGTTAAATGACCACTGAGGATTTTAGCGAGTGCCTTGTCATAATGGACATAAAAGCGGACGGGGTGAAGGGTGAATGGCTCCATGTGTCAAGTGCTGAGTGACAAACACACGACACCAAAAGCCATTAGTGTCCTCTAGAGAGACAATGCCCAGAACTCTCCCCTCCTCACTTCCCGAGTCCTGGGTGCTCTTCTGGAAATGCCACTCTCTCTACTATGCTACGGATGAAAAGCCCAGCGATTAGCCCACCCTGTAATTTAACTCTGAGCGTGTCCTCATATATGCAACTTTAAATGTACTGGCATTGGGTAACCAGTGCCTCTAACAGCTCCACGCTCCATTTCAAATACTTTACCGTATCTCCATTTTGGTCAAAATTCTTTAGGGAAAAGTTAGCCAAATAGATTCATGCATACAGTTGAGTTCCTGGAATTGGAACCCACCCCAACTATTAGGAACGGGTATATTGAACAGTTCCTGGAGAGCAGTGAGGGATTGTTAGTCTTTCTGTAGTTGGGGTCGAACTCCCAGGCCCCCTGTTAGGCCTGTCCTCTCTGCTACAAGGTAGCCTATCTGCTGTTATTATAGAGCGTCAACATCTCTCCCAAAAATAACTGCCATCTAAACATCTAAGCATTTTTCTCTCCACGAGGCCAAATGAGGCTAATTAAAACAGAGGTGAAGTCTAGATCACATGCCCGGTCATATTGTGTATAACATCCAATCATGTTTTCTTTCTGTAAATCTAAATATGAATTTATGGTTATTGAACTAACCAATTTCAACAAATATCTACCCATCAATCTTCAACTGTTAAGACATGCACACTTTGCAGTGTTCAAATCAAATTTCGTAGTTATGTCATACCTTATCCTGTTTAACTAAGAAAAAAGGTACGATACTGAAGTTAGATACTCTCACCATTTCATCTGGACTTGTATGTGGCGCAACGGGCAACTGAGTTACTGGGGCAGCTTAAATCATGCAGCCAATTAGATTCATGATTTATGTTGAGAAAAAAAGTGATATATCCCCTAGAAAAGCTTCTTTGTTCTTATTTTGTTCTTTACATCATATTTAGAGGATCAACACAAGCAAGTTACCCAGAATCCCATCGTAAACAACAGGCCACAGTAAGATACCATACTGTAGCGCTGCTTACTGTGGGTGCAGCAGACAGTCGCAGTGTTTTGCGACACCCTCTCCTAACAGCATGTGACACAAAAAAGAGGTGTATGTGAATCAATAGTGGAGTTGGGTGCTAGGGTTACCTTGCAAGTCCTTCCTAGTCATCGTGTGGCGCCATGAGCTCATGGCTAATGACTGGAGATCGATGGCTGGTAACCTGACTGCGGTTTGTTTCGGTGTTATGTTTACCATACAGTGTCTGACGCCCCGCCACTGACACACTTTACCCCTGGGACACGAACCAGTCTCTGACCATATATTTGGCTGTTAGTGGTTTTGGTTTCTTACTTTCAATTTTCCAGTGACATGACGAATCACTGATTACATTAGTGCGACAAGGAGGCTTATCGCTTGTACAAGTGTCAAATATAACCTCTGTGGTGTCAGATTTTGCTCCGTCATTTCTAGTATCGGTCTCCACCAACCCTTAGAGAAGTCAATTCTTCATACTGTGTTAAACTAGTGTGTCCCGGCCTAATCTGGGCATGTCATAATAGGCAGCCATTCACAGAAAATGGCAGATCTGCATGCATGAGAGCCTGTTATTTTGAAGTTATTTTCACCAAAGATATTTGATGATGATTGGAAAAAGGAGGTGGCCTAGTATAGACCCCTGGGGGACCCCAGTCAATATTGATTGATTGATTGAATGAATACTGTACTTTATTAGTAAAAAATGTAAACGTATAGTATAGGGTTTAAAAGTACAAAAACCTTTGGAACAGAATGGTTGGATCTGTCGGTTTGAAAGTTGCTCTCCATCCATACAATCAGGAATGCATATAGACCTCATGCACATGAATTCATGCAGTGAACTTTTCCTCCGAACCCACCAGTGTTGCAGTCAATGATGGCTCCCTCTGCAGAGATAGATTGAAAATGACTCCCAGTGTTACTGTGGTTTCGGGCTCAGAGCCCACATTCAGACAGTGGCTCATGGAGTCCACTTTTTTCAGATGTGGACTTATTATTACCTTCCCACAATAAATTGCTCCAGAGGACTGGGGAAATGCTCCTCTCCGCTTCTCTAATGCCGTCGTCTCAGATATCATTAGGAGAGTACCATACCATACATACAGAGGGACAGCAGATCAATGAATTCCTGCACAGAGGCATTAGTACAGTCTATGTATGATCAGTTTACTGAACAACAACACCGCCTCCGCAGCCCTTACTGGAAACAATTGATGCATTGTTGCAGTGAAATTAATCCTCTGAATTCATAAACCAAATCAGATATTCAATTGGCGCTACCCAAAATAATTATGTGAAATGAAATGAGAAATAACTTCCACGCCAGGGCCTCGTCAAGACTCTGCCTTTTCAATAACACATGCTGCTTTGTCATCTTAATAAAACACTAGCAACATCTGAGCATGATTTAATCTTCCATTTATATTACTTTCTCAGACATCTTAGTGCTGTACCTCTGTTCTTTTCCAATCCAAGGGGAAATGCAGCTGAGGAGAAAGTGTTGGTTCTACATAATGCTTCTGTGTGCTCAGTCTTAGTGTCACTTTGAAAGTCATGCGTGTGTCTAATTCGCAAAGGTTTTTTTTTCCTGGAGAAATATTGAACTCTGTGCAATCCAAACATGATCGACATGTTTGGACTCTGCAATCCTCCGCTGAAGATATTCCCCATTCAAGATCGACATGCTGAAATTCTAGCCTAATATGATCCAGCGGGTGCATTGCCAGCAATTAAACAACAGAGCGAGGGTGCAAACATATATAGCCTTTTTAACACTGGCTGAATCTAAAGTGACCTTGCATGTCTCCAACTGTTTTATTTTTATAGACTCACTACTTTAAATGGTACATTATTTTGCATAAATTCTCATATAGTCTATGGACTGAGGTGAGAAGTGCGCCATTAAATGAAATGTATTATTTTTTTGTTGCTGCAGATAACAGTTCTGTAGACTTAATGAGAATATAAGAGTATATTAATTAAGGCACCCGGTATAATGATGCTGTTGCCACCTGGATCAGAAGTACTATTTTCAAAATAGGTAAAGGTGCCAGAAGGCAGTAAAACGCCAATTAACAACATTTCAACATCATCAGTGATGAGTGCAAATCGAAATAAATAAAAAAAACTTTAAAATTTAATGCATTTACTGTATAAATGTAAAATATGATGCAAGGACACATTGTACAGTAAGTAATAATACTTAATACAATAATAATGGCTGTATTAATTTCTCCATTTCCCAAAGCAAAGCCAATTTGGACTATGGTTTGGGTGCCCCAGTAGTGTGGCTGGTGCTTGCCATTTAACCCACGCATTTATGGATGACTTTTGATTATAGTCATTATGGATGTTTTGCCAGATTAGACCTGGAGGTCAAAGGAGCTCACAAATGAATTATGTTTTCTCAAACTATTCACATAATGCAGCTTACCTAGCAAAAAAAATGCTGTTTTTTCTCAAATGCCCTCCAAATTTAAAGTCACGTCTACGGCAGGGGACAATAAATATTTCAGAGGGGTTGCGTCAGCTAAGTGACATGGTCACAATGAGAGAAGCTTGCAGTCTGAATTAAAGATGTGCTCTGTACAAACGCTGTGGCCGCATTAGATTAGCCACAAGCCGTAATCTGTCACTTAGCTGTAGCATGCCTTGCTGTTTGAACTGATGTAAACTGCTGCTGCCCGGGCACATGGCTGGGGAGTGTAATGGGGATTCATTGATCCACTGGTCTTTTGCTGATTGAGTTAGATAATTAAAAAGCCTCTTGTATCAGTTCCATTACGGATTGTTTGTGTTGCTTTTTACCCCCATTGTTCTTATTCTTGAACAGCAAAACTTAGAGCTCCTGAGTGATATTGGTAGCTTAAATCATAGGTATATTGCCCTATTATGTCATAGTAGGCCTATCATAAATCATCATATAATCAGTACGTTTGCCAATTTTTTACATCACCGATGATTTTGCAGTGATGATATATGAACCACTTTCAACCTGGTGTCGCTGTTTTGAGCATGTCATCATAGGAGGAAATACGTAATAGATGTTTTGAGAATAGCACATCTACAAGCTCACAGCACATTGTGTTGCAAGATTAGAGATTGACTATTTTCAGCGCACAAAACCAATTTTTGTGGTTAAACTAAATCGAGCATTCCTAGATTCTGTTTCCTTGATTCTAGATTACACAGAGAGCAGATGTAATGGAAACACTGACTTTGTGAAGTGGAATATTAAGCAGAGACTGGTGTGCGGGGATCAGGGGGACTTATCCTCCAAAACAGGAACTGTCTTGAGAGACGGCGCACAGTCCTGCAGCGAGTGGCTGAAGTCTGCTTTGTGCTTCCTCCAGCAGACCAACTGTCCTCTGCTGTCACTGGAAGCCGGGCCAGGTCTCCTCAGCGATGGCCATGAAGTCTGCGGCGACGCTGAAAATAGCCATGCTGAGCTCATTAGCAGATTAGGTGTTGCAATGAATCTGTGTGGTTCGAGCTCCGTGGCCTCATATTGTTCCTCCAGGATGGCAATTACAGCTGATTGACATGTTGGCACATGTGGTTGGAGGGGTGGGGCCTGTAGCGCACGCCTGCAGAGGGGGGCCTCATGAAGGGTAAAATATACATCTGTAAACCAGACCTTAACAAATTACCACCCATGTCATTGGCATCCAATGACTGATCTGCGTTGAAATGTCAAAATGTGTAGCCTAATTCACTGCACAACAACGCAAACTAGTTCTGACACTAAAATAATCAAAGATAGTTGTTAGATATAGTTATTTGCTGACAGCCAAGGTCATTTGCCACTTGTGACTTTGCTTTTAGTTAAGCTAACTGCTTAAGCCCTATACTTTGTCGTACTACGAATAGAGAACATAGCAGATATACAAGCTCACAACGCATCGTTTTGAATTTGAACACTTTTGCCTAAAATAGGGACGCCATGTTGAATGTGGTTAAGAATCGATAGCTAAAAAAAACATTTTTCATCTGGTCTTTCAACTTTCATCTGGTCCAGTGCTTAATTAGTGACCCTGCTGTATATTTCCTTGCTTGGCCCAGTGGCACTGGTTGTTGGTAGATTTTCATGTTGTAATTCCAGCCAGTCCACCTCTTTTGATCAAGGAGGGTGCAGCCTCTCTTGAGCTTCACGTCATGGCTGCTAATCAAATAAATGTGCCCTTTTAAATGGATGTTGTATGTGATTTCAGCCTGCCTGCTCCCATTTGAGAGAGAGGTCCCAGTGTCTGGCTGGCTCCTTGTCTTTTAAATAGATGGTCCATCTCAGACTTTGCTCCTTTAACAGCTTTAGAAGAATATATGAACAAATCGCATACTTTACTGTAATTTTGCAAAATACCATGAAAAAACATATTTTTTTCAGTAAGGGTCTACTTGCGGACAATTTAAATGTGTTTGAGATGGGTAATACAAAACGGTGAATTAGGGAAAGCTGGTTATTAAAAACCGAACGAACAAAAACGGCTTTTGTTTTTTACAATTTAAAATGAAATGTATACATGACTTGTATTCAATTGGTTGAAACTTGCAAAAACAACATGGATGGACAGGACCTTTAATTTCACAAGATCAAATATGTCACTTGCCATAAGAGAATATTTGATCTGGGCAGAATCCTTCCCCCATAGAGATGGGTCTGATCACATTCTGTTTGAAGAACCAACAGAAAACTTAAACATGTTTTCTAATGCACTGTACTACGGTGACATCCTTTACTGACCAAGCAGACTGCCACGGGCTGTGAACAGACTTAACAGATAAAATCTGAAAGGACGACGATATTGATCTAATAAAAATGCACTAATTGGGCTTGGAACCACACACTACAGTACATGATATAATTGTTATAAATGGCTAGCAAGGACCAAGTTATTAGTTACTATACCCACTAAAATAATCATTAACCAGTAAGACGCCTGAGGGCAAGAAGCAAGTCTTTAATATAATGTAATAAATTAATAGGAATGTGATATCACGTGACATCATCATGGATGGAGCACGTGACATCACATCAGGGATTGAGCACATGACATCATATGGGATGGAGAATGGAGATCAATATTGTGTGTTAGATCTCCATATATGGAGCTGACCAGTTCTGACATTCCATAGGTTGATCAGGATCAACCTATCCATCCTTCCTCTGCGATGTCTCCCTTTTGACTGATACCTGTCCATTCAAACTCTAGACGGGCCTGCCCCAAAGTTATTAGTGCAGCCACACCGGAGAAAACTAGAGTTCTCAACAGGCCCAAAAATTAAGATCTTACCCCATGCCAAAGCACCAGCGCTCGCCCAGCAGGCTGCTGTCACCCAGGCGGATATGTTGATCTGACCCCACATTCCGAAGCGCCAGCAGTCGCCCAGCAGTCTGCTGTCACCCAGGCGGATGCGTGCAAAATCCCCTTTTGGCCAAAAAGTACCGTTTATACGTGTGGTGGGGGGCTCAGATAGTGTCCACTAAGGAAAGTAGGCTTTCTAATGACACAACCCGCCTTTGTTTTGGTGAGTAGCTAAAACGTTATTTTTATTTATGCTTTATAGGAGAGGCTGGTCTGATTTCGATTTGAGATTCAAAACTGAAAGTCCCATAGCCTTATACTGAAGCAGTAGAAGGCTATGGACCAGAGCTACCCAGGGCCCGCAAACCTTGGAAGCTAATGGTGTAGAATCTGAAACATCTGACTGATACATCTTGATCACGTGATCCCAGAGATACTAGAGATACTATCTGACTTGGACTACATCTGTAGGAGTACTAGCAAAAAGTGTGTTTTGAAGAAAACTAATGGCAGAAAATGGAAATGACCAGAGCCTATAGCCTATGGGGAGTTGTGTCATGATCCAAAGAATCCAGAGGAAAGATATTTTGATTATATGACCTACTATTCAAGAGTTATAATCCAAAACATGAAGTGGGTGGTTATAGCGCCACCATGAGGTCAATCTGAAAACGTTGGGGTGGAGTTTCTTCCTTAGCCTACTTGGGGTTTCCATGTAAAGTTTCATGGCAATCATACATGAAGTTTTTACGTAAGTTCCACATATTTGCTGTGCACAAATATTGCATTCCTTACGGGAAAAGACATAATATAAGGACATTGATATTTACTGTATGATGGCAGATCAGTTGCCGTCATCCAGCCTTATTCAATGGATGTTTCACAGTCACTACAGCTATTTCTGTTCTGGAGCCAACAGCCAGTCACCACTGTTTATTTGACTTGGTATAAATCTAGTGAATATATCCCATTTTGTCCTGCTCTCACGCCAACGTCACCTTACTTATTTTCTTTCTCATTCTCACGCAAATTATATTTTTCAGAACACATGGAATTATCCATCTGGTTCCAATAGCTTTAGCCTAACAATATGTTGATTACAGGGTCAGGCCAAGCCAGAAATAACATTACTGAACCAACAGTGTTAAAGAATATACTTTTAAACATACCGCTGCCTCTGGGTTGACACATTAGAACTTTCTGAGAAGAAAAATGAGCTATTAAATATTCCTGGAGTTGCTAAACCTTCAGTCCCAGCCCAGGGCTACGGAACTCAGTGGGGGATCCATCACGGAGCATAAATGGCTCAGTAAAAATGTTTCAGCCCTGGCGGGTGTGTGCTCCGTGCACCCATGTGCAAAAAGATCAAGACTGCACATTGATACTGAGAGGTATATGGAAATGGGAATATTTTATCTACGAATTTACAAACGATGCCCCTTAAGTGTATTCCTTACAAAGCTTGGCTGTTGAATGTAAAGCCAAAGCATTGCTTACAGTATATCTTGGGTGCTCAGGTTTTTGTGTTTAACGAGTGTCTATAGCTTCTAAAATCAGTCGCCACCATGCTGATTCACAATGTTTGCCTAAAATGGGAACTGCATTTAATGTATGGCCATCATTGGGGATGATTTAATCGCTAACAGTATCTGGTTCAGTACTGTAATATTCCAGGTTCTTGGGGGACTTCTAGTTATATCAGTAATTCCAATTTGTGATTATGTAAAAAGAATATGGAGCATTATTCCGTTCACCCTGGGGTCTATCCTTGGACCCCTCCTTTTGCCCCTCTTCACCAAATGTTAGTTGCGACGTGCTGTAGTGTACAGTAAGCTTGTCAATCTGCTATTTTAGCTTGAACTGAATGTCCATATGGAATCCTAAAACCCCAGTTAGGCCTCACAGCCTTGGGGTGGGGTGTGTACTGTATCTATGGTCACGGGGGTCAATGTTGTCTATGGCTGTCAGGCTTTATACAGTAACATTGTGCCTGCTGTTAAGATATCAAGCTCTTAGCTTGAAATGGGATCTGACTGTAAGAGATACTTCCTCTATCTAGAGCTGAGTGAACCGGTAAAAGCTCAGCACGGGACGATGATGGCTGCGCTCACCCAGGATATAAAGTATTCCACTGGCCAGACTCGTTTTCCTCCCTCTGTGTCTCTCTGCTGTGACAGATTTATCTGTGTGTGTGGAGGAGAGCGGGTCACAGGACACTGAGGAATCCAAAGCAAGAGACTGCTGAACTGAGACAGACAATACAATATGTGGCCTGCCTGATGCCCGGGTGATGAGAGGTGCTGGGTGAGGCACAGGGCGCATCAGGATTTGGTGTCCTGGGCAAACTTTTGGACTAGCCATGGACTTGACCCCATCTGCATACAGAGGTGATTTGCAAGGTTATTATAGTGAAATAAAATTTACAGAATAACCTAACCTAAAATTGACAAAACATTTTAGTTAACTGAAATTAAATTAACTGTAAAACAAACTAAAATCATAATAAATAAATACTATTTTTCTGAACTTTTTGAAACACCCCATATTACAATAAAAACAAAACACTAAACCAGTAAGACGCCTGAGTGCGAGAAGTGAGGCGAGGTCGCATCCACCTCATTAACGGCAGACTGCTTGGCGAGCACTGGAGCTTTGGCATGGGGGGTCAGATCAACATGGAATGAATTCTGTACTGGCCATATAAGGAGCGTATACAGGGTTTGATGTGGTCAGATCAACATATGGAATGTCAGAACATGTCAGCTCCATACAGTATATGGAGATCTAAGGGTGGTAGCGGGGACATTCTCTTAACCCATTCTGACCTGAGATCAGATTCATACGAGGTTTCCACTGGACACACGCTGGTCTGACGAACCCATTCTGACCTGAGATCAGATTCTAAAAATGTCAGTCGTTCGTCGATTTTTTTCAAAATTAGCAGACCTACAAGCTCGTATCGCGCCACTCGGTGGCGCGATATGAGCTTGTAGATCTGCTATTTTTCAATAGCTAAAGCATGACATGATGCCAACACCAAAATGGGTGCCCGGTCAGAATGGGTTAAGTGTACAGGGTTTGATGAGGGCCCAGGTAGGGCCGGGCCTTAATTTTCGGACCTGTTGAGAACTGGGACTCCCTTTATTGTAGAGCCTGGGGGTCGATGGGCGTGGTAAGCAGCTGCACGTGGTTGGAGCAGTGAGCAGAGCAGCGATCTCTGTCTCCGAGCACGCGTTCATATTAAGGAAAGCAAAAAGGGACGAACCAGACAGGACAGATATAAACAACTAAACAAGCCAAAATGCAGCTTCGACAAACAAATAGTTTATTCAGCATTTGAGTCACGGCAAAATCTCGTCATTTGATGAGATTTAGCCTCTCTGACCCCAAAACCTAGAATATGTTTATGTTATCTTTGGATAAAGTTTCCATGCTGTATTGATGTTGCTGTGGGTACCATTAGGAGAGATAACAGGCCAACATTGATCAAAATAACAATTATTCTACATTCTCTAATTGCATAGACGTCTTAGACATCTATAAGGGTCCATTTGGTTACCAACTCTACTTTTAGCTAGGGACCACCTGGAACCCCCTCAAGGACCACTGGTGGTCCCTGGACCATGACCACTCATTTATTGTTTGGAAATTGTTTAACATCTCATTTGAGTTCCTTTTGAATGCCTGTCAGATTTCTATACATAACTGTCTCAGCTGTTGGTGCGCAATTGCGCCTCTCATGCCTTTGATCTACCGCGCAGCAAACATTTTGACGACGCATACGCACTGGCGCACCGGTTGTGTGCCCCCCTGCATATACAATACAGTGCCCGACACACCAATTGACAGGGAATGCTCGATTCCATAGTTAACTGCGAAGTTTTCATTCATGTTACAAAAGTTATGATTCTAATGAGCACGTTGCTCTGGAGAGGGAAGTCTGGAGCTCTCTGGTGGAGCTGTTGCCCCTGCGACCCGACTACAGATAAGCAGTTGAAGATGGATGGATGGATGGATCCAATTTTATGGTTCTGATTGTAATAATGTACAGTAGCGTGGTTAGCCCCCATGATGGGCCTTTTTTGCATTCATTAATGCCACATCTAGCAGCACGACCTTGTGCATACTTGAGTGGAAAGTTGTTTGGATGCACTTGGGAACAAAAATAATTACAGTATGAAGATAGAAGGATATCTTTAACTTTTTCTCCCACTCAGTGACCATATTCAGACTTTCAGTGTTTCAAGGAAAATTAAAAAGGACACCATGTGAATTTGGTCAATAGTTCTAATGAGTTAAAGCTACAATAAGTACGTTTTATAGCAGTGATATTTACACAACTGGAAGCCTTTGGGTCAAATCCGGTCCCAGCAGAGCTTTCTTGTGGCCCCTGGAACACATTACTATTCCAATTAAATAAATGTAACAAATTATTATTGGATGGTTGGTTATAACAATGACCATTTTGAATGTTTAGTGACTCACTCCCAAATTAAAGACCGCTACAAGAACTCAAATGTGGGTAAATGTAATCTTTGGTGAGTAAGTCCCCCATACGAAAATACAGCCAACTGTCCATATGTTTCAGTAAAGTATCTGGTGTTAAAGGGATTGTGACATTAAAAAAAAGGTTTTTGAATTGTTCTTGTTTTTTTTAGGTTTTCTAATCTCAATTGCACCCAAAAAACATGAACTTTTAACATTCAGTAGATTTTCTGTGATCTGGGGTTTTCTGGCTCAAACGGGTGCTCTGATTTGCCGGCAGTAAGTGACATCACTTACTGCAAATTATGTCAATGGGATTTGCCAGCAGATGTCACTGTTTCACTGTGTTGACTGTTTTCATTGTAGCTCAAAAGGCCCAAAAAACCCCAAAGAAAACTTCAGACCACAGAAAATCCACTGAATGTTCAAATTTCAGGTTTAATTGAGGTCATAAAACCTAAAACAAAAAATAAAAATAAATGAAAATGAATGTCATAAAACCTTTAAATAGTTTTCAAGTATCATTCAAAAGTAAAAAATCATAAAGACATTTTCACAGTATACAAAACAGACTACTACTTCTCTACTTCTCACTACTTTCATAATAATGTAGCTTTCAAGTAGTTACGTAATTTCTTTCTTCACCATGTAGCTGGGTAGCTTGGCAACAGATGAGTTCTGAGTGCAGTTTATCCAGACATTTGAAACTATTTCTGGGTCTTCTGTGGATGTTGTCCATTTACACCAAAGGAATAATTCACCTGGATTTTGTCCAACTTTCATTTTCTCCATCTTCATTGACTACAAACACATCATAAGAGCTTGTGCTCTTATCAGCGCTGTCAGGCTACATTGTGTCGCCTACCCTTTTAACATTGCCCTATTATAGCTCCACCAGCAGGACAATTTTTGCAAAACACATTATTTAAACAAAAATGCCTCAAATCAGCTTCTGACTACTGCGAAAGGCAGAGGAAGAAATCACATTGGCCTATTAGGAGGTCACAATAACCTGCCTGACCTGGCAGAGACCTATGCTCTGAGAAGCTTTTTCTTTTTTTTTTTTTTTTTTACTTTTAACTTAATTTGAACTCCATCTCTAGAAAGGGAGTGAAAACAATCGTGATCCACTGTCTTTTTGAGTGGTGCAACCACTCCTACAACCAGCTTGCAATGTCCTCGTACGTGTTTGTGTGTGTGTCTGTGTGTGTGTCTGTCTCGTACTTGTTTGTGTGTCCGTGTGAGCATGAGTATGTGACTTAAAAATAGCAGTAGGGGGCGCCAGAAACAGTGAGAGGGGTAGTGACTCTAATGAGAGAGAGTGAGAGAGGTAGTGACTCTAATGAGAGAGAGAGATAGAGAGAGAGAGAGAGAGAGGGGGGGGGGGGGGGGGGGGAATTGCACCACTCAGTTCACACGTGTGTGATTTTTTTTTTACTTTGAACTTAATTTGAACTCCATCTCTAGAAAGGGAGTGAAAACAATCGTGTTCCACTGTCTGGAATTTGCGTTGTTGTTTCATATAGTACAGCATGTTTTTGTGAAGCAGTCTCACACTGCCAACCTTCATGGCCGTGGTTGTACTGTAGCTCAGAGAAGTTGAAGATCATTTGAAACATTTCTGGAACATTTCCGTTTTCTTTTTTGACCCCCTGTGTCATGGGGTCACCAAGGTTTGCACTGCTTTACCAGAACAACCTTGGACTGTGATGCTGAGTACGGTACTTTTAACACATTGAATCTTAAGGACGGGTATCCATCCATCCATTCATCTTCAACCACTTATCCGTAGTCGGGTCGCGGGGGCAACAGCTCCACCAGAGTGCTCCAGACTTCCCTCTCCAGAGCAACATTAGTGACTTCCTCCTGGGGGATTCGGAGACGTTCCAAGGCCAGTGAGTCGATGTGTTTCCTCCAACTGCGCCTTGGTCTGCCCCGGGGTCTCCTCCCAGTGGGACGTGCATCGAGGACCTCCATAGGGAGGCACCCGAGAGGCATCCTAACCAGATGCCCAAACCACCTCAGCTGGCTCCTTTCCAGGCGAAGGAGCAGCGGTTCTACTCCGAGTCTCTCTCTCGTGTGACTGAACTTCTCACCCTATCTCTAAGGGAGATGCCAGCCACCCGTCGAAGAAAACTAATTTCGGCCACTTGTATTCGCGACCTTATAACTTAAGTACGCAGGGCGCACATGACGAGTAGGCTCGTCTTAAGGCGTTTGATATCGCTATAAGAAAGCCCCACTGTGTTTCATCTTTGGAATCGCTCCGGTTGCTACGGAGGCTTGCAAAGGCTTCGCCAGCACTGCTTCTGTTTATCCATAGCCATTAGCTTCTGTATTAGCCACAGCCCTTTGCACGCTCTTTTCTCTGAAACTACGGCGCTGTCCATGGTTTTGAACAAATCACTGATTGGAGGTAATTTGTGATTATCCGGTGATCGCGATTGGAACATTGGCGTTTTCTAGAGCAAGGATTGGCCTATTTTAGCTCGCTAGCATTAACGCTAATAATTTAGCATCCAAGATGAAAGCCAAAACCGGACACGCGTCATACTAAAACGGATTCTGATCCGGTGGCACCCAAGTACCACCACTTTCGTCCACCAGATGGCACTAAATGTGTAAATGGTGATGACCCTCTCTGCCCACCCCACTAGTAGTCTCCACAAGGCCGAAGGCATGGGGAGAGAGTATGTTTTGCACTCCGTCCGTCCGTGTGTCTGTCCGTCCGTCCGTTACCAGCTAATCTCCAGCACCATTGGCCCGATCCATGCCAAACTGTGCACACACTCCCTGGATGCCAACGACGAACCTCTGCCCCAAATATTCCACAATGGCCTGTTATACAGTACAATGTGTCCGATTTTGGCTAAACACATTTCTGTACATTACTACACATTTTATCCATACATCACGCAATTCGGTATACACTATCTCCATAATCATGTGATCAACACGGATCTGCACCATTTCCCATATTCCATCCTGATTGGATAAGATTGGTTTCCAAAGCTCGCATGATTGGTCCGTTTCGAATAAAATGCCACAAATCACAAACACTGTGCAATTTCCGTGAAATTATACATGCACATTTCCACTAGGCCGAGGACGACATGCAACTTATTATTTTTCTTAATCAGCCTAACGATGGCGCTATAGCGGGCCGATTCCTATTTTTACTGCATTGATCTGTGTACAACTTTATATGCGCACTCCTTAAAGGGCATGGCAAAACATTTTCCACATCTCCCAGTTATAGCGCCACCATGAGGCCGACTTCTGCAAAACACATTTGTTTATATTAGTCGCACAGATTTCATCACACAAATCGGTACACATGATCTCTGTAGTTATGTGATCAAGATTAGTCTGTTTTCTCAGATTGTACCCTGATTGGCTAAGATTGCCTTCCAAAGTTTTCAGGATTGGCCCTTTTGTACAAAATGCTGCAAATCATGAACGCAGGGCCGAGTGCAGTGCAACTGTGCAAGCATATTCCCACTAGGCTGCGGAATCAATGCCAATTGACATTGACAAATCAGCCTTTCTCTTTTCGAGCGCCACCAGGAGGCCCATTTATGTACAACACACTTTTATATTTTCACCTCAGTCAGTTGAGCTCTCTGTCAATTGCACATTTTGGAATGGCTGAAGAGAAATGACAAGATCCATTTCAGCACTTTGTTCTTAATCCGTTTCAAATCACTGATAAAGGTGCTATTGTCGAGATTTTAAAAGTTCAATAACAATCATGGTGATTCAGTCATCCTAAATGAAATAGTGAAATTAGCACATTAAGAAAATACAAAATAAAATATAGCTGATAGCAGCGATAAGACGGGACCAAGCAATAAGAAAAAGTGTGAACTGAGCGGTGCAGGCTGCTATAGTGCTCAAGTGTGAATGGCCCTGTTAGGCAGCTCGACAGTGCCAATTTAGTTCACCCAGCGGTATTGCAGCTGTTCGTACCTCATACTTACAGATGGACGGACAGACAGACAGACAGACGAGGCATGAGTTATGCCTGTTCAAAGTGCCTGTTAATCTCTGCTTGCAGCTATATTTTTTGTACACATTTTCACGTACAAACTTTCCATAGATTATGTGTAGAATGTTTCACACAAATTGCTCAGACGAGCCCTCCATCGTCGCTTCCAGTCATCTCAGTTCTCCATACATCTGGCCATCTCGTTGGTGCTTTGCGCTCCTGCGTCTTTCTTGAGTACATCCACATATGTTAATGTGGGACGTCCTCTTGATCGATGCCCATGTGTTGATTCCCACAGCACTACTTTGCTGGCTCATTCTCCTGGCTGCAACTTTCTGGCTCACCCTTGGTATTCCCTCATACAGGTTGTTGTTGGTAACATGAACACTCTTACTGATAAGTACTGCATGCAGCATTCTGGTGTAGCACCTGTCTCTAGAGACTTCTGCAGGGTTGGCTTCAGGGTCCAGCATTCACTGCCATATAGGAGAACAGATTCCACTGTTGCATAGAAGAAGCTGAGTTTGATTCGACGGGGGAGGTTGGAGTTCCAACCTGGGTTAGGGTTAGCGTTCATTGGCTCATAAAACGCATATTATGGGTATCAAATCTTTATTACCGACGGTCAACCGGTTGATGAGCTATTCCTGTTCAAAGTTTGCATTTTCAATTGATTGCTATTGGCCAATGGTCGTGGGCTTCCTGTCTTCACTGTTTGGCATAGCCCTCTACCATATTGCCGCATTTCACGAAAACCGACTGCACGGTTAAATCAGGTATATGGCTAGTTTGAATCAGATATATGGCAGTTTGAAAGGCTGTCTTTCAAACTGCTCAAAATGGCGTAAAATTTGAGGGCGTAGTTTACTGGTCAAAGTGACAAATGTGTTCTGCATGAGTCAAGGCACATGGCTTTTGGCCAAACAAGGCATGAGTTATGCCTGTTCAAGTTTTCATTTTCAATGTAAGCGCCCCCTTTTAGCCAGGGGGGCACTTACATTAATACTGGAGTAAGAATGGTTTCAGCGCTATTTGGCATGATCCTCGATCTTCTACCATACTGTAAAGTTTCATAAATGTGACTGCATGTATGTATTAAAGGGACACTTTACCCCTTTTGCCAGTGTCCATGACATCATGGACACTTGGAAATACTAAAATATCTAAAAACACAAATTACCCACATAAAAACCCCAAGAAAGTGTTTATTTTCTCCCAAACATCATTCAAATAAGATCTGGTTGCAAAGGGGTGAAGTGGCCCTTTAAGGGCAGAAGAAGATTTTTTTAAATAAAACATCAATATTCATTGGCTCATAAAGCCAGTAAAATAAATACTCCTGACATTTTGTCTATAGGTCCAAACTCCAAAGTTCACTGTGTAGAATGTTTGTGCATTATGATCAAAAGTTTTATTGCTGTGTTTATGGTCAAACGTTCATGAGCTTTGCCTGTTCAAAGTTTGCATTTTCAATTGAGTGCTATAGCGCCACCCTTTGGCCAATGGTAGTGGGCTTCATGTCCTCACCATGCCAAGTTTTGCGAAAAACCAACTGCACGGTTAAGCTATTTTGGCGGAAGGAGGAGGAGAAGAAATAAAACAAATACAATAAGGAACCAAAGTCCCTTCGGGCTTGGCCCCTTAAATACTCGCAAATTCAATAAGGTATAAGGTGTAATAATTTTATACATTGGCAGAATCCGTTTTGTTGTCTCCACAAGGCCGACGACATGGGGAGAGTATGTTTTGCACTCCGTCTGTCTGAGGTTTTCTTGTGCTTTGTTTAAAAAAATTAAAAATAAAATCATCAGTAACATATATGTTTACAATCAGATCAATTTAACTTAGAATGGGAGTTATATGAAGTGGTTAGAGAAGAACCGCAGTCTAGAACAGAACATGTCTTCAAATTGGAGTGAAATGGAGCTCAATTTGTTCATTTAAGAGGTTACATTATGATGAATATGCTGTCACTTTGTCACGTTAAACACAAAGCATCGCTACAGCAAACCGTGTGCAAATGCTTGTCACTTTATTTGACTTTATTGACATAGACTTTGCATGGCATCTCCTACATAACCGCCTATGTCTGAATGTGCCTTGGCCTTTATCACTTGATAAATGCTTCTCCTCTGAGTGCACGTCTAGTCCCTTACAAGAATTCCATGGCTATTACCAAAAGCTATCGCACCAGGAAGTAATCTAATAATGAATACAACAACAGTTTACACACTGTCTGCCTTTGTGTCTGTAATACAAACAATGGCAGTATAAGCATTCAGACTTCCTCTAATGGAGCAGCAGTGCAAACACTTCCATTCATTTAATCACAATCCTTTCTTTCAAAGCAAACTGGCTGAGCAGCCGTGGATGAGAGTCTAATGACCCATGAGCAATAAGCAAGAGTTTGAGTAAATGTACGCTTGGAAAAAAAGAAGAAAAAAACCTTTTACAGAATAGCATATCAATATTTTAAGCAAGGCTTCTACGGCGTCCCCCCACTAACGGGATTAGCTGTGTGATGTGTTCTGACAGTATGTTGTTAGTGATACTCCATTTGCTTTGTCTATCATCCTATTTTCCCTGGGTACTCCACAGAGCACCGTTATATTTCATAATTTGTTTTGCTATCAGGGCTGATTTGTAAATGCGCAAATTCTAATTAGCCATAGCTACTGTTTCTAATTTATTAAATATTAAATGATTCCTGTGGTGGAGTCTTTCCTCACATCCCCAGATGGAAGTTTGTGGTATGCAAATTCAATTCCTTTTAGGTTGTCAGCAGTTTTTAAATGTCCCATTTTCCAACTAAAGCCCATTTTCTCCCCGTTTGTTTTTCTGTCTCCAGTCTTCCTTAAGTTGATATTTATTCATCTCCAGTCTCCAGTTGTGTTTGGCTTTTCAATAGGAGTCACATACTATGTTCAGCTTCAGCACCACTGCTTTGTTTAACTTCATTAGAGCTGTCTTGATATCTGCTTTGGCCGCTTAGAACAAAGGATCTCTTACATTCTCTCTGAAGTTAACTTGCAGCACAGAACACAACCACAAGGTCTGTCTTTTCTTTTTGCACTTAGCTTACAACTATTTCTCTTGTGGCAAATTAGCGGAACAAAAACATTGTTGTGTATAGCCAAGCAGTCACCCAATTTACAAGCCAGGATTGTTGTCCATATTCTAAACACTAACGGGTATCAACACTGGAAGTGGAACCAGTTTCTACTGCTTGTCAACACTCTCACCACTTCATCCCTGCAGTGCACTACTCTTAACCACTTAACCCTACTTTGTTGATCAGGCTCTCAAGGATCTATACATGTTTCCCCTCTACACACTACATTTATTCCCAAAAATAGACAATCTACAAGCTCTCAATACTTTGCTTTGTATCGTGTTGTGAGGTGGTAGATCGGCTATTTCCGCTGATTGTTCACCTTAATCGCCTATTATGACATGCCCAGAATATGGGCATTGTGCTCTGATCATGTGGATGCATTCTCTGTTCATCCACTGTGTAGCAACATAATATAAAAGGTGCCGATGACTTGCACACAATTTGAAATGTTCCTGAACACTGACAGTACATTGAACTCGCAGACGTTTATGAAATGCTCACTTATCTTGAGTGAACTTCACACTAATTGGGTTTAGTGAAACACATCCATCAAGCTATTGAGGCAGTTAATTTACTATTGCAGTCTGGATGAGAATTTCTCCTCAGAATGGCACGCATGATACTCATAACAGAAGTGATGGGAGTGTACGCTCCCATCACTTCTGTCCCCTCCCTGATTGGATTATACATGGCACTACATGATCGTTGTTAAGTATCTTACTATCTTCCTTTGTAATTCAACTAGGACAATCATACTGCAGACATTATTGACCAAAATGTAAACTGCACTGCGGATATTTATGCAGCATTTAATAAGAAATAAAGCCATGCACGTTTCTAGCGAGCGGCATCGTTCCAAGTATTTTCAGTACAAAACAATATGCAGTAGAAGTTTCCAAGAAAGAATAAAATCATAATGTTCTCATTATCATCCAAATGAAATGGGGCAAGAATATAACCCTCCTCCAGCCTTCCCACACAAACAATGAGCGCCTCCATTATACCAACAGCGGTTAGCAACCAAGCCAAAATTTTACAACTCATTAGCACAATTATGCCCGTTCCTAACTATACCTCCCTCTACTTTTAGCTCCTAGCGCTCTGTGTTCTACCTCTTCCTTTGCATAATGTGCCCCCACCCAATTTGTCATGAAATCCCTCATTTGCTGGATGCTCAGAAAGGCAGATTATGCTTATTTTTCATTTGGACAGTGGGAGATGGAGCCAGGTGTTTGGCACCAGCAGAGTGTTCAGGTGAAACTGTGCCGGTGATGGGACATGACGAGAGGCCGCAGATGAAGGATGAGGCGTGTAAGATTTTTTGGGGGGGAGAGGGGCACCCCGCGACCTGCTCCCTGAAGAATTCCCCCACACTCAACTAAAGAGGCAGAAAAAAAAACTTTTATTTTGAATCACTTCTTGCTAGAATCAGCTCCTCTCTCTTAATTAGCATGTTAAAGCCATATTGAATAAACAGCTGTTCATTTGGAAGAATAGTGCTCTCATTGTGCTAAGCTCCACAAGATTAATTCATGCCTCTATGGACAAAAGGTGTTGTAATCCATAATGAGTCTATCCGATCAATGCGCTTTGGCTGTAGTGAGTCACATAACATTGGGAGAAATTGGCACAATTTGACACAAGCGTTTTTCTTTGAACCACTTTCACCCTAGCCTCAGCACCCTAGCCCCAGGCTTTTACTTTCACTCTGGTATCCCTATGTTCAAAGATATCGGATCTATAAACTCAGTTGTGAGCTTGTAGATCAGATATTTAACTGTAAGTTGTGTTGAAAAAATGTCCCTGTTGTGGGCATGTCATAATAGGCAAGCATTTGACCATTCTGCATTCTGCAGCAAAGGCCAATCTATGCTTGTAGATTGGCTATTTTTGCGAGGCTACTTGACATACAATGAAGAATACTGTATACTGTAGGGTTGAAGTGGTTAAAGACTTGATTTGGGAAGTTGATTACTTGCAGTGTACAGTATACATTACCATTGTGCCCCAGTTAGTCAACCATGTTTGTCAGGAGAGGCAGGTCCATGACTCAGGCCAATCTTGGCACCATGTTGTCTGCAGACGGAGAAAACCAATCCTATGATAGAAGATATAGTTGGTTGATTATCCAAAGTGCTGATTCTGGACCTGACGGGTCGATTGATGTACAGTATATATTATACTGCTCAAATCTGCCTGTGTACTTATTTCATGCGACGAAGCTTGCAAATCATACAATTTGGCATTTGTAGCTCTAAGTATTTCACAGTTTCTAATATAACTAGACTATTATTGCCAGATTTGTATGTCCATAATTATTGAACATTTCATTCCTGTGACTTGACTTCAATCCATCGCAGAAGCTCCTATCCTGAATGCCTGGCAGCCCAAACTGGATTCAGTGGATTAGCTGACATTGGGACTGTCAGAAATGAGAAATATGACCTTGAAACTATCTTGTAGAGGTCGGCCACCTAACCTTAGCTTAGCTTGAGGTGCAGAGGTAGCTTTATAAAGTTAAGGATTGATTAACAAATGCAAACCTATACACCATAGGTTTGCCATTGAGCAAGGTAACTCTTGTTCTATTGTAACGAAGTCCCACCCCAAAGTCTCCTATTGGCTGAAGCATGTATATACATATACAGTACAGTAGTTTACAGAACATAGCTGGTTGCCCTTTTCATAGGGAGCATGGCAATGATGGCATTGTACTTTCAAGGGTTCAATGGCTTTAGGCACTTCTATATGTCATGCTGATTAATATCAACATGTATATCCTATGTATTTATTTATTCATTTATACTTGAATTTAACAGGCTAACAGGCTAATCTTCTGGCAAATTTTCTGGCGACACTTGTCTGCAAGTGTGCTCATCTTACTGCCTGGCCCCTATCATGTAAAACCCGAAATTGAAATATCCTCTCCTTGAAATATTGACTTTAATATCTCATTTGAAACATTCGTGAAAGCTTTTGATGTTAAATCCATACTCAATTTTGCAAAATGCCACAAGAATATGCAGAGGGGGTCAGGAGACATGTTATGTTTTTCTTTTTCTTTTTTTGGTCCTGCAGAGAAATTACATTTTATGGTTGTAACACCAATCTCCCCTGTGTTCTCTGTTTTAGTCCATGAGAGGGACACGAAGGAGCCATTAAGGCAAAATGAAAAGAGCTATTGATTGGGCTCTTATGCCTTTTCTATTTGCCTCATTTCCTAAATGCATGATGATAAGAGCTCAGCCAGTGCAGCTCACAATGCCCCTTAATGAATAGAAAGAACTCCAAAGAATTAGCTCATGTTTGCATGATGATTCACAGATGTTGTCATCAGTGGAGGATGATATGATACAGTATTATAACATTTTTGTTTGCCATTTTGTGGATTCCAGTTCCACTTAACCAGAAGCACACTCATCTCCTGATAGCATCGTGATGCCATCATGACATTATGAGATGATTTTGCTAATTTGTATAGACAGAAATCTGTTGATTGTTGATCAGTGTAGTCTGGTGTGATACTTTTGAAAAAGCATCACATTAGATTAGAATTACAGTTTTTGTCACTAATACAAGATCAAACAGTGCACTGGGAGGTTATAACAGCCTTTTGGTCTTAAGCATAAGAGGATGGCGGGTGGGGGTGGTGGGTTGTCCACAGTTTGCCAAAGGAGACATTTGCCAATTTGTAAACACTTTACCTGACTATTGATCAAAAATGGAGAAAGACCAGGCAACATTACACCACAATGTATTCTCTTACCAACCAACATATGTTATGCAGTAGTCCATTTACTATAATTGTCATGAATTAAACCGTTTCTTATTCTGATCTAAGATATATATTACCATCCCAAAACTATTTTACAAAATTACTACTACTCTGCTGTATAAACTTGTAGATATGCTATGTTCGCAATATATTTTATTTTAATGATTCACAGCAAATTACATAACCAAAATAATATCGGCATGTTGAAAGTAGATAAACACACAGTCAACACAGTCCAAAGAGCAATTCCAGATGCCCTAAATTACAGTATTGTGCCGAATATAAGACGACTCTGATTATAAGACGACCCCCATTTTTCAAGACTCATATGTGGATTAAGAACATTGAAAATTTCAAATAGTCTAGTCACCGATTATAATACGACCCTGTTTTTTAGGATATTTCCATTGGAGAAAAACGGTAGTCTTATATTCAGTCCAATAGGGTAATTCATGGGTCTTTCATTGCTGTTAATTTCCTTTTAATTGTTGCTTCTTGTCATTTCCCCCCCCAGATATTTAGAGAGCAAGTGAGACTGATTTACCACACGGATGGAAGAATTATTTTCTGTACTTTCGTGAGTTTGCCCACGTTTCCTCTTGTTCATGTTGATGATAATGTCCTGGGGTTATAATGGCACCGTGTCAGATTGCTGATATTCTACTTATCAGCAAAGTTAGCTGCGAAACAGATGCTAGGTAAGTTATTCGCCCAAGGCTAATTTCAGACTCATGTATTCACACTGCATGTCTAAATATGAAAGCAAAAAAAAAAAAGGTTATCTCTCAGCCCCAAATGCTTTGATCTGAAATACCTGTGCTTTTCCTTTTAAGTTGAGATGTTAATTACTGCGCCTTTCCTCTTCATAATTGTATTGCCTAATTTGCTAAGGGCTTTTTTTTTTTTTTTTTGCATTACCTAAAGCCACTTATTTGCATAATGAAAAGAGTCCAACTTAATATTTTTTTTCAGGTGCCGACCAGCCAATGCATGACTTCCTAATAACACTGTTTGCGCCCCTTTAGATCAGCCATTAGATACAGTAACTGGACCAAGTTACTGATGACCTTGAATTTATAGCAATTGATGATATATTAGGATTTTGAATGCTGAGGTAATTCAAGCATTGAGCCCTCTAACTCAGTGTTCCTCACACATTTTCATGACCCCCAAATTAATACGTACTGTTAAGTACCATTTGAAAACATATGGTGCCAGGGACCATCTTAAAGATATATTCAGTGATTTCGCTTAATCCAAATATCTTTTATTTTTAAAATATATTTTTTATATATTCCTTCCTATAGAGTGTGCTGAAGGAGTTCCTTCCTGTCCCCAGTTAATACCCCGAACACCCGGGGTTATTTCATCCATTAAATATGAGCGCCCAGCGATTTATAGAAGCAGAGGCGATCGACAACAACGAGAGGTATAATTTTAACGCGACTAGCGACGGGTCCGCGATGGGCCGTCTAACATAATCTTTTCTTAGAATTGGACGGAATAATTTAGATCAAAAGTTATTCACGTTTTAAGATTTCCGATCTCTTTGGCTAAAATGGGGGGGAACATTTTCGATGACGTCCCACCGGAAAATAACATTGAATGTTGCGCAACAGACGCTCCGTCCTGAGCGCTGAGCGTTACTAATTGATTGAACAGAGAACTCCGTCCTTGCCGCACAGGGGTTTAACCCCTGGGGTCAAAAAATGTTCGTTTCGTTTTTGGCTAGGGTTAGCCAGCCTTCATCCAATCAGTATGAGAGGGGCCTTCCTCCAATCATGATCGAGTGGGGGCGGGCCTTGGTGCACGTGCTGTTGGCCTGTTGTGTCCCCCCCCACTGTAGAGCGTGTGCATGTGCACATCTTGTTACCGGGGCGGGCCGGGGTTTTTTCCAAATCACTGAATGATCCTTTAAGGGAATATATTAAAATGGTGTTTTCTTGTTAAAATAATAGCTCTATATACTGATTCAGTTATTGCTATGGAGTGTTTGTTGTCTCTACCTCTTTAGTAAGCTGAAAATATATCTTCAGGTCGGGATTCCAATTTCATCCAATCAGGAGAGAGATACAGGAAGTGAAGTTGGAGGTGATGGAAAAAAATGAGCATTGAATTGGAACAAATGGGTTCTCTCTTGATTTAATGGAATTGGTGATGAGTCTGACTGTCTGACCCACCTGAAAGTACATTCTGACAAAACACAGCATTAACTTTTTAAAACCTTTTCTTAAAGAATTAAGTATAGCATTCTACAACTGCCTATACTGCAGGTGAGGATATAGAAACCTATTATCAGTACATATAGCATTGGATTACCTTCTAGTCCAGGGGTTCTCAACGTTTTTGGCTGGGGACCCCCGGAAATGCTTTGACCATGTCTTCGTGACCCCCACCCCGCCCCCACCCCCAATCCAAACTGACTGCAAAAATAACCTTAATAATAGATAAAATATAACATAAATTAATACTGAAACCAGTTATGAATACTGAAACCATATATAATCATTAAGGAAAGTGTGTTCATGTACTATGTGTACTATGTAAACTCATCATTTCCATTTTCCAGCCATTCGGTTGCAAAAAACAAACACAAAAAACTTTTCTTTTAAATAATTTGGGGATCTTCCAAAATAATTTGGAGACCCCTCGAGGGGTCGCAACCCACGGGTTGAGAACCCCTGTTGTAGCCGGTGAAATTAAAGGGAGATTAGCCACTTTCCCAACCTGGTCCCTATTTTGTGTCATAGGCACAAAAAAAACATGTCACATTGCGGTTAGCTATTTCTGAAGTATAGTGCTTAACTGGTTAAAGTGTTCCTCGTTTTGCTGGGGACCCCATGGAACCCCCTCAAGGACCCCTGGGAGTCCCCACATTGAGAACCAGACTTGCAGCATGGATCTCTCTCTAGGTCGTCCTCAGACGAGACCTCCATCGTTGATACCAGTTTACCAGGTTATCTGGCAAGTTCGTTGGTACTTTGTGCTCCTGCTTCGTTCTTGAGTACATCCACGTTTGTTAGTGTGGGACGTCCTTGTGATTGATGCCTGTGTGTTGGTTCTCACAGAACCAATTTGCTGGCAGTAAATACTGTTATATACTGTTACAGTGTTTTTACAGTATTAATGAGGTACAAGACTCAAGAATGGTTCTATTTGACACTTACTTATGCCAAGTATAAGCAGTGAAATGGTGGGACTGCTGCCTGACGGTCCCTGATGCTGTGATTGGTAAGGAATCTGAGCTAAATGTCACTGGCCCAGGAGACAACCAGCTCAGTAAATCAACCAGAAGACAGCTGGCCCACAATATTCAATATTATTATCTCACTATCTAAACTTAAAGCTATACAATATCAGACTATATTAAATCAGAAGAAAGTATATGCACGCCATGCAAATACATCAAATAATGGCATGAATAATTTAAGTATGAAACTCAGGAAACGGGGCTCCATACAGTAGGTTGCAGATAAAACTTGTTTAATTATAGAGCTTCTCAAAATTAAAACATTCTTTTGCTTAGATAACTGGGGGACATTAATGAATATTAAACATTAGCCTTCCAGGGTTCTTAATTTAATTTGTGTCTCTAATCACTTTTTCATCTAGGCCCCATTTCCTGGATTCACGGCACCTTAACCCTTTGTCAAGAGCGGCACTTGACAAAAAGGAGTGCATAATTCCACAAGTGTCTGACAGACAAGCCTGCAGAGAGCTTCATATGGTTTGCATATAGTATGAGCTGGGAACAGAAACCTGTCAATCAAGATGAAAAAGTTCTGTTCTGGGATTGAGCATAACGATTCATTTGGTGCATATAGAAAAAACGTGTGGATTGGTTATTAGAGTTGACAGAATGTCAGTATTAAAACCACTCAAACATTACTGGAGTCCCCCAGGGCTACAGTATATAGGCCCCTCCTGTCTTCGCTGTACACTAAATATCTTTGCTGAAAATTACACAATGCATTGTGAGATTGTAGTTCAGCTAATTTTGCCGAATGTTTGGATAGGGTTTGTTTGGTTAAATCAAAATCATGTTCCAATGATAAAGTGTTGGTCACTGTAATGTACAATTAGCATTATATTTTGAGCTGGATTAAGTTCAGAGCAGCCTAGCATAAGAATGTTTGATACACTTTACATGCGTAGAGGTTAAGCTTGATGTGGAAGATAAATGATCAGAAGTAATCCAAGCATAAAGCTTTATGCATTTATCCATGGATGATGAATAGTTGTCATTTAAGTGATGTCGATGTAACCTATGAAAACACTTGAATACCATACTGTATTCTATGTGTATTGGTATGGCTCGACAACAGCAGCATTTTAAATGTTATCAGAGGTAAGGCTTTAATGAGCTAATCTATTATGCAATATTCAGAAAAGACTGTTTTGATTAAAAAGCATCAGTGGAGCCCTTGAATCATCAGTGTATAGAAATGGGTACACATTTACTTAGACTACAACTCTTTGTTTTGACATCCTTATAACGGGGCCAATTATTTATGAAATATGACAGGTAAAGTTTATATTCTTGTGAATTATCTTTGTATTGCCTCCTAAATTTTGTCTAAAGTAGAATAATGTGAGGTAATAGGGCAAGGAGATGATACTTTCTTATTTGCCCTATGTATGAACTCCTAAAGTGTTTGAAAAGCTGACTAATTTAAAAGATAATAGCCGTATCATCAAGGTTTCCCTCGCTCCAGGAGCTACAGCAATAACTTCCTACAATATACGGTACTCGTAAAAAGCTTGAGCTCATATTGCCATAATAGAAACTTTGAATTGAAATTGATTAACCTCGTCACCCCTCACTGTCACCAGAAAACCCAGAAGCACTCATTGATCATTGTGTCATTACAGTTGTGCCATATGTGTAAAAGCCATTATGTTGTAAAGTACGAAGTATAGTTCAACAAGAATAAAAGCCCCATAAACAGTTTGACTGTTTTACACGCTTAACCCCGCATTTTAATCAACCCCCCTTCACTGCCGAGATTGTTGTATTACCTTTAGAGCATACGCTGAATTATTTGGGCTTTTAATCCGCGAAAATCCAGCGAAAAAAGCTCCCTTGGTTTGTTGTGATCCGAGCGTATCATCCACCATCTTGGTGCACCCGGAAGACACACACAAGACTCGTCTCAATGAGGCGTTGCACCCATAGAGTATATATATCTATAGAGAAGACACCCGAGTTCTCCTCCCATCCACTTGCATTGAGTTGCTCAAAAGCGCATGAGGCGGATTCACTCCTCCTTCCTGGTAGGAACAGAGTGCATTCTGGGACGGATTGCAATGGTGAGTGGCCCCAAACACATGAACGCGCTGCCGTTGAACGCGCACGAGCGTCGTCCGTCGTGAACGTGTACAATGATAGTCAACGGACAGCGCGTTCATGTGTTTGGGGCCAGGCTGCAATACCTTCATTCGGCCACTATGTCCATTTCGCCTCAAGATTTCCTCTGGGTGCCTTCCCTATAAATA
The DNA here is from genome assembly GCF_964188405.1 of Protomyctophum parallelum. Lineage (NCBI taxonomy): Eukaryota > Metazoa > Chordata > Actinopteri > Myctophiformes > Myctophidae > Protomyctophum > Protomyctophum parallelum. Next base: position 23,073,985 of record NC_139701.1, on the reverse strand, counting down.
TATATACTCTAAGGTTGCACCCCATGCATTTCCATTGGCCTCAATTTCCCAGAAGCCCTAGCAGCCCACAGCATGTGACGATTTCCGGTTTTGTCATCAAAGCGAATGCATCTAGTCTCTATCTCCGCGACGAAGACGGATTTTCTTTTTATTTATTACAATACAGCGGATTAAACACATAAAACAAAAGGCGGGTATGTCGTATATCGCAGCGACAGTAACCTGGATTAAACCATTCCCGGCACGGAAACTGCTGTCTTCACCACTATAACTATATCATTCACCACTTTCATTGTTATAGTTGTGGTGTGGACTGTAGTCCCTGTCATCCACTTGAGTTAGAAACATTTTTCAAACTATATATTTTTTGTTATACAATTTTCATATGCTTCCAGTCATACCGTCTAGAGCACTATTGATGAATAAGGGGCAAAGCAGAAGCCCCGCCTCCATACCCCCCACTTCCGTTTCGTCTTTACAGCAGCACAAATGTATCGTAAACAATCATCTAAGCATGTATATGCTTGCTGCTTTGCAGAAATGGAAATAAAAAAACCACACCTGTGTGAAGTGAGGGGCGCTCTTATCATCATACATCATCTCATTCCGGCCAATTACAATTTGCGTCCTCACTTTTGTCTTCAATGTTTGTGTTTACAGTTACACAATGTTTGTGAAACACTCAAAACTGGCCATTCATTGTCAATGGCATTCAATGTTCGTGTGTGCACTGCACAAACACTCAACACTGGCCATTCATTGTTGTCAATAGCATTCAATGTTTGTGTTAGGACAATGTTTGTGTTTACACAAACCCTCAAAGCTGGAGATAGGAGGGGCTAGCACCCCTCAAAATGCATTGTATAGATATTATATTTTCATGAACGGAAATGACGAACAGCTTCCTATCTTGGATTTCGGGAGGTGTAGTTCCAGACTATATAGCATAATTGTTGTCTGGCTACACAATACGATACTTACAGTTATAGTGCTTGGTGTTAGAGTTCTCATCAGGCCCAAAACTTAAGGCCTGGTCCTAACTGATCAGGCCCGAGGCCTGGCCCGGCCCGACTAATTAGCATAGATTTTAGGCCCGACAAAGCCCTAAAACGTCGGGTCGGGTCAGCCTGGTCGGCTTTGTGCAGAATTTGAGAACTCTACACAGAGTAACAGTGAAACGCCAGTCAGCACCATCTTCATAATAGATAAATACACAAACAGACAAAACAGATCTATCTATCTTTATTATTATAAACAAATTCAATATATATGGAGCCCGAGGTCTAGCCCTAAAACGTCGGGTCCGGTTGGGCCTGGTCAGGTTCGGGCAGAGTTTGAGAACTTTACTTGGTGTGGAGGGTCCTTATAGAGCACCGAAGTCCTGACGCAACTCGCTCATCCCGACCATTCCCCTGGTTCGCGGAAGTAATTTCTCTATGGAGAATAACATGGGGTGATCTTAATATCGTCTACTATAAGCGTTGTGGTCCAAAAATAAACAAGCTGTCTCGGCGTTATTGTCAGGGAGGTGTCTCTGTGTCGTTTGCAACAGTCAGTCACTCATATATGATACAGTTTGCTTCTAGCGAAAATCTAACTAATTCAGCAGCAGTAACATTAGCGTTTTCTCTCAGTCAGTTGATTCTTCATATTTATGAGTGAAGCGGCCGGGGTGACATGTTTATTTTTCAAACACAGTTGTTATATGAGGCGATCTAAAATCGCCTCAATGGGGATTTCAATGCAACTAAACAAATACATGAACCTGGGGACTGACGCCCTCTACTGAAAGTGACGTCAGACTTCGGTGCTCTATAGTAGACTTTGTTGCATGCATGTGTGGTGCACCTACAAGCTCACAATGCATCACAGAACTAGTAGGTTTGCTGGTGCAGTATACTGCATAAGTCAGGCTTAAGCCGTGCCGCAGTTTATGGAAAAGGTTGAACCGGTACAAAGCCCAGTCCGTGTGGCGAGGTGGTGAGACGGGGCGGAGTTTGGATTATGCTGAATATACACTAATCATTGGGTGTGTTGCAGGTGGATTCAATCATAGCCAATTAAATGACTGGTTTTCATTTCCTTTAGGAGCAGTGCACTGTGCTTAGTGCAAAGGTGGTCATTTCCTTAGTGTCATGGAAGAAAAGACGTAATTTCTCCCAAGATCAAACTAATGTCCTTGTGTGGGACAGCACCTCAAACTGACTGCCAAGAGCAGATGATTGGGAAGAAATAACAAATGCAGTTAATGGTCTGGCACTGGTCCTATAAGAAGCATTTCTCAGTTAAAAAAAGAGAGAAAACGGTTCATTGATGTCCGGCGATGAGCCAAACAGAACCTGGCAGAACATGTAATAATCTAATTGACCAATCAGTGAGCCTTTTATGAAGGAGAAAACTATATTGATATATAACTTAATTTTTCTCCATGTGTCAAGATGCAAAATGTTTTTGTTGGATATAAGCATTTTATTATTGCATCCGGTGTGTTAGAATGCATAAAACACACTAAAATGTACTAAAGCTTGAGCATAACATTATGGTACATGCGTACTGCGTAGGTTTTTGTGATATTGGAGACATCTATAGGTGTGCCCCCAGAAACTAAAGTGATAAATGATGTGTGCATCAGCTTTTGTAATATTTTTCTTTTCTCTTTTCCTCAAAAAATTTAAACTATAGTGTGCTTGTCGGTTGGTATGACAAAATTGAAATGGTAGCCTAAAGGTCTATTCATACTCCAGTTTTAGGTGATATGGTGATCACCGAAAACTACAACATGATGTCATGTTGTAAGCGATTCACCGCTCAACACATCTCTATTGTTTTTTCTAACCACCATTTTGGTGGTCACCAGTATGAATAGGCCTTAACGGTTAACCCTAATTTCCATTTAGTTTCACTTCCTCCACCTTCTCTTACTCCCAGGCTCAACAAGCTCCACCAATGAAATGGTTAGTTTAGAGTAGAGATGGTTGATGTTAGGGTTTGATTCCAGCGTGTTGTCTGTGTTACATCTGGGCAATAGTCTCCCCGAGTCCCCTGCAGCCTTCTTGCCAATTCTGTGGCAGCACCTTAAGTTGCAGTCAAACCAGCCCCCAAGAGATTCACTCCTCATTCAGTTGAACACAACAGTTGACACAAATTGCATTCACTTCCTTTTGCCAAAAGATTCTTCGCCTTGTACAGAGTTCTATCCAGTTCAACTTTGACCTGCGAGATGATTTCACTCACCGAAGCTCAACCAAAACGAAAATAGTTTACGTTTTCTTCTTGCCAAATGTAAAACGATCAGCTCTGCCAAGTAAAGCTTTGGTCCTGCCTTTTTTATTTATTTTTATTTGCACTACCAATACTGGCTATGCTCTCCCAAATTAAGTTGAGTTGATTTCTACAAGGACTCCTGGATAAAGGCAATTCCTTTTCCTCGCTGAAGGTGAACCTGGCGGCCATATCGTCTTGCCACATCGGCATAGACATCAAGGCCCTGAGCAAGGATACCCTCATAAGGCGGTTTATGATGGGTGCGCGTAAATTACGCCCAGTGACCCAGTCTCTAGTTCCACCGTGGGATTGTCGGTGGTTCTCAGGCCTTGTCTGTAAGTCCGGACTGCACAGTGTTTAATGAGGACAAGACTAGGGTGACGGTTAAACCTAACCCGGCATTTGTCCCCAAGAACTCCAATGCCACTATTGTGCCAGTGGACCTGAGGTCCTTCCACCCACCTTTTTTCGCGTCAGCTGAGGATGAGAGGTTATACACCTTGTGCCCAGTCAGTACGGGTGTATATGGCCGTTTCCTTCAGGAAAGGAAGTCAGTTGTTTGTGGCATGGGGTACTAGGGCCATGGTGGCCATGGGGCCATTCAGATGGCTTACTCCAGCAGAGGTACTCTACCACCTGTGGGGTTGAGGGCTCAAATAAAAAACATTGTCGTCCAAGACTTGATATAACTGTTTAAGTGCCAAAACCGTAATCCCGTCTTCTAGACGTCTTTGCAATGGGTGCCAAGGCCGACAAGACGTATTAAAAAAATAAAAAGGCCTCTCTTTTTTTATAATGGGAGAATTGGCACTCAGAGCCTAAACTGGTGACCACCAGGTGGCACTGAATGAGTTTTAACACCTGCCAGATAGATTTACAGTTGTTGAATTATTGTACTGGTTACGTTGCCTTGCCTTGAGTCAGAAATGTGTGTGGCTTCCCACAGGTTGAGAGGTTCCATATATGTGTCTTTGTAACTGAATGCAACCAGTGAACATACCGTACAGAATAATCAAAGAACACAAACAGGCACAGCATTTCAGTTCCCGACAGTTCAAAATTAGGTTAACAGTGTTCCATTGTACTACTGATTCCAATTCTCTTATACATAACATAACCATGTATTCCCAAACCCATGCCATTGTAGACCTACTGTATATCAAACATAGCAAAGTAGGCTAAACTTGGAAATGGCCAATGTGCCTGCTTGTGTACACAGTGTGTGATGATATTTGAGCAAGGGACACACACACATTATTCCTCTGTAGAAAGATCGACAGTAGCATTTTGTTATGTGCTCTGTACAATGGGAAGGTTTATACTGTAGTTGTAGTGAATAGTGATCCTTTTGATATGGAAGGTTGCACATGTTAAGTTAATGCAAGTTCTGCCATTGTGCTCTTTGTATTATGCTGCAGGACAGTTTCTAAAAGAGAAGACATCACTGTTTATTTAATAATGTGGTCTATGTAGCCAGAGGTCATTACCATACTGCTCCCTTCTTTACAGTTGAATCATGTAGTTAGTATGTAGTTATACTGTACTACAGTAATATGTATTTCATGGCACAAATCTGGCAATAGCTTTTTAGATATTGTTATTATTATTCCCCCCTTGAACATGCTCAGAAACAGTGGATAATGACCCCAATATTATCTATTCTCTTCATACATTATATTGAGTCTAAAGAATGCTTCATTGTGTAAGGGCCTTCTGAATTCCATTTCAATTAGCACTAACCTCCCATTACATTTTCTTTTTTATTGCAAGATTGATTCATTTTTTGGAGCACTCGCCACCTTTATGGCCAAATAACACAATTATATTTGAGGAGAAGTGAGTCATCTGCTTGTGGCTCAGAGCCAGGAGACCACTGTGGAGAACATATAGTTGAAACGCTACAACAGTAAAGCCTGATTTATACTTGGTCGCGTGCCGGTGTCGTGTGCAGAAAATAGCTGATCTACAAGCTACGGATGGGCCGATATGAAAATTACACGTCATGAAAATAAATTTGATTCACAATATTATTTATTGCGATACAACGCGCTGTGAGCTTGCAAAATCTGCTATTTTTGGCAAATCGATTTGTCTAGAGTGAAATAAGAGCGTATCAAATCATTCAAATGCGCTCTTTGCAAGCCGTTTTTTATCAAGTGTATAGGGTTTAAGTGGTACTGAATTTGCAGCTCAACGAAGCTAATTCATCCTAGTGTATGACGAGGACATAATATGTATAAAGCATCAGGTTCAACGAGCCCTACTATTATCATCAAAAAATATGTATGAAACATGCGGATGGCTGGAGACAGAGATGGACACCCAGCCATCAGCATGGAGCGTGTGCAGCAGACATTAGGCACAGCGTAGCAGGGCAGGGTAAATGTGTGCATGGAGTGATATGTAGAGGGGTGAAAAAGGGTCACCGGGCGCTGGCAGGAACAATATCAAGCATGAACAACTTGCAGCGATTTTCACGGGACATTTTTAATCTGGGCCTATTAGTGATACGCTGTATCTCAGGGAACCGTTTTGACAGTGTTAAATGTGGTGATGGTATGAAAAAAAAAACGCATTATTCACATCACCATAACAAAATGTCGTTTTGGGGGGGACCGGGGGAGGAGCGGGGGCAACGGTACTGTAGGTGTGGATGTTTATGCAGGTTTACAGGGCACGTTATTCATATTATTTTTACTTTGTCGTACGGCACTGACCCGAAAATGATTTTTCTTTCCCAAAAAAATATTGCAAACAAGTATACATTACTCAGTGTCACCCATAGTGATAAAGCTACGGTTCATGTACACAAATAAATAAATGTGGGGGTACTTCTGTGGCCTAGAGTACTGGCAGTGTACACAAGAAATTTGGCACTGATCAGTCCAGCGGTTTGTGAGATTAGCTGTGGACACACAGACAACGTACAAAACGATCAATAAAAGCCTTTGTGGTTAAGAAAGCAGTCAGCTATAACTGAAATCTATCAATGTTTAGATCAGAAATGATACCATTATGTGGCAATGGGCCTATGGCAGTCGTTCTTAAAGTGGGGTCAGGGGTCCCCCATGGGTCCTTGAGTGGGTTCCAGGGGGTCCCCAGACAGATATGTGCATCTAAATCACTTTAACCACTTTAACCTTTTTTATATAAATATAAATGTTGATTTGCAAGCTCACAATGTGCCTTAGCTTGTAGATCTTCTATTAAAAATCGGACCGTCTGAAGTGAGTGGTACTGTACTCATGTACTGTACTGTACTGTGGCAGAATGAATTTATTTTTAAGACCTATATCATATATGTACTTTTTAGTACAACAATAGCCAGTCTATACAAGCTCACAATGGGTGGTACCGTGGCACCTTGTAGATAGGCTATTTTTGTTTTGTTTTGTTTTGGGGGAAAATGTTGGAACATTTTTGAAAATGTTCTCCTCGTTACATGTTGAAATACGGAGGGCAGTTTGAAAGTGGTTAAATAGCAACTAAGCCCATCATCCTCATGTAAAAAGTTACTGTGAACACGTGTGCAGTAGTGGATTTGTCTTGCATGTCCCATGTCTCAGCACCTCATTAATATTGCATGGTCTTGTTACTGTCTCCTATCCCTCATCTCTCCACCCCTCTTCCTCGTTCAACGCTCGGGATGCAGGGCCTCTGGGGTACATCTGAAAGTCAACCTGCTGCAGCTTCTTTAACAGACTTGGGGACAAGGAATAGGCTCATATCCATCCAAGGATTATCCTCTGCCGCCTCCCTTACCCAAAAAAATCATTATAAGGAGGTGTCAAAAGAAATGAGATTAGTGCCCCGTCTTTCCTCTCTCAGTAGAAAATGCATTTTACGTGTGATTTTCAAGCAAATAAGCCCTGGTACAGACGAGTAGCTTCTTGACAGTTATGAATGAGTGCCTTACTGCATTAAGGCAGTGACAGAAGGCGGAGCCAGTGCACAGACTCCAAACTGTGTTTGAATAAATCATCATCAGATATACGCCATGGGGCTGCAGCCAGCGGGCCATGTGACCCCGTCATTACGTTGGCAACTCTGCCCCCACAGAATTCGACCAGAACGCAAGAATGTTTGTGCGTTTTTGCAATACTGTATGCACGTGAGCAGTACTGTAGGCAGTGAACTGGGCCCCCCTCTCATTACGGCACGGACACTAGGCTGGCAACATATAGATTCCATGGTAATGAGGACCCTGGTAATGAGGAGCATGGGACAGGAAGTCAGTATTGTTGGAGCAACTCGACGTGATATTTATTCCCTGGTTTATTACTTCCTCAAACGGTTCAAATTCAGTAGATTGCCGCATATTCTCCACGTTTATTATAAAAAATATTATTTTAATAATTTAAAAGAGAATACATAAAAACCTTATTCTGTATTCTATAGCATATCTCTGCTGTCGGGAGGAAACCACCTAACTCCAAAAGGTTCATTTTTCAGGAAATTAAAAATATAAAATTTTCAGGAAATTAAGAAAACCTTATATTTTTTAAAACAAAGCAATACTGCCTCATCAAAGTTGGTGTTGTGACTTTATTTATTGTCAATTACTTCCATGAGAGGGAGAGAGGTGGTGGAGTTAGCTGCTTTAGCAGACAGTTTGAGGGTCCAATGGAGTTAAGGGGTTTTTCAGACGTAAAGGGTGTTCAATAGCACTGATTTATGCAAACAATTATGAGGTTTCCACCTGACAGCAACGAATACTGTTTCTAACAGTAGGCGTGCATGTGCTGCAGACTCCTTGTGAATCGTAGGAGATATTGTTGTCTACACCTTCCTAAGCAGTGGTAGTGATGAACAAAACAAATGAAAGCATCAGCTGACAGTGGAAAAAGTACTAATTTATCCAAAGAGTAAGAAAATGCAGGGCCACCTACAAATCGGCCTATAATGATTAAATTACATATTTGGCCACCCACTGCTCACTGCTCAGCACCCCCTTCAGTTGAGCTTGCGTCACATCATGTTGCATTTGATTTATTTCTTTCTGTTAGGAGAGTAGCATCCGTTCTCAGTTGTTTCATCAAACAACTAAATATGAACACACTCTATCTAGGGACTCTGAATCTAAGGGATTTTTTGTGGAGCCTGACATGCTTCAGTGGTAACAATGACTTCCTACAAAATTAAATTCATTCATACTGTAGTGTAGGTAATGTAGTTTTCCAACACTACTTCCGGGTACTACTGCACATTTTTGTACATGTTCTCCAAACACAGACTGTGTCAAACGTCAAAACGACTCAGACCTTTTCTTTTTCTATTTTCTTTTTTTTAATCTTTGGAATACATTTAAAAAAGATTTAAAAACCTCTATAGCATTTGTGAATGGGAAAATATCTTCACCGCCTAGGCCGTAGGGGGTATTGTTTTTTACGTCAAACTATATCTCTCACTGATAGGCTGATGATAATGAGATGAGAGATATACTTTATTAGTAATAATAATCGTCTGCATCTCTTAGTTAAAATGAACCCAGGTTATTACAATTTGGTCAGCCAAAATCATGTGGTGATATATCTGCACTTCAAAACTATGAAAGCATCATCATTAGAATAACCGCACTCAAAATGTGTTTTGACATATCATGTTGTGTTGACTATTGTAATTCTGTTATCACATCTTGACAAGCCATGTCATTTTGTCGAATTTCATCTTGTAGACTACAGTAAATGTGCAAGAGATCATACAGTATTACCCACATCGTATAGCTTCTCCGCCACTTGGTGTTTGCTTATAGCAGGGGTAGGCAACCTTTGGCACTGGTGCCAACCTTGGCACAAAGGAGGGTGATCACTGGCATAAAAAAAATAATACAGGTAAATAAACAATTTAAAATATGTAGTCAAATAAATGAATTCACTCATATTTGTATGTAAATTACGTCCTGCACATCATTCTACATTCATTAAAACTCTGAACTCTGACTGGGGAGGGAGATAGGAGGGCTATGCTCTGAATCTAATGATCATTATATAATGTGAAAGAATATGTATCAAGGTATAAGGTTATATTCGTGGACAATCAAAACATGTTGGAATTGTGGTGTGGTGTCATTAAAGTGACTGACTATCTAGAAACTAAAAACATGGCACTTTGTTTCAAAAAGGTTGCAGACCCCAGGCTTATAGGGTTTATTCATTTTTTTTTTTATTTAGATTTCTTTGAAAACATGACTAAGTACCACAGCTCTTATGAGCTGAAGTGCAGCCTAAAAGTCAGGAGGGGCCCTTCTGGCTAGTTTCAAGTTTAAGCTAAAGCCTCAAGATGATCCCTAAGCTTTGGAACATCCAGTCTGAGGACATTAACCTGGCAAAGTCATCTTTTTAATCATTAGAAAGTCATGTAGACACAATACAGGCTATTATACAATATGCTTTTGTCAATTTCACTTATATTATTATTAGTAATATTTGTTTCATTCTTCTGTAGCCCTGATGATTAGTAATGCTTCACCACTTTTCAACCTACAGTATCTTCAAATAATAGGTCCTCACTAATAATCATGATAAAATGCCGCAATTTTTTTCCTACTCAGTCTGTGTCTCATAGGAGGGCTGTGGGCAGTTTAGAAACCGTCTTCCAGTGACATCGATGGGGAATACAAGCTAATAAAAACTGCAGGCTTTCTAGACCTGAAAAGTTGCAATGCGAAAATGGAAGCCATCGTTCTCACGATAATGAAAATCTAAACATTTTAGTAAAAAAATCATTATGTCTAATGATGATGTCACTGGAAGACGCTTTTTCTAAACTCCCCACAGCCCTACTATGAGACACAGACTGAGTAGAAAAAAATCATGCCATTTTATCATGATTATTAGTGAGGACCTATTATATGAAGATAGGTTGAAAAGGGGTGAAGTGGTCCTTTAATGACATTATTATGTGTCAAAACGTATAGTAGCCTATTGACCTATTTCAAACCAGCAGGGTAATTTTGGTTTGCCTAATTCACCATTTGTCAGCCTTCTGATTGGTCCCTGACTGACTACCCAGCAAGCTCTTTCTGCCTGGTTCCGCCTTGTTTATGTTGAATGTGCTAAAACATCAAACTAAAAACAAACATGATATGCCCAGTCACCATGCTGCACCAGTGATGTTCCTTTTTACTGACGAGTTTAAAATAAGAATTGAATGCACAGAATATCAATACAAAGCAACTGAAAAACATGTTATTTCAATGGTAGTGGATGGAGAGAAAGGGTTTTTGTCCAACCACAAAACGGCCACCAATGGGTGCAAAGAGGGGCACAATCACGGGCGAGACTTGACAAAATTGTACCTTAATGCAATGTTGCTCTTTCTCCCCATCTTTAAATCTAGTTCCATCGGATCAGTGAGAATTATTCAGAGTTTATTATTCAGAGTTTACCTCAATTATCACATTTGAAACTAACTTTTGGATATTGTGTGCCTGTCTTTCAATGTTCTTTTGATGTGGGAGGATTAGGGTTAGGTGCAAATTAATGTACAGTAGTCTCCGGGACATCAGTCAGGTTTGGATTAGCTCCCATTTGCCTTTGTTTAGTGAGTAGGATGGGGCAAAAATCGTATTCACAGGAAAAGACCCAAAACTGTAAGAGACCTAAATACATGCTCAGCTTTCAATATGGCAGTGAGAAGAACAAGAACCTTTTGTCTGAAGGGGAAAAAGTGTTCAGCTGAAATATTATTTTCACTGGAGCAAGGTGTAAAATTTGAGGCCGCCCCATTAACTGCTGGTAATTGCTGCTTTGGTCCTGTGCAAACACCCTTAAAGGAAACTCTGAATGACTAATATCTGAGTTTAGAAGACAAATCTGCTTCATTTAGGTCATAGAACATTTCTTCTAAATGACTGTGGGAGAACAATAACAATTTCTGCATAGTTACACTAAATAATATTTGCTTCAAATTACCTACATTTACTCCATTACTCTAAAAAGCTTTAAGTGTTTTGGTGTGGGGGTGCTGTATTCGAAGGACCCTTCAGAGATTACATTTTGCTAATTGCCATCATCCATCAAGCTTAACACCCATAAATGTGGAAACCATTGGATATTTTGGATAATGTTTAACCATGATGATGGAACATGATTTCAGTCCTCATGTTCAATCTACCCGATTTAAGGTATGAGCTGTTAGGAGACTACACTACTTTACGCACTAAAACATGTTTGGATTTCACGAAACACTATCATGCTACTGCATTTTGGTATATTGTTTATGGATGTATTTGTTGGGGGAAGAACTGTACCTCCCTGCTTATGCATGCTCTCACACACAGACCAAAACAAAATAATATTCTGCATTTTATATGCCATCGATTGTTTGTTTACATTTGTCTTCACTGTTGAGTTAATTGCAACTCCACCTTATCTATTCTTCCTTTGAACCATGAGAAACCTCAATCAATCAAGACCACCCAAAAGTATTCACCCAAAAGTATTTCTCTCTGGGGAAACCAGAGAGGAAGAGATCTTAAAGAATTTCACACAGGAATACCATGTAATGCAGTCAGATCTTTAGTGAAGTCTTCTGGTTCAAGCGTTGTTACAAGAAATGTCAAGGAAGTAGGAGAGAGAATTCTCCGTACTGTAAGTGTTCTGAACCCAGTTACATCATTTTGCACAAACATACAGTATATACTGGAAAACATGTCATAGATACAGAATTCATTACCATGCTAATATTGATATAACATCACTGGGTGACAGGGCAGTCCTGTACACCAAATACAAGGTCTTTTTTAACATGGTAATAAGATGTGAACATAAAATACCAAAGAAAATATCCATCATTCACTATATCATGTACCAGTGTCTAGCAACAGCATATTTAATGAAGAATGAAAGCTCCCAGTACATTTGAAAAGTGTCCTCTGCACCTTGAATTTGTTTTCCCTTTGGTGAGATGTACACTCTGCTATTTGTATTTATTTATTTATTTTTCTTCTTTTTTCTTTCTTCTTCTTTACATCAGTGGTAAAATATCGATTGGGCGTGGGTAAAGGGGTCAAAAGCCATATGCTAACATATGAACCACAATTAATTCTCTCAAACTTCAAAGTGACAGTATCAATAAATGACAAGCAGGTGGAGCTGTGAGCAAAGTTTAAGCTTCCAGGAAAAACAAACTCCCAGCAGCCTTTACATGTAGTTTTAAGATACTACAGATAAGGAGGTAGTGTTGAATGCTTTACCTGAGAAGATAGCTCAGATTTGAGTTGTAGTTAACCTACCATAATACTCCCAAACAGTGGTGATTATCTGTGCTTCTGTCCACGCTATATGAATGCATTGTGGGTGTGTAGCTGGTATTACTAGAGACTAAAGCCTAACATGTACTTTGTCATACGACCAAGTCTAGACAGTATAGTAGGATGAATTATAAATTAGGCATGACCGTCTCATTTTAATTAATGGAACAGTATACTTACTACCACAGTCCCTTCCTGTGTATCCCAAGAACGCGACTGGTCGGTGCTGTAAGTGACACAGTAGAGGGTCTAACAGTCCAGAGGTGGCAATAATCAGAATAATTTGAAGCCTGAACGTTTGCGTGGGGCAATGGACTGTATGTACAGCCTGTCATTTTTTCAATTACTTTGGCTGTGGTTAAATGCTCATTTTCAGCAGGCTGCCTGGAGCGAAAACTACTGAGCCCCATTAGGTTTTACCCACAGCTTCGCACTCATTAGTTTCCCCAGTTAGACAAGAGTGAGGGAGAAACTGGGCATGTCTTTGTAAAGAGGTCAGGGTGGAGTCAGTGGAGCTGGAGCTCTGTGCCATGAGAGGGGAGATTGTTAAGGACTTGTCTTGCCAGGCCCACTGTATCCCAGCTGGTGTACAATGGTGAGATCGCCGAGAAGACTTGTGTGACCTTTAGGGCAAATCAGCACAGAGCCCTAATTGACCATCTCTCTCCCATCCTCTCTTCCTTTCTTTCCCCTTCTCTCTTATCCTCTGTCCATGTAGAAAGAGATATCGTTGCTGTCGTGCAGAAACCCTGTATCTCCACATTTCAACTTTTTTAAATCAATGTGCCATTTACAAGTGTTAACACAAAAGTAGCGAAAATAGATGATCTACAATCGTGTTTTGAGATTATAGATATTTATACTATTTAAAAAAAAGTCAACTCAAAGTGGTTACTTCTGTGTAATGACAAATATTAACAAGAACTTGGTTCTGGTATTCATCGGAACAGTCTATTTATTTCAATTTCATGAAAAGTAACAGTTTTGGACATACAAGGTTCCAACCTAAGTAACAGTGACGATAATGAAGCAAATCTGTGGAAGGGGTTTTGCAGATGACCGTAAAGAAAGAGATGAATAGGGATTTCCTGCATGGCATATTGCAGTTGGAAACCCTTGGAAACTCACCTCTGCCGCTTATAGACAGATGTGTTGTATCTCTTCCCTTCTATCTGCCGTGATGCTCTGTAGAGCCGTAGGCGTCATTAACCATCGTCCTCTGTTTGAATCGACCTGAGGGATCCTGTCTTGATTTTGTGCGGCTATGGCTCTGCCAGCTAAATGGAGGTTACGGGGAGATGGCATCCATTACCGAGGCATTCAATTCAAATGTCACCCGTTTCCGCTTGGCACTGCTTTCTCGTCCCTAATGTTTGCTTGGGGATCGGCAGGGTGGGGGTTGCATGGTGAGGGATACTGAGTTTGGTGCATTTTTGTCACGATCGGGGAGGTGTAGCTTTTTAACATGTAGTCGCAAGGCAGGAACGGACACAAGGTGACCCGGCTGCACGTGTCCACTCTTTACCTTATACTTTTGACACTGGTGAGTTCCAGTATCCTCCTGAGCACAGGCCGCTAAAACAAGACTGATTGTGACTATTCATCATCCCGCTCCAACGTGGGTAAAAGCTACACTGCAGGGCAGTGCAGTCTCCGAGGTGGGTGTGTGTGGACCACACCCCGGCCAGCTACAGATAGTTAAAGCAAGATCAGCCATTATTAAAGGACCAAAGCTCGGTAGGAGTAATGGAGTAAGGCCCAACCACCCGCCACCTCGAAATGTACATGTTTTTTACACAGATGGAAATCAGTTATTTTCATTGGGCAACGTGGTCATATGACTTAAGTATAAATTATAGGATTAATCCCATTTTCTCCATGGGAGGGGGTGCTGCAGGAGTTGTTTGGCCACTACAGGCTGTCATTTCCCGGTTGCCCTTCTGTCAGTGTAATTCAGTCCTGTCATCCTTCAACCAAGTTGAAATTAACAGGTAATTTGTAAATGTCACTTTAGGTTAGATGCCTCATTTTGTTTCTTTTCCAACAAACCAGTGCATGCTGGCTAATTTTTGTACCTTTTTTATAAATGGAATTATAGCCTCACCAAATAAATGAGGGCGAGTGATGAAGAGAAAATGAGGCGGATGGTGATAGACCTCTCTATTAGAGGAGCTCAGTGACACACTCCCACTCCCAGGCTTTATACTGTCTGTTAATGAGTCTGGCTTTTTTCTCATTGATTCGTGTGGTGAGACGGTAGACGTTTAGTGTTTAGCATTTTAGACCCTGTTGACACACCCACATACTGTAATATATGCGTGACCATATTGTGGTCACACCCACATAAATTATGTGGGTTTCTGACCATATTATGGTCACCTGCACATACAGAGTAGGAGTAGGGCTTTTGCTAATTATGTCCAAATGCAAAATCACATGATGCATAGATGGATACATAGGCTACTAGTACATACATACAAATATTGAAAACTTCAGAAAAGGATAGTAAAATATTAAGTCATACTGTGTAACATTTTCAATTAAACATTATTTAGTATTTTGTATATCATTTATATAATATATAGTAACCATTTCCACATAAATGTGTTTTTGACAAATTCTATAAACACTATTTTCTTTAAAGGTGTCGATCCCTGACACATAATAAGACCCTACTGTACTGTACTGTACTGTACTGTACTGTACTGTACTGTACTGTACTGTACTGTACTGTACTGTACTGTACTGTACTGTACTGTACTGTACTGTACAAGCCCTCCTCCCTGGCCTGTGTGTGTGTGTGAGAGAGACGCTGCTCAACAGTGCCAGCGGTGGTGCGATGGTACTTACGTGCTCATACGGACACACACACAGACAGACAGACCGATTACATTATGATTTTAAATTAAAATAATTAAATAAAGAAGCTGCAGGATCCAGATTAATACGAGATTAGTGTTCTGATGGTCTTGATGTGCAAGGAGCAGTGTTAAAATGAATAATGAAGGCAAGTTTAGTCCACAATCAATGTCAACAGGCCTGTAGAGTCTTGACAGCACTCGGGAATGAAGCCCTAGCTGTGTCACAGGGATTGAATGATTCTGTTAGCTTGGCAAACATGCTGTGTAGTGGTGGGAGGCGTTACGGCAGCATTCTGTCCTCTCCAGCCTTCTACAGTGTGGATCCATCAGACAGATCTAAAGGTCAGAGGTTTTTTTTTTCAAAAGTGTGGTTGCCGCGGTCAGGTATATAGGCCCCTCCCACTAATTTTGCTACAATTTACAATTTAGGCATTTAGCAGACGCTCTTGATCCAGAGCAAAAACAAAAGCATGGCATACATTTAAGCAAAAACAAAAAGCATGGCATACATCACATATATCAATAGTAGTTAATAGTTATCATGAATCATGTATAAACTAAGAACGTAACAGTGGAGTATCTATGTCAACTATACATACTATATTATATATTATACAATATACATATGTGTATTATAAAGTGCTACTGTATGACTACATAAAATGCAATTCTAGTGCTGTCTACGTAACGAGCTATAAGTCTGTCTAAAATAACAATGCTAACCTAAGTCTACTATCTAAGTCTACATAAAGGGCTAGGCTAGGGCAAGTGCTACGGGCCAATTACAATGTCATGTCACGACTGTGATCATGTGTAAGTAAATCGGAGGGGATTTATCCCCCCAAAATCATGTTTTTTGCAACAAACTGTTAATTTTTTTGCATTTGTGACACCCTCCCCTCTAAGCTTTGTAACTATAGCCCTTACGGTCTCGGAGGAAAAAATACTTGAATGTGAATTTTCGCATTTTCCCATTCATGTCAATTGGGAAATTTAATGCACGAATAAATTAATATCAATTAAACTATACAACATATCTCTTAGCAAAATGCAAGCACACCATTCCCGATGAAGCCGGTCGAGTGCGTGCCGTCAAAACTGTGGGACAAGTAGCATTTCAGAGTTTATGGTTACTCTAGAAAGAATAATAATAACTAAAGTGTTACAATTACTATAGTCTGGTTGCCCTATGATCCAGCTGCCAACAGACAGGCAGCTTTGATGCCTTCACCCCAGCATACCACAGTATAAAATAATGGTACTCGCAAGTTGTGAAACAGCCTGAACATGTAAAGCATCTTGTTGCAGACATTGAAAGATCTGATTCTTCTCAGGAAGTGTAAAGTCGTCTCAGGCCTTTCTTGTACTGTAGATGACCTTGGTGTTGGTGAACCATTCCAGTTGGTTGTCTAGTTGAACGGTACTTGTAGGACTTGACAATCTCTCACAGTTATTAATATTAATACATCTCAATTCCAGATTCAGTTTCCATGAAGAAAGTGATTCCCCCACTGCTATATTTATTTCATTTACTTTATTCAAAAGACTGTTGTAAATAATGGCATTCTCATCCTGTGTGCTTTGGTAGCTAAGCTAAGTGGAGAAATTCTGAGGAACTATGATGAACTTCTTTTGTTGAGTCTTCGTTGTTGAGTTCAACATTCAAAGTAACAAATCCTTACTGTGGGTGCTACAGTATATGCGCAGACTGCAGCTACACCCCACCTGATGCCAGTGCAGAAAAACAACATGGCATATGAGGAAGAGAGCATATTTTAAGCACACTACTCCTCTTCACAAAACCTTTAAAATGCCATCATTGGATGGCATTTCTGTGCAGCAGAAGGCTACCACATGACAAACAGGGAATGCAGTGCTCCGGATTACGTTTTTTCCGTTGGTGCCATGAGCATTTTGAGCAAAATTATGTTGCAAGAGTATTTCAACCTTTTTAAAATGTGTTTTGTAATTTTTTTAATTTATGTACAGTATACAGCAATCTGGAGAGTTAATTAAACTTTTGAGTGTAACAATGCTAGTGAAACGTGTATATGGGCAATGTGATATTGTGGGCTGTTTTTCATCTGCAATTTTTGTATTGGTTTTAATAATATTAAAGCCAATGTTCAAGTGTACTGATAGTATATATAATATAGTATAGTATATCACATGCCATGCTATGTTTGATTACAAACTACACATTAGAAATACAAGGACACAAAACAATACAAACACAAAACACAAACACAAACACAAACACCCCAAACTATTTTTGGGGTGTTTGCAGCAAACACATTTCTGCCTTGCTGTTGCAAGTCGTGGTTAATGTCAGTGTGACCTATGTGACAGACGGAGCGCAATAGGTTACAATTTACAAATTATTGGAAGTCGATGGGGCTTAATAGCCATTACTGATCAAAATGTAAATGTGGCATGACCAGATCTCTACTTTTGCATTCGAATGGAGGTGCTTTGCTGATTGCTGTTCCACATCTGCATTTTACACAACCTTAACGTTCACAATAGTACCCAGTCCACCATACTTCCTCCACACACTAAATGCCATAGCATGGAGGGATGATTGATCTACAACTGCAGGCGGGCTCGTGCATTTAGCACGAGGAAACCCCCTTACAGCCGGGGTTTAACATTGAGCACTTCCACATTTTGGACACCCACATTTGGTGTCCAAATCGAAAAAATGCAGAAATAGAGCGTTCTTAACCTGACTCCAGATTGAGGCAGTATTGATTGAGTTCACAAGTTCCCTCATACCTTGATCTGGTCTCTCTCAAGCAGAAACGATGAACCGGAAGTAGCGGGACAAAAATCTGATATCTCCATAATCATTTCTAGTTGTAGTCTTGTTAGGTTGTGTTTACGTTTGCTCTGTGTCAGCGCTTCAATACGTCATCAGTCTCGCTTTGATCCCGCCTCTAGCGGCCGCATATCGCTCTGATCAGCATTTGATCGGAGTACGGCGTCTCTGCCCGAGAGAGACCAGATGGGAGCAGGAGGAGGAACTCACTGATGCCGCCATCTGGCGGAGTCAGGTTGGAGCGTTCTGCCGGGTGCTTGAAAACGCCACTGAGCAACTTCCATTGAAATGAACAGCAGGGGGCGGGGCTGTCGCTCCCGGACCGCCCTCCATCCTTTATAACTCTATGCTGCCAACTGAGCATACAGTATACTACTGTACATCTCACAGCCTGGAGGGATTGCTTTGTGATTGTCTAGTAAATTGTTAGACCAACCAGCCTATAACTTCATCACTCACTCACTCAGTCTAAGACATGCAAGTCTATGGGGCTGGCCCGCTGGTCCAGCCAAAAATGTACTCTTATGGATCAATTGTACAGTATCTATCTTGTGGTAAGTTCTCTACACAGAAAACATCGGTTAATTTAACTCTGACAGTGTAAAAATGGCCCGTCAGAGCGAAATGAACAATCAAGACTTTACTGTGTATCCATCCAGTCTTTCTTGTTCCTCTGGTTGATGTTTTCCCATCCAGCTGACGCAGGATACCAGGCTCAAGGTTATGATACATCCAGTGTTCAATTTTCTTGTAACTTTAACCATCTCATTCTCGCATGGCAGGCAATTTCTAAGACAACAAACTCCATTGCTACATAATGTCTGCAGAGCTATTGAGTGACCATCACTTAAAGCAGGATTCATGCTAATTCCCTACTCTGTCGGCGCAGCAGCTAAATGAAACTCTGGAATAATTTCACAATGTGATGTCTCCGTGCTTCCAGCGTAAAAGGGCCTGTGTGATTGATAATAAAGGGAATTGGGGAGACACTTGCGCTGAAACAGGGACTTTGTCTTATGAAAAATACGGTGTCCATGACCAAAGTGGAAAGAGAAACAGTGCTGAGAAACACAAAGGGAACTAAATTGCTGTAAATATTGTAATACACAAAGTAAGAAGGATTTGCAAGCTCTTCCAGCCTCAACAGAAAGTCATTATGTGGGTTTTGGATAAGGTTCCCCATGACCGCATATTTATTATCTATCTAAATAGAATCACTTACCTCTGATTCTGGGTCTGATAGCCAGTCGCCACAAATATCAGTTCCCCATGGTGCATCCACTGGCCCTTTTACACAAGGCAAAATGATTATGCACACAACCAGACAGGTTTGCATCTTGTTGTCAACCTAAGGGTGATTTATTCTAGGTTGTGCGACACCGACACGGCACGCAACCAAGTATAACTCCTGCTTGATTTGTCTTCTTACTAATAGCAATAATCTCTTTCAGGGTTTAGCTTTTAGATTTCCATGTTGCGAAATTAAGTAAGAAGTGAAGAAAGATCACACTCGTGTGAAGTGATCATACATCATCTCATTCCGGCCAATCACAATTTGTGTCCTCACCTTCGTCTTCAATGTTTGTGTTTACGCAAACACTCAAAGCTGGCTATTCATTGTCAATGGCATTTAATGTGTGTGTTTGCACAAACACTCAAAACTAGCCATTCATTGTCAATGGCATTCAATGTTTGACAAACACTAACTGGCCATTCCTTGTCTCCACCAGGCCGAAGGCATGGGGAGAGAGTATGTTTTGCACTCCGTCCGTGTGTGTGTCTGTCGGTGTGTGTGTCCGTCCGTCCGCCCGTCCATTACCAGCTAATCTCCGGCACCATTGTCCCGATGCACACACACTTCCTAGATGCCAACAATGAACCCCAATTTCTTTTGCTATTACTCCTCCAGATTTTGTCCAAAAATCCCACTCTAAAGTCATGCTCAAGAGGGATCTGTCCGATATTTCATATTCCATCCTAATTGACTAAAATTGGCTTTCAAAGTTTGCAGGACTTGCCCGTTTTGAAAAAAAAAGCCTGAAATCATGAACGCAGCGTGCAATTTACGTGAAATCTTTCACGCACTTTCCTACTAGGCTGAGGAATATATCCCACTCTTTTCACATTGGCCTGTTATAGCGCCACCAACAGGTGGATTTTTGCAAAACACATTTTTGGAACGAAATGCCTCAAATCATCCAATTGCCATCAAAGGCATAAGAACAAATGGCACCCTTTTCACATTGGCCTATTATAGCGCCACCAGGAGGCCACAACCTGACCTGCCCTGGTGGAGACCTGTGCCTGTACCTTTTTCTAGTTGTCAATGGCATTCAATGTTTGTGTTAGGACAATGTTTGTGTTTACACAAACCCTCAAAGCTGGAGATAGGAGGGGCTAGCGCCCCTCAAAAACAAGGCAGAAGTCAGTAGATTGTAAAAGCAATCTGTTTTGAGCTTAAATATATATATATTTGTATTATTCTCATACTTCTTCTGTGACTGGAGGTGGCCTTCTATTTTAATTATTTTTACTGGACATATTCATATGTATGGTGTAATTTTATTTATTTTTGTTCTGTGTGACTATTGTTCATATATTAAGGATTATGGCAATACATATTTATATGTATTACAAGATAGGAGATTGCAGCACAATGCCTATTAATGAAGGTACCATATGCAGCGCTCTGAAGTCTAAAGCATGTTTGCACATAGGTATTGGGCCATTTGTCAAGCCAGGAGAGCTAATTATCTCATACCATGCAATATTGTTTTCAACCAATGCATTTCATTTTGCAACATTAAAACACACGTGGAGGAGTCAGGAAAAGGAATGGTTTCCATGAGTATGAATGCATTAGAACATTTTGGAAGGGGATATTGCATTACAACTCCACAGGGACATCAGCATGCTACACCTCTTCTGGTTTGTCATTCATCTTGCTCAGGGAGGGAGGAGAAAGAAGCAGTGTGTAGTGACGCCTTCAGCCAACTTGGCAGGTTAATGAAGGTAATTTGATTTTGCACACAATGGCTGCCCATGCCACGCAGGGCTTAATTGCGCTTGGTGTCTGGGCCTCATTTCATGGTACCAACCGAGCCCTTGTGTAGCTTCCTGAAGGTTGTGCGGAGGCAAACAAGTTCCTGATTCAAGCGAGACGGAACTGATAGCTCTGTTTCATCTGCTAATAGTTTGTCTGATTTCCCAGTCAGCTGTGAGCTCTGCTGTCACAGTGTGACGGCAGCAGCTCAGCTTTACTGAATCACTGTTTCATTATTTCAAGGCAAACAAACACTAGCTGTCCTGTGGTAACTCACTACAACATACTGTAGCACTGTTGTTCACTCTTTGATTGTGCTTTTTATTTATTTTATTTGTCCATTTAGAATTCTAGGGTGTTTCCCTTGTATTTTGTAACAATTAACCCCAAGTATATATATATATATATATATATATAACAAAAAACATCGCATGGATGCACCTGGGACGTATCCTCAGTGATGTATCCTGAGGTCAACGGGGTTTCGGGTCTCGCAACATCATACCCCTCACTCAGGCGACCCAGCCGGGAGTGATCAAGTCCCGACTTACGTCCCAGTAGTTGCCCTCAATCAGTCCCATTAGGGAAAAACCAGGGGCACACAATCTGTTGGAACCACTCCAGAACTACTCTGCCAGGGCTTGGAGGTACACTTCTGGCACATGGAGGGACTAGGCTCTGTGGGTTGTCTCCTGTCCGGGCCCCTCCTACGTCTCACCAGGTCCACTCCTGCTCTCACCAGAGCGTGGACCTGTGCGTTGCACCAGAGTCCCAGCACCAGACAGTTCATTCAGGAGTGGTAGGCAATGGTTCCGCAGGGTCATGGTACTGCGGTTCCGCTTGCTGCTTGCATGGCCCTCCTAAAGGCCTCACCGAGGGTTGTTGGGCTTCCTCCTCACGGAGGACACAGGCTGGCGCGCTAACCCATACTGCTCACCCGGTTGCCGTCTACATTCCGGCTGTCACCCGTCTCTCCGGTGGTCACCAGACTATACCTGGTTGTCACATAGTCTAACCATTCCTATGAGTCACTATAAATAGAAGAACTATAACAAAAAACATTGCATGGATGCACCTGGGACGTATCCTCAGTGATGTATCCTGAGGTCAACGGGGTTTCGGGTCTCGCAACATCATACCCCTCACTCAGGCGACCCAGCCGGGAGTGATCAAGTCCCGATTTACGTCCCAGTAGCTACCCTCAATCAGTCCC
Organism: Protomyctophum parallelum; assembly: GCF_964188405.1. Classification (NCBI taxonomy): domain Eukaryota; kingdom Metazoa; phylum Chordata; class Actinopteri; order Myctophiformes; family Myctophidae; genus Protomyctophum; species Protomyctophum parallelum. Next base: position 23,051,533 of record NC_139701.1, on the reverse strand, counting down.
ATTAGGGAAAAACCAGGGGCACACAATCTGTTGGAACCACTCCAGAACTACTCTGCCAGGGCTTGGAGGTACACTTCTGGCACATGGAGGGACTAGGCTCTGTGGGTTGTCTCCTGTCCGGGCCCCTCCTACGTCTCACCAGGTCCACTCCTGCTCTCACCAGAGCGTGGACCTGTGCGTTGCACCAGAGTCCCAGCACCAGACAGTTCATTCAGGAGTGGTGGGCAATGGTTCCGCAGGGTCATGGTACTGCGGTTCCGCTTGCTGCTTGCATGGCCCTCCTAAAGGCCTCACCGAGGGTTGTTGGGCTTCCTCCTCACGGAGGACACAGGCTGGCGCGCTAACCCATACTGCTCACCCGGTTGCCGTCTACATTCCGGCTGTCACCCGTCTCTCCGGTGGTCACCAGACTATACCTGGTTGTCACATAGTCTAACCATTCCTATGAGTCACTATAAATAGAAGAACTATAACAAAAAACATTGCATGGATGCACCTGGGACGTATCCTCAGTGATGTATCCTGAGGTCAACGGGGTTTCGGGTCTCGCAACATCATACCCCTCACTCAGGCGACCCAGCCGGGAGTGATCAAGTCCCGATTTACGTCCCAGTAGCTACCCTCAATCAGTCCCATTAGGGAAAAACCAGGGGCACACAATCTGTTGGAACCACTCCAGAACTACTCTGCCAGGGCTTGGAGGTACACTTCTGGCACATGGAGGGACTAGGCTCTGTGGGTTGTCTCCTGTCCGGGCCCCTCCTACGTCTCACCAGGTCACCATACATATATATACTAGAATTTCGCGGCCGCTCATCCCAGAGTTACGTTGCCGCGCACTATGGGAAGAAGGAAATTGCGGGAGTTGACTCCACATGTAGTAACGGATGGGTTATTAGTTATTATATGTGTCCTTATTAGTGTAGTGTAGTGTAGTCAACACGTTATGGCTCATACACACTGCCCGGTATTTGTTCCGATTATGCTGTCGGGGAGCATTTTTGGCGCTGGCCAACAAAACCGCTGATCTGACGTTAAGCGGTGCCCAAAAGGTAGATCAGGATCTACCAGTATAGATCACAAAGGCTTTGCAGGCTTTGACATGGCCCTAAAAGTATATATAATTTTAATATAAAAAACGATTTTTGCATCTGCCGCTTGAGATGACCTGAGATGACTTGATTGATTGACATCAAAAAGGGCCTGTCAGCTCAAACACACAATGCAGTACTTGTTGTTGCATACAATCATCAGTAGCAAAGTCAAATACCAAAAACGGGACACCACTGTATGTAGCCTATGAAAGGCTCCATTTTGTAACTATTTTCAGCAATGGGATGATAGTTTTATTTGGTGGGTATATGAGCTGGTCGTTTCGAAAGTAGCTCTGAAGTAAAAAAAAGTGTGGGCAGCCCTGGTATAGATGATTATATATATATATTCATTCCATGGGTAAATCCCTGTAGGCTACCCACATATTGGTAGCCTATATTAGCCCAATATTGGCGTTACGCATTTCACTTGAATAATGTTGTGTGCGCACGTGCGTGTGCGGAGTAAGACAGTTATTTAATGAAACTCAAGATTATAACGTCCTGTCTCGCTGGCGCCGTGTATAGCCTGCACGGTTATTCCTGTGTGTGTGTGTGTGTGTGTGTGTGTGTGTGTGTGTGTGTGTGTGTGTGTGTGTGTGTGTGTGTGTGTGTGTGTGTGTGTGTGTGTGTGTGTGTGTGTGTGTGTGTGTGTGTGTGTGTGTGTGTGTGTGTGTGTGTGTGTGTGTGTGTGTGTGTGTGTGTGTGTGTGGGGCGTGGCGTGGCGTGGCGAGAGAGAGAGATTGTGGCTTCCAGGCGTGTATAGCTGGCAGTATAGCTGGAAATGGCGAATTCGAACGGTGTAATTGTAATAGTTTGGCACAAACCAACTACTGTCAAAGAACAATGTTGATGTAACTAAGAGATTCGCTGAGTGAGCGATATTTAATATACAGAGATTTAGAAGGAATAAGCAAAATCGTGAGGCGAAAATTCCTCTCCTTCCTTGTTTGTTTCTCCTGCGGAGTCCGGACAGTGGACAGGACTGTCAGGGAGACTCGGAGATCAGAGCAGCACAGGCTGAGAGCTAGTAGCCAATTAAAAGACGGAGTAGTAGTTGCCAGGTTCGCGAATTGTAAGCGAGTCGTAGTGTGTGTTGAATGGCATTTGTGGGCTTGTAAATGAATTTTCTCACATGTAATTTGTGCTCACTTGCATAGACCTGGCGAATTTAGCGTGGTGAAAGGGCAACAGTGTTCCGGGGGTGTGGGTGCTTGGGGCGATAATGTTTGTAGTAAACAAATGCATTGCCGCCGTGAGTGTGGACGGGAGGCATCTTTGGTGGCAGTGGAATGAGCATTTTTTGGCGGGTGGTGTCGAGTGTTGGCGTTGGGCGCGATAGGAGGAGATAGGTCCCGAACACTGCGAAGTTAAGTGTGTGACGTGTGTTGGGTACAACTTCTCTAATGTTATAATATATATATATATATATATATATATAACCCTATATATATATATACGTGCCCAAATAGAGACACCAAGTTGAAATTGGTTTATCTTCGTTGTTTCACGTGGAACTCTAAACAAGTGCTATTGTCAAGGTTATTTCTTTCCATTTGACAGAGACAACACATGCCTTGTACTGCGTTTGCTACAGTAGTTTAAACAGTGTATAGTATGAACAGTGGCTGGAAGTGTCATTAGGCAGATTTCTTTTTAAACAATATTTGTTCTAAAATATATTTTGATTTTTATTATCGTGAGAACGATGGCTTCAACTTTTGCATTGCAACTTATCAGGAAAAGAAAGCCTGCCGTTTCTATTAGCTTGGATTCACCATTGATGATGTCACTGGTGGACAGGTTTCTGAACTGAGTAGGAAAAGATTGTGGTATTTTATCATGAACATTAGTTAGGACCAATTATAGGAAGAGAAGTTGAAAAGTGGTGAAGTGATCCTTTAAGGTGTAGGCAAAATCAGAGAGCTGTGGTCTGCTGGAATTCAATAAAGGTGTGAGGCTTTGTCTCACTTCCCTTAATTGAAGTTGAATATTATATGCCACTTGGTGAGCTACAGTATATATTCGTGTTGGGATGATTTTTATCGCTTAGCCAATGGTGCCTATCTTATTTTTAATCAAAATGTTTACCGTACCCATAACAGTAAAGAGTAAAACTTATTTCTTTAGTTTAGTTATATATTATATATTTTCTTCAACTTTTGGGTTAGTATTCTTTTGTATATTTGGTCTGACATTGAAAGAAATTACACTGTTAAAGGGAAACTTCACCCTTTTTGCAAAATAATATATGTTAATGACGTTTAGAAGATTTAGAACACTTTCCTGGGGGTCTTTTAAGTGTGTAATATGTGGTTTTAGATATTTTAGATTTTAGCAGTGAGCCCAGTGTCTCTGATGTCATGGACACTGTTATAATCTGATCGCCCATGGCTGTGTACTTGAGACACAGTGTACTTGATATGTACTGGGCTCACTTACTACTGAGACTACATGTTGTCTCAGTAAGACAGCCCTCCCCCTATCCACGAGGAGGAGCAATGCACCAAAGCATTATGGGACATGTAGTCCAGGAAGGAAGTGAGCCCAGTGTCGATGACATAAGAGACACTGGACTCACTGCTAAAATATTTAAAACCACATATTACACACATAAAGACCCCCAGGAAAGTGTTCTAAATCTTCTACATTTCATTAACATATATTCTTTTGCAAAAAGGGTGAAGTGTCCCTTTAAGTCATCACACAGCATTCAAAAGATAAATGCGGCAGGTGTGAAACACAAGCCATCCTGAAATTAATTTAAGATTATCTGCCCTAAAACATTTTTTATCCTAATCAGCATTTTGATTCAAGCTATTTTCATGAGACCTCTTTGGTTGATCATTATCTACAAAGCTGTTATAGATATTATAGGCCAAATTATTTTACTCTGCCATACAATCTAAATGGATCTCATTTCAAAGCCTTAAAGGAAAGTCTTGTGATGAGTATGCTAGATTGAACATTCCTTATTTATCTACTGTACATCCACAAGGATGTCTGTAAACAGACAAAGCATACATAGAAATATCTTTTCAAACATGCAATTTAAATTTAAATCCATTTTCATTCATACAGTATACTGTTAGTGTATACCTTACTCCTTACTGTTTCTTGCCTATGGTGCATGTTGTAAGCAAATGGCCCTTATCCATTCCCTCTATTTTGGGAACGTCAACATTTAGCTTTTGCATTTCCCCTCCAAAATAGTGAAAATAGAATAGCTACAAGCTCACAACTTTCAAGGAAGGTGTGCTCTTTTTTTAGGACTGAAAACTTTTCCTCAAGATGTGCAAGCAGTTGAGCAAACGCCAAGAAGACCCAGGGGTAATAAAAGGATCACTCTGAAAGCCACTGATTTAGATTTGCCTAAATGTCACGCTAGGATCTGTTTTTCCCAACAGGGCACAACCATGAGACCAAAAGATACATCTGCCTTGGGGAGCAACTATTATTATAGTATTGACTCTTAACGCATGATGAAGGTATTACTAGCCTTTTTTTTTTAATTTGACCTCAAACGTCTCTTTCCAGCTTTTTATCAAATCAAATGTACAGTATTACTGTATACCGTACACCGACACTTTTTAATTCCATCATTCCCACTGTGAGCTACATTCAAATGTTTTCAATTGAGTTTACCTTAGAAGTAAAGTAACAGACTAAACTAGAAGAAGTGCCCTTCGGGGCACAGGTCTCCACCAGGATAAAGCTTTTGTGATGTTCAGATAAAATGTCTAGGAGTAATATGAACATGTTTTGGGGATTTTTTTGTAAAAGAATATATATAATGTAATGTAACAGTGTATTCATAATGTGTAGTAGTGCATATACAAAGTTGTACACAGATCAGTGCAGTTATAGGTTTTCACGCGTATGATTTCCGCTGTGTTAATGATTTGAGGCATTTTGTTAAAAATGGACCAATCCTGCAAAGTTTGGAAGGCAATCTTAGCCAATGGGGATGGAATATGGGAAAGCGGACAGATGCGTGTTGATCTCATTACTATGGAGATAGTGTATACCGATTTGCGTGATGTATGGATAAAATATGTACACGTAATGTACATAAATGTGTTTTACCAAAGTCGGCCTCATGGTGGCGCTATAACCGGCAGATGTGGCATTTCTCCCTCGGCCTAGTGGTAATGTGTGTGCATAATTGCAGGGAAATCGCACGCTGTGTTAATCATTGAGGCATTTTGTTGGAAATGGACAGATCTTGCAAACTTTGGAAGGTAATCTTAGCGATTGGTGATGAAATATGAGGAAGAGGACAGGTCCGTATTAATGTGTTTTGCTCAAATTGGCCTCATGGTGGTGCTATAACAGGCCATTGTGGAAAATTTGAGAGGTTGCCATCCAGGGAGTGGGAACGGTGCCAGAAATGTGCTGTACGCAGACGGACGGACGGACAATCACGGATGGACGGACGGAGTGCAAAACATACTCTCTCCCCATGCCTTCAGCCTGGTGGAGACAACAGTACAATGCTCTTTTTAAAAATTCAACGTGTCAGTTGTCAGTTAACATCAGAGCTTGGGTTGTTGGATAGTTATCATTGCTTCACTTTCATACAGTAACTGTCCAAGCACTGGAAGCATTGACAACGTTAGTTATCAATGCTTTGCAGATCTACAAGCTCACAACACGTTATGATGTAATGCATTGTAAGCTTGTTGAATAAACAAATTATTAAGGGGGGGAGCTTCTGTTCCCATGCTGAAAGCACTTTCTCCCACTTGCAAAAGCATGTTGTGCATTTTTGTCAAAAGTCTTTCATCAATTCCACAGTCCCTGTCAGAGTCAATTGGATAGGCAGGTGCAAACAATTACGCCAACTCCAGTAACATTTTTCACCAGCTATTAAACCTGCAATTTATGTTGAGTGAAAAGGCAATGGCAAGAACATAGACAAAAGTAAATCTAATGAGCTATTGGACTTCTGTAAATAGTGCCGGAGTGCATCTTTGATGACGGCATTGGATATAACTTGCATACCAATATTATTCTTTACTGGCACTAAGCCAGGATAGAGATGCTTTAATGGCTCAGAGAGTGTTGAGTGGTTTGTTGGAATGAGAGGGACTGTTTGCTTTTAGTTCAATATCAACAAGTTGATGGCCCCCTGCTTGACAATTTCCCTGCCCTTGTTTACACGCAAATCCTTCAGCTCCTGACAAATCTCTCTTGGACTGTTGATTCCTTCTAAAGGCCTATTGGACAGTCAACCTAACCACTTAGCCCACATCTCCACATCATCATGGGGGGCGGTATTGGCTCAGGGATAGAGTGACTGGATGGTAACCGCAAGGTTGCCAGTTCGAACCCGGGCTTCCCCAGAGTTGGTGTCGAAGTGTCCTTGAGCAAGACACTGAACCCCTAATTGCTCCTGATGTGCTGGTTGGTGCCTTGCATGGTTTCCGCCGCCATCGGTGTGTGAATGTGTGTGTGAATGGGTGAATGTAATGCACAATCTATGTAAAGCACCTTGGATAAAGGCGCTATATAAATGCACCATTTACTATCATTATCCTGCTGAATTTTGAACTAGTTTTCAAGCGGTTTTGGTTTCAGACGATTGTAGTTTTGTTATCGTACAGGATACTTGGTTAAATCAAAATCACACCCGTGTGAAGTGAGGGGCCACTCTTATCATTGTACATCATCATGACGTAAAATAGACACTAAGCCAATTTGCTCAGACACTATACGTAAAAATGTCCATTGTCAATGGGAATTTAATGGGACAAAAATAGACACAAGGCGATTTGCTCGTTCACATATGACGTAAATTCTCCATTCATTGTCGATGGGAATTATTGTTTGTGTAGGACGAAAATAGCCGATTTGCTCGTCCACACATGACTGAAATTCTCCATTCATTGTCAATGTCATGGGACTTTGTGTAAGACGAAAATCTACAGTAATAGCTGAACATAGACTCCTCATAAAAGGGTTTTTTGTACCAAAATAGCATATCTTACTTAGATAGTAACAGTAGTGGTTTGTTTAATGGTGTTACGAACTGTTCTAAAGTGTAGGGGTTTGTTTACAGCCCATGACATGGATGAAAGAACAACACAGCTCATAAAAGTCTGTTTTAATACTCAACGGCAAATAAATACAAAGTGCATAATGAATGATGAAAACAGAGTGGAATGGAGTGACTTACATAAGTTCAGGCATCTGTCTAACAAAAGAAAAGGGTGATGCCGGAAAACATACAGGGACGACACTGCAACTAAACCTGACACACAGAATGAACACTCCTCCCCGAAGGGAGTGAACTTAAAGACAGAACGAAACACATAAGCAGACGGCTGGAGGGTAGGCCACACGCAGCAGTGTTCCCACCCCGAAGTCCAAGCAGAGACTGAGCTTTATAATCCAGGTAGTGAGGCCTGAGCTGCCACAGGACCAATCTGATCAGGCTCCAAGCCAGGCCCTCCTCAGGACTCAGGTCTCGCCTTTTAAAATTCCGTTCTTCCTTTTGTTTAATGGTTACACTTTTTAGAATATCTTTCTCTCTTGCAGTACGTTTCTTCAACCGATCTTCTCGTCTCGTACCCGTTTCTTTATCTTGAACACGTCTGTAGTATGTCTTCCGTTTCTCTAATTGGCTGGGATAACCATTGTACAGTGCTTGACCATTCTGTTTGGTGCCCCGGCTCCCCACCGTTAACTACTGCGCTATAAACAGACCCCAATCAAGTCATTGAAACATCTGACATATATAGTAAATATATAGGCTACTATAAACTTAAATTGGTTACATCTTCCACATACGTTCTTTTAAATCCTTTGCTGCCATCTAGTGTTCAAAAAGTTTGACCGCTTCACTGCCACTTATTGACTCCAATGTTACGGAGCTCGCTTTGTTGTCCTTCCGGGTTAAACAGGAAGGTGGGGGCTTCCGGAAATGGAACGACTCATCACAACACAGCCCCCAACCTTTAGGGGGGGGGGTGTTTATAAACGTAGACGGCAATAAACGCCGTCTACGTTTATTGCAACACTACCAACACAAGCAACACTACCAACACAAGGAGGCAATCCTTGTGCTCTGATTGGCCGAGCGACGTACACAGATCAGAGATCTGAGATCAGAGATCTGATTCTACCTGGGAGCTCTTGCCTTGTCCATTGTTCCTGGACTGTGCTTTGAAGCTTCTGGTAATTTGCTTGTACCTCTTTGTTTTTGCATTTTTGGACTGCTTAGTTTCTGCCAGTATTTAGTAGTTGTACTGTATAAGCTTGCCTTTATTATTTAATAAATGCTTTGATTGCATTCAGCTTTGCTGGTCGTGACTCTACACTTTGAACGTTTGGTTGATCGTTTTATGGCCTCCTCCTAACCTGCGTGCTGAGGTTGAGGGGGAGATTTCAAACCAGCAGCAGTGGCTTAAAGAGAGGCCTTGGGTCAGCCATTTTGTGCCTTCGCCTCGTCTCAGCCTCCCGGCCGGCCTCCAGACGTAACCTGCTCAGCCCGGGTCCATCCTCCAGGCCGTCCACCTGAGGTACTCTATAGAGATTTGTAGGGAGTGTGTGTGCACAGTTGTGCTGCCATCTTGCCAATGGTGCCGGAGATTAGCTGATTACAGACAAACGGACGGATGGACGGACGGACAAGGTGCAAAACCTATTCTCGGCCATGCCTTTCGACCTGGCGGATACAATAACATCCTGTAGCCTGTCTTTCACAGTGCCCAGCTGAACAGACTGTTCAGACCTGCCTGGGCTGGGGTTGCTATGGTGATCAATTTGCCATATTAGGGAGCCTAGTGCATTAGCCATTATCAGAGTGCTTGGAGGCCCAGTCTGGGGCCTTGTGGAACTCCATATTTGGACAAGGCTGATGTCATATTGATGATGTCTGTGTGGAACAAACGATGCAGGGAAATACAAGTTGGGAATTAATGCCCACATCCGGTTATGCAATACCCGTTGTACCCATTGTCAGTGTCAGTTGTACACGTCTGTCTGTCTGTCCGTCTGTTTCGCTTTCATGAGCATTTGGAGATCTGTGATGTCACCAGTATACTCCCATATGGGCTCCATAATCCATATTATGGAGGTGGGGTGGCTGAACTCTCCCAAACGGATTGGTTGAAACACCCAATAGCTGCTGTACCAACATAGAAATCATGTCCTTCTTGTTTTCAACCAAATATAGCTCCCTGACTAACTTTTCTCAAATGGGAAAGAAAGTAGAGTACATGTGCTCAGCGATACCCACCATAATAATAAAGAAAGTAGAGTACATGTGCTCAGCGATACCCACCATAATAATAAAGAAAGTAGAGTACATGTGCTCAGCGATACCCACCATAATAATAAAGAAAGTAGAGTACATGTGCTCAGTGATACCCACCATAATAATAAAGAAAGTAGAGTACATGTGCTCAGCGATACCCACCATAATAATAAAGAAAGTAGAGTACATGTGCTCAGCGATACCCACCATAATAATAAAGAAAGTAGAGTACATGTGCTCAATGATACCCACCATAATAATAAAGAAAGTAGAGTACATGTGCTCAATGATACCCACCATAATAATAAAGAAAGTAGAGTACATGTGCTCAATGATACCCACCATAATAATAAAGAAAGTAGAGTACATGTGCTCAGCGATACCCACCATAATAATAAAGAAAGTAGAGTACATGTGCTCAGTGATACCCACTATAATAATAAAGAAAGTAGAGTACATGTGCTCAGCGATACCCACCATAATAATAAAGAAAGTAGAGTACATGTGCTCAGCGATACCCACCATAATAATAAAGAAAGTAGAGTACATGTGCTCAGCGATACCCACCATAATAATAAAGAAAGTAGAGTACATGTGCTCAGCGATACCCACCATAATAATAAAGAAAGTAGAGTACATGTGCTCAGCGATACCCACCATAATAATAAAGAAAGTAGAGTACATGTGCTCAGCGATACCCACCATAATAATAAAGAAAGTAGAGTACATGTGCTCAGCGATACCCACCATAATAATAAAGAAAGTAGAGTACATGTGCTCAGCGATACCCACCATAATAATAAAGAAAGTAGAGTACATGTGCTCAGCGATACCCACCATAAAATTACTACAAAAGTGAAAGCTTTGTGGGGGTTTAGACCAGTTGTTCTCAAAGTGGGGTTTATACTATTATGTGTCACAGTATTGAAACTATTGAAATAAATAAAGTGAGATTTCCACAAAATGCCAGTTTGCTGATATAGACGTATATAGAAGTAACAAACAATATTCACATGTGAATATAAATGTGGGAGTTACTTCCTTGGCCTATTTGGCCATAGTGTGGCGCTGATCAGTCCAGCAGTTTGTGAGAATAGCCCTGGATAAACACTATAGTGTGTTTGTCAGGATCGTGTGTGCGTTTCATCCTCTTGTTATGGCATGGGTGGTGCAAGGTTCTGTGTATTCTATATTGTACTGTAGGTCATGTCTTTGGGTCTTTTTTATATTCCTTATGGCACAGCATTGGTCTAGCTGGGCAGTAATGTCAAAGTGACCGTTTATCAGATACGAGAACGTTTAGATATTATCTAAACGTTCTTTCATAAGGTCAACATCCACGGTTGTTTTGGTTCCATAATCTACCATAAAGGAGAAGCCAAAGTCCACTTCTGAAAATGACTCATTAAGATTTTGATCAATCTTGTGCTTTCGTGAGACAGAGTTAGGAAATGCCATCAGAAAATTGCATTTCCCAATGACATTAGGCGCCCACTCCACCATCCAATTCCATGTGTTTCTATTGAGACATTAAGATCTGATATAATTTGGGTCAGAAAACCTGCCTTTTTTCCCTCTGAGTGAGGCAATTAAATTTCCTTGATGGTCTCTGAGAGCACTTAGCTTAAGAGAATACACTTCCAAATCAAAAAGCTTTCAATCATCTCAAATCATATTTCGAAGAGATCTGCCCCCGAGTGTAGCATCACATGCGATGCTATTGACCATGTGACAGCCTTGTGCCGAGACAGGCGATGTTGGGAAAGGTTAATGCCTGCCTGCGCACCGAAAGTAGACAATTTGCAAGCTCACAACGTGCCATAGCTCAATGTGAGCTTGTAGATCAGCTATTTTCAGTGTGCAACACTGGTGCGCAGAAAGTACAACAGGACTTGTATTCTGCGTGGCTCTTTGGCCTTCACATTGCTTGTGACATCTGGTTTGTCAGAATCATGATGTTACTTTATGTCAGAGACAGGACAAGGCACGATGAGAGGCATGGCTCAACAGACGAGAGGCCTGCTAAATTGATTGAGATGGGATGAGTCAAGTACAAGTGGTGGATGGGGTGCAAGTGGATGATCTCCTTCAAATGAATTAAATGAGAGCCAAGTGTAGTGCTCAAGATAAGTGCTTTGGAACAGCTGTACTCATCTTTCTCCTTCAGAGTTCAGATAGGATGGTTGATATAGCTGGGCACCAGTGTAAGAGTAAGACTCTTTTGAAATTTCCATCTACTGGAAATGAGAAACGATTGTGTGGTGTGGGGTCATTTATTCGTGATGGGGGGTGGCAGTGGCCAAATTGATCCCCGGCTCCTCCTGGCATTTAGCTGTACACACGGAAGCGATAAATGTTCCCGGTGAGCAGGGTGCGTTGCATCTGGGTGAACACAGTGCTTTAGGTAAAGGTGCTAAGGGCATATACACGTTGGTTGTGCTCTAAACCGGTATAAGAGAAACTTGAGTGGAAATATCTTTATAGATTATGATGATGTTTTGAAAACACCTTCTTTGTGTGATTCTACAGTACAATTACACCTCTGGGAGCGAAGTTGGAGTTTTTCTTGTCTGTGACATTCCTAAAGGTCACATTATAAAAGATAAACATGTATAGCAGTTTAGTCAATTATTGGTGAAAATAGTATAAAGATGATAGTCTGGCAAGCCTACAGTAGTATTAGACCCTCTAACTACATTTTACAGAGGTGCGCGTATGGTCGATTCTAGCTGGGTCTGGAATCCTTTACTATTCTATTCAGATATAATATTTTCTGACAGCTAATTAAGCAGGTTTTATAACTAGGTTTGCTTAACTCTGTCAAATAAGGATGAATTACTATTTTGCATTTCTCACTTAATCATTTTAATTACAACAGGCAATTTATCAGGCTATCCTCAGGGTATGAATAATTGGTTGGGTTATTAGTTGAAAGGATGTACGTATCATATATATTTTTTGGACTTAATTCCGGAACCTTTGAAGTGTGGCTAGTCTTAGTAGAATTTAACAGAAAATGAATATTGTGCACTAGTCCACACATATAGGCGTTTATTCAGAAAAAAGAAGAAGAAATATTGCTGATGTTTGTGTCAGGCAACACACCCCTCCAGGTCCGTTAGTAGTGAGTTCTGAATCGCCGCCATTTTGTAAATGTTAATCCCATTACTAGTCTAACCAGATGATTTAGATAAGATTTTACTCAGGGATTGGTGGTACACTGTAAACTCCTTAGTGTTCATTTATCCATTTGCAACTCAAGGTTAAATTAACACTCAGTATTTTAATGTGTAACCATAATGCTCTTCATTTTGCGCGGTTTTACACTTTTTTGTGTTTGTGAATTGGGAAAGGGTTGTCCCTCTAGTGACTTTGTCCTGACATTCAGTCCCACTATCAACAGAAAAAGGAGGGGGTGCATTATAGACACTCCAAGCAGATCAAAGAAGGGCGTGCCATATTGCTGTGGGCTTACTTGAGAGACCACCAACTTGAAAATACCACATCCCAGTTCACAGAGGGGGGCCAGCCTGTAATTGTGTCTTGTCAGACCTCCAAAGTCCCTGGCACAGCTTCGCACCTGACATTTTACTCCACTGAATTTATTTTTCATTCTGTGGTATTTTGGCAATGGCTGCACCAGTGACACTTTTCCCCCAACACACATGTATGCACGAACGAACACACGCACGCACGCATGCACACACACACACGCACGCACGCACGCACGCACGCACACACACACACACACACACACACACACACACACACACACACACACACACACACACACACACACAGTATATATTGGACTTCCATGATAGAGGTGTGAGAAAATGTAAGTTGGCATAACAACAGAACATTATCCATATCTAGTAAAGGTCACATCAAGCTGCTGTGATGAACTGGCAAACACATCGCTTGGTTCCAAGCCACAATGTGTGGAGGATTGTTGTGGTGTATGGGTTTATGTGTGCTTCACTCACTGAAACACTTTTAGCAGAAATTGAATTTTGCAAGGATTCTGATTCATGGAGTGGATGGATTGAAACACACGGTACACAGTGTTATACTGACAATGAGGCCATTTAATATGACCATTTGAAGGCCAGAAGGACATCCCTCACTTTGTGGTATTGTACCTCAGCAGCACTACAGATGATGTGAGAAATTATGTCAAAATGCTATGTAATTCTCTAATGAAAGGCCCTCTCATTATCAAAGGAGATTGAGGTCTAGCTCCTATAATGCATGAATCAGTAGTCTTTCAAAGATGCTGCACATATAGTATGTACTTAATTCAACGTCCTTGTCTTTTTTTCTCTTACGACCTATTTCTTCCTCCTCTTCTGCCTCTAAATGCCCGGCCCCAACACTTACAGTAATAATACAAATCTTCTCACTGGGAGAACAAAATAGTGGAGTGTAATACAGTTTATTAACTCCACCAGAGAATCTCCCCCAGGAGGAAGTTGCTATATGTTCCTCTTGAAAGAAAAGTTTGGCGTTCTTTGTTGGAACTGTTACCCCCACAACTCGATTCCGGATAATCAGTTCAAGATGGATAGATGATCGGTGAATTGGCGGGATGGTGGGTCTGAGATTAGGATTTCACAACAAAGAATAAATATTCAGGTACTATTATTACTTCTCTGGCCTACTGGCAGCATGCACGAGTGCATGGTTTGCAAGATTAGCTGGAAACAACACACAGGGTTGAAAACATATTCTCCCCCATGCCTTAGGTTTGTCGGAAGCACTGAGATGGACCAAATGTTAACTTCAAGTTCTTGGATCTCCACCAGCAAGAACATGCAGAGCAATATCGAGGTGTTCAGTGGTCGTACTGTAGGAAAGACTGTCTGCACACTGTCCATGCAGTAACTCAGTCAAGGCAGCAGGCAAATTGAAATGCTCCAAAGAGTGATTTTAAGCTCAAAACATCACCATGCTGGTAATCCATTGAAATTACTTTTGGGGCAAGATCTAGTGACCAGTGTGCACTTTGAAAATATCTCCAGAGCCATGCATTTTCTTTTCCACAATGTCCCTGCAAGATTAGGACTTCACCACGGACTCATGTTGCTTCCCGCCACATTTCTGTGGTGGCAACATATTGGTAGAGAATGTCCCCATGGCAGAGAGCGATTGGTACAGAATGTCCCTATGGCAGAGAGCGATTGGGGTTTGGCGTGGGTGCTGTAAAAAAGAAGGTCCCGAAACCTGGAACTGCCTCACACGACACCATCGAGGCTACACAAGGGAATCCTTTAATCTTTGCAAAAACTGGAATACTTTCTTGGCAAGAACTTCAGCCTCTCCCTTTCAAGACACCGAACAGATGAGCCAGTACTGCCCCTGACGGCTTCTAAAGGCAATAATAAGAGTAATTTGGCAAAAGTCGATTAGGTCCATTGCCGTTACAATATAGTGTTATTGTTCATTGTCCAGTGTGCAGATTTCATGTTGTATGTGATCCCATATTATTAGTTGTGTTCCCAACTAATAATATAAGATGGAGGGGGGGGGGGGGGGGTAGACATTTTTGCCCTGCCAGGGACTCAAACCCAGGTCTCCCACACAAGTGCTGAAATGTTTACGACAGAGCCAATAGAGCACAGATGTTTGCTCAGGGGAGATATTGAAATTTGACATTCAGGCAGTACCACCTGTTAACCAACTGTGGTCAAAGCAGACCACAGGGTCTAAATATCTCAGTAGGGGAGTAGGTACACCAAATGCAACCACCACAGTTGTGTTGGTTATGATGTATTAAAGGGCGAAGTCTTGTCTTGCGAAGCTTCCGGGTTCTACAGGAAAGCTGAACAGGACCCAGAAGTCTTGTGAGACGAGACTTTGCCTGTGATTTGAGACAAAGCCCTCGTATCAACACTACGGCGTCTGCAAGCAAGTTTGGGACACTATCGCTGTGGACTGCATGAAGAGATGCTGCAAAAAATTTGCATTTTGAGCGGATGTGATAGGCGATAATCGATTCACCTAGTATACAATTTACAATTTTACAATTTAGGCATTTAGCAGACGCTCTTAATCCAGAGCAACTTACATTTAAGCAAGAACAAAAGCATGGGAATACATCACATAAAAGCATTTATCATGAGACATGCGTAAGCTAAGAAGGTAACAGTGGAATATCTATATGATGAAACTATACATACACTATACATAATAAACTATACATATTCACTACTATGCTATACATATGTACTATGGCGTGCTATGACTATATACAATACAATTATAGTGCTGTCTACATAACATGCTATAAGTCTGTGTCAAATGCTATCTAAGCCAACAGAAATGCTATCTAAGGGGTTAGGGTAAGTGCTATGGGCCATGATGGAGTCTGAAAAGGTGGGTTTTCAGGCTACGGCGGAAGATTGGGAGTGATGCTGCAGTTCTGACTGCAATGGGAAGTGCATTCCATAGTTTTGGAGCCAGAAGGGAGAAGAGTTTGGGACGTGTGGAGCGTTGTCCCGGCGTTTTTAGTGAGGGTACTTCCAGTTTCCCTGCGTTGGCTGATCTGAGTGCGCGGGAGGGTTTGTAGGGTTCAATCATACTTGTAAGATATGGGGGAGCCATACCTTTGGTTGCTTTGAATGCCAGCATCAGAGTTTTGTATTCTGTGCGGGCAGCGACCGGGAGCCAGTGGAGGGAGCGGAGCAGGGGAGCAGAGGGGTTGAAGACCAAGCGAGCTGCTGCATTTTGGATCAGCTGGAGAGGCTTAAGTGCACATGCTGGTAGGCCAGTGAGGAGGGAGTTACAATAGTCGAGTTTTGACAAGACTGTTGTCTGGATTAGGAGCTGGGCTGATTCCTGGGTGAGGAACGGTCTAATTCGTCGTATGTTATAGAGTGTGAACCTACATGATCGAGTGACAGCTGTGATGTGAGCTTTGAACGAGAGCTGACTGTCCAGGACAACACCAAGATTCCTGGCTGTTGGGACAGACGTTACCAGGGCGTTGTCTACGGAAATAGTTAGCTCCCGCATAGGGCAGGACTTAGCTGGGAAGAAGAGAAGCTCAGTCTTGTCTGGGTTCAGCTTGAGGTGGTTGGAGGACATCCACTGTGAGATGTCAGCCAGGCATGCAGTGATGCGCTCTTCCACCTGAGTGGCAGAGGGGGGGAAGGATAGGAACAGTTGTGTGTCATCGGCGTAGCAGTGATAGGATATATTGTGAGCAGAGATGATAGTGCCAAGGGATTTAGTGTAGAGTGAGAAAAGGAGGGGACCAAGTACAGATCCCTGTGGGACCCCAGTTTGGAGGGTTCGGGGGGATGATAACAGACCTTTCCAGGAAACCTGGTAGGTCCGATCGGTGAGGTAGGAGGAGAACCACTTTAGTGCCGTTCCACCGATGCCTAGCTCCGCTAGGGTGTCTAGGAGCAGCTGGTGGTTCACTGTGTCAAATGCTGCTGATAGGTCTAGGAGAATCAGTACTGCAGAGTGGGAAGCAGCTTGGGCAGCATGTAGTGCTTCTGTGACTGCCAGCAGGGCAGTTTCTGTGGAGTGGGCCTTCTGGGCCTTCTGGAGTGGGTATACTGTACCGCTTACGTTTAAGCTGCAGTGGGAGTTGACCAATATGAAAAATATCAATTGTACTAGTCTGTAGAGGATATAATAACATTAGCAAATGGTAAAAAGAAAATCCTCTTTAACATATAACATAACATATCTCTGCTGTCGGGAGGAAACTCATACTCTAAAATGTTCATTTTTCAGGAAATGAAATAAAAAAACATATATTTTTTAAACAAAACAATACTGCCTCATCAAAGTTGGTGTTGTAACTTTATATATTGTCAATTACTTCCATGAGAGGGGGAGAGGTGGTGGAGTTACTGTAGTTGCTATAGCAGACATTTTGAGGGTCCAATGGAGTTAAGAGGTTTTGTCCAAAGCACTTTTTACTACTTTCCATTGGTTCAATATTTTGGGTGTTCAATAGCACTGATTTATGCCAAAAAGAATCAAAAACCTCAAAAATTTAGTTATGAGGTTTCCTCCCGACAGCAAAGAAACAATACCACACAGATTGGTCAATATAAAAATGTATTCACAGAGAAAAGTTACATATTGCACATATGGCTTATGACTTATACTGATTAACAGCCGGCTAAACAACTTAGTTACAGCCATTTTCCTATAAGGTGGCAAAAAAAAACACAACATAAAAGTATAAACGGAGAAGTTTTATTTGTTCTGCAAGTTTTTAGTTTAGTTTAGTTTATTTGATCATCTTCACAGTTACAAAACAGCTTAGTTGTTAACACACGGTTACATAACAAAAAAGAACTGGAGGTGATCAAAAGGAATAGGCTGAAGCTGAAAGCTTATAAATGCATATCCTATAAACATCAAAATAAAACAATAAACAATCCAAACAATTTAATACCACCATCAAGGAGGTTCACACCAAATGGCGAGAGCCAACCCGATACTCCACCCACCCCCGTGTCA
Source organism: Protomyctophum parallelum (assembly GCF_964188405.1). Classification (NCBI taxonomy): domain Eukaryota; kingdom Metazoa; phylum Chordata; class Actinopteri; order Myctophiformes; family Myctophidae; genus Protomyctophum; species Protomyctophum parallelum. The sequence continues at coordinate 23,033,698 of NC_139701.1, read as the reverse complement.
CCATAGAGATCCACCAGGATCCCTATAAATTAAATACCAATCATCATCATCATTTTCATAGGTCAAATATGTTATATCATATTATATATATATTATATATTACATACCACATATTATATTATATAATATATATTTCACATATACAAATCATTTTACGATGCACTGTATTTAGCCAAAAGGATATGTTTAAATAGTATCTTGAATCGAGAGATGTGTCTGCTGTGTTTCACCTCCTCGGTCAGGCCATTCCATATTTTTACCCCACAGACAGAAATGCACATGCTCTTCCAGGTGGTGCTAACACAGGGTTGTTGGAAGTTTAGGTCCCATCTTAACTCGTAGCGTCCCTCACTATCCTTGAACAATTGTAGAACGTTTACAAGTAGTTTATTTCTTACCTTGTACATAATTTGTGCCGATTTGAATTCAACTAAATCTAAGAATTTCAGTGTGGAGGACCTTAAGAATAGTTCATTTGTAGGATTATAGTAGCCTACCTTATGTACTATTCTTAATGCTCTTTTTTGTATTATAATTAGAGGCTGTGGTTGCTTCTATAGGTGTTTCCCCACACCTCCACGCAATATGTCAGATATGGTAATATTAGTGTGTTATATAGTGTAATCAATGATTTATAATTTAGTATATGTCTGGTTTTGCCTAGTACACCAACACTTCTAGCTAATTTTGACCGAATATATGTGGTTTCCAACTGAATTTTTCATCTATAATCACTCCTAAAAATATGTTCTCATTAACTCTTTCTATGTTTACATTGTCGATCTTTAACTCAACTAGTGAGTTTGGTTGTATTGATTTATTTCCAAAGATCATGAATTTTGTTTTTTTGTGTGTGATAGTGATAGTTTATTTGTATCAAACCATAGTTTTAGTTTGCCCAGTTCAAATGAGACCTCCTTCAACAATTGCTGAAGGTTCTCCCCAGCACAGAAGATGTTTGTGTCATCAGCAAAGACAACATACTTCAAGATACTTGAAACTTTACATATGTCGTTTATGTATAATATAAATAATTTGGGACCTAAAATTGAACCCTGCGGTACCCCACAGTTAATGGGTGAGCAACTAGACTTATGCTCCCCCATCTGTACGTATTGTTGTCTGTTTTTTTATGTAGCTCTTAACCCAACTAAGCCCTACCCCTCTAATCCCATTTTTTTCAGTAATATGTCATGATCTATTGTATCAAATGCCTTTTTTAAGTCAATAAAGATACCAAGGGCGTATTTATTACTGTCGATAGATGTAGTTAGTTCTTCAATTAGCTCAATCAGTGCCATTGTAGTTGACCGGCCAGATCTAAATCCATATTGACTCTCCATAAGAATATTATGTTTGTCTATAAAACTGTCCAGCCTTGCAGAGAATATTTTTTCCAGTACTTTTGAAAATTGAGACAGCAGGGATATGGGCCTGTAGTTTGTGAACCTTCTTCAAAACTGCCATGCTAATACCATCTCCATCTGTGGATGTTTTATTGTTTAACTTGTGGACAATATCTAGTATTTCCTGTTTGTCTGTGTTATGTAGGAAGATTGAGGCAGGATTACTTTCATCAGGCAGTTGAGTAACACCACCTCCTAAGGGTGGTTTTATTTCGGCAGCCAGATTTGGACCCACATTCACAAAGAAATGATTAAACTCCTCCACCACCTCATTCAAGTTGTTGATTATTCTATCATTGTCAGTAAAGTGATCTGTATAGTCGGGGTTTGATCTATTTTTAATAATTTAATTTAATATATTCCATGTACCCTTAATGTTATTTTTATTCTTTTCAAATAGTTTATTATAGTACTCTTTCTTACCTCTTCTAATAATATCCATTAATTAATTTTTATATATTTTATATTTAGTTTCTTTATCTATGGTTCTATGTTTCATAAAGTCTCTATACAGTTTATTATTTTTTTTACAAGCATTAACTAATCCCCTAGTCATCCACGGCTTGTCGACAGTTTTACTATTTTTTTATATTTGTATATTGGACAATTTCTATCATATAATAATAGGAACTTTTCTAGAAAATTGTTATAAGCTACATCGACATCCTCAGCTTCATACACATGTTTCCAGTCTTGGGTTGCTAAGTCTCTCTGGAATGTATTTAGAGCTTCCTCTGTTATATGACGTAGTGTGTTCTTTCTTCTTCATGTTGTGGTCACAGTTATAGATTGCAAAGATCGGCAGATGGTCACTAATGTCGTTCATTAGTATGCCGCTCACTATATTGTTCTCCATGTTATTAGTAAATATATTATCTAATATAGTAGCTGAGTGTGTAGTTATTGTAGTCGGTTTTGTTATAATGGGATATAAACTCATACTATACATCGCAGCCATGAATTCATCAATTCGTGCATTATGTTTAGGGTTCAAAAGGTCAAGGTTAAAATCCCCACAGATATAGGCAACCTTGTGCTCGATCTTTGCAAAAGTCCCCTCCATAAAGCATTTGAAGGCCTCGACGCTATTATCTGGAGCTCTGTAAACACAGCTGACAATGATGTTTCTCTTTTTTCCCATGGAGATCTCTACAGTGACACATTCGCATACATCATCAACAGCAGCAGTCATGCCATCTACAATATTATATGTTAATCTATTGTCTACATATAGAGCAGTCCCCCCTCCAACTTTATTTGATCGGTTTATAAAATTGAGGTTGTAACCCTCCATCTCAAAGTCCACCCCCCTCTCCAGGCTGAGCCAAGTTTCAGAAATAGCAATTATATTGAATGGTGTGCTAAACTGTCTCAGATATTCTTTAATATTGTTAAAGTTAGCATAAAGACTCCTACTGTTGGCCCAGGCCGTAGCGTAACGGTCTGGGCACCGGACTGGTAATCCAGTCGCAGTGTGCCGCGGGTTCGACTCCCGGACCCGACACGGCCTTTACTGCATGTCATCCCCCCATCTCTCTCCCGTTTCCTGTCAGCCTACTGTCTGTCCCTTCAAAAATCAATAAAAGGCGTAAGCCGCAAAATAAATATCTTAAAAAATAAAAAAATAAAGACTCCTACTGTTGAAGTGTATGACTGATATACCATGATCATATTTTATGTTGTTATTAAACTGAATCTCTGAGAAGTAACAGCAGTTGTCGTTTACATTCATAAAGAAGTTACTCTCAGGATCAATGTCTCGGTTCATATCATGCATAATGAAACGTTAGGGCAAGCAGAGTCATATAGTGCCAGCCCAGCGGCGGCATGTAATGTGCACGCGTTGGCACGCACAGCATTGCAATGCGCATATACACACACACACACACCCACACTGCACAGCCACGCACGCATACACACAGAGAGACAGAGAGAGGAAGAGAGAGAGAGAGAGAGAGAGCACGCCAGAGAGAGAGAGAGAGAGAGCGGGCGAGAGAAAGAAAGAGAGAGCGCAGCACGGTATTAGTTCGAGCAGTCTTTCGCGAAAAAAGGGGGGGAAATGGTGATGAAAAACCAAAAAAAGCGTTCCATAGCGCCGGGAGTGGACCCAACAGTCCGATGCAAGAGCACGGTTCCAAAAAGGGAAAATAATTATTTGCTTATATTTAATGTCAACAAGAAGAGCAACATGCGAACAGAGATTCCTATGGCAGGCGGCTTCAGCCATGCAAAGATCACAATGCATAAGACAAAATAAATGGTTAAGTTGAGAGAAAAAAGTAGAGAAGTTCCAGACATTCCTCTTTGAACATGACTGTTAAGAACTACAAGTTCTCTAATATCAATTTGGCAAAGAATATATGAAAAACTGTGCGCTGTAACCTGTAGGCCTATAGCTTACTGTATATTTGAACATACTCATTATTTATAACTAAAATTGTGGTTTGACCCACAGGTTCAGAGCTGACTCACGACTGTACACCTTGTTACTACTTGACACTAGTCAATCACAAAGCTGTGTCCTTGATGTTAATGACAACAAAGATAAGGCGGATGACAATTAGCTCAGGGTATGGTCACTTCACATCAGTCAACAGCAAGTACCTCATTGCCTCACGTGCCTTCTTCTTTTTTTAAAGGATTTAATGAGCATTACATTATCCCCTCCAGAAAAGCCTGGCCTAAATGCAACCTTCTTACTGTCATCAGGCACTGAGAAAGTGTAGGGTGGATGGAGCCCGGGGGGGGCGGCGGCGGGGGGTGCTGGGTGGTGGGTTACAGCTTCTATTTCCCTTAGTAGGCTTTAAAATAAATCTCCTGCAGCTCTGTTTGACTTTTTGGAGAGAAAGTGTTGTGCAGTAACATAATTCTGATACGAAAAAGCCACTTAAGGAGACTAAGATGTAGTTTTGCATCTTTTAAGAACTATTTATAGTCCTACATTGTGGCTTACCCATTTGTAGGGGTATTCTATGTTATACTATACAGCTGAGAGAGAGAGAGAGAGAGAGAGAGAGAGAGAGAGTGAAGGAAAATGGAGTGAGGAATCCTTGGAGTGAGGAAGCGATACCATGGCAGCTATACATTATCATGGACGTGCACATCAATATGACTCCCAATCTGAATGTATTGCCGAAAATCCACACCGTTTGATCATACAATTCTATCTCTAAGAAAAGGGGAACACTTTTCAATGTAACCCCATTGCCTCGGTGCCCCTAGAAATCCATTCCCGCTAACACACTGTACATTACCGTGAAGACTGAAGATTAGCATATGACATGACAGATTACATTAAATCATGTCTGCGCGGTACTTTATGACATTAGCCTCTTAGCCCAGGCATACAGATGCATGCAAATGCTTGGTGAAAACCCTCTTATTTAAATCTGCTGCGTGACATGGCACCTTTGATATGATTATTAGTCATCTAAGCGACTTGACTTCACCCTCATCAGATAGGACATGTCAGGGAAGGTGAGGAATGATGAACGCTTTGAACGTGGGCCACGGATGAGACACTGTGAAGCACTGAAGAGCAGGCCGTTGTTTACAGTTAACAGTTGCCTTTACATTTTTGATGAACAAAAGGATGTAGGTGAATTTTTGTTTTCTTGTCATTATCAGGCTGTCATGATTTATTTACATTCCCATTCCATTGAAAACGATGGTTCTTTGACCTAATATTGGACTTTTTTGTCGACATTGGTATCAGCAATAATTCTGCAGATGTGACCAGATTTGTTTTCTTTCTTTCTTTTGTAATGCATTGTGATATTTTTGAAACATTTGAATAGGGCTTAAATAGTATTTGTTGTACTGTATAATTAAAGTGAAATGTTATTTTGATATTGAAGTTTAATATAATTATTGTATTATTTTTAATCAAATACATTTTTGTAATCGACTGTCTTCAGTCAGTTCTAGTTCTTTTGTCTATTGAAAGCTGCTCTAAAATACAAAAGGAACCCCCAAAATGTGGTTGTTCTTTTCATGCTGCATGTCCGACTCATCGCTACCATCATGGGAGCACAGATGGTCCCCCAGTCTGCACCATGTAAAGAGTGAATCATCATAATCACACATAATCTGCTGTTTGACACATGCCTTTTGCTTCACTTCTAACATTATACAACACAGCGATTCAGAAAGCAAGCTATTCCTACTTTAGCTCTCAATATGACCCTGAAATCATGAATTATTTGCCAGTCTAAAGCAATTCAGCGGCCCTGATGTTTCTGTCTCACTTCAGTCGTCAGTCACTTCCGATGTTTTCACAGTCATACCCATATTCCTGTACTCTTGGGGGAGGTAGGGAATGTAGATACTTCTCTCCAATTATTCCCAGTGTCATCAGAGAAGCCCCCAACACCACTCGAGTGTCTTCTCTGTGCTCTGTGGTCTTTAATCTTAATTATAAAGCTATCATTACAGCGTGGACCCTGGACTGCCAACGGAGGAGCCCTGGGCTCATCTGTTCCAAATCAATCAAACCAAGTTCTGCACTGGAGGACTTTTACTCCCCCCATTCTTTTTTTCCTTCTTTTCAATCAGGTCATTTTGATTCTCTCGTTTCCCCCATTTTCATAATTATACTTGTCCCTTCTCTAATGAACTGAAAACATAACTCTGCCTCCTGAAGGTTCATGCAGTCAGTTGTTAATCTTTAAACCCGAATTGCAACCTGGAATTTGTGACCTTGGATTAGGCACAAACGGCACAGAAGTGCACTGAATGATCAAAATCATGGTGTTCTATTTTATTTTATTTAGTTAGTTCATTAATAGACAGCATATGGGGATTTTTTATTTATTAAAACCACTTAAACCTATACTTCCCAAGGGGTCTATAGTTGGTTGTCACCTCCTTCTTTCCCTCTGTTGAAAATAGCTGATCTACAAACTCACAACTTGAAACATTGTGAGCTTGTCTATTTTTGCAGAAAGTTTGCCCCAGAATAGGGCCGCTAGGGATCAAGTGGTTAAACTGCGATGAGGAGAGCCCAATATCAATTTCACACTCAATTGTTTGTGAGATGATTTTACTGTAAGTATATGGAATGGAATTATAGTCAGTGAAACAGTTGAGTTCTTTCAATCTGAAGGACACCCTCATTTACACTCAAATTGACAGATTCTCGCAATTCAAATCAATGCAGTCAAGCTGGATGATGGAGAGAAAGTTAGGAACAGCTAACGATGAATATATTCCATCTCGAAAAACAGCTCACATTTGAAAGCTGCGTCAAGTGTCATAATCAAAGGCCCTCCGTTTTCTAGAGAGAGAGAGAGAGAGACAGAGAGAGAGAGAGAGAGTGTGTGTGTGTGTGTGTGTGTGTGTGTGTGCGCATGCAGGGGAGTCGGGTGTCATGATGACTTCTGCCTCACTGCCAGGAGGTTTGTTTTATCCTGAAGGCTGCTTTATGTTAGAATTTTATGTGTCAATTAATTAGGTGCGTTCTAATGTATGTTGAGCCCTAACTCTACACTATTTAGAGTGGGGGATAATTTATCCCGGGAAAATCATCCTCTGCATGACTCTTTAGTCATCTTATGATAAATATAGAAATCAGAGCCAAAACTTAACAGATAGTTAGTTCACTAAAAACTTTCCTGTCCAAAGACAGTCTGGTGATTCACAGTCTTGGAGATGAAAGGGTAGATATGTAAAGTATTTCTGTTATCTAAAGGTAATGTGTAAAGTTACAGTGGGCCTCATGCGGCAACCGTTCTTAACAGTTTGACTGTTTTTTACGATTAACCCGCATTTTAATCAACCCCCCTTCACTGCCGAGATTGTTGTATTACCTTTAGAGCATACGCTGAATTATTTGGGCTTTTAATCCGCGAAAATCCATCAAAAAAAGCTCCCGTGGTTTGTTATGATCTGTGTGTAGCATCCACCATCTTGGTGCACGCGGAAGACGCACACAAGATTGGTTTCAATGAGGCGTTGCACCCAATGCATTTCCATTGGCCTCAATTTCCCAGAAGCCCTAGCAGCCCACAGCATGTGACGATTTCCGGTTTTGTCATCTCAGCGAAGGCATCCAGTCTCATACTCCGCTACGAAGACGGATTTTCTTTTGATTCATTACATTACGGCGGATTAAACACATAAAACAAAAGGCGGGTATGTCCGATACGGCAGCGACATTAACCTGGAGTAATCCATTCAAGGCACGGAAACTGTTAAGAAGTTCTTACGAGGAAATTTGTTCTTAGACCCACTTAGGAAGTTTTTAAGAAGGTTTTGCGATCCCTCAATGTTTTCTTAGCTGTGATTTGTTCGTAGGTAAGAACAGAATCTACACACACTGGAGCACTCTTAGGGTGCAATCTGAAAAGTGCAATCTGAAAACATAAATGAGTAACAGCGCCCTCTGCAAGATGCTCAAAGTGTGGTCTGGGGACCTCAAGGGGTCCTTGAGGAAGTTCCAGGCAGTCCACAGCAAAATATGCAACATTTTTGAGCTGTGCCTCCATTGTGCAGCAATGTGCGTATACATGTCTGTATGTCTGAGCACAGCTGCAACACCTAAAGTGGCCAGTAGAGTACAGCACAGAGTACACTACACTGTAGCCCCTAGCGGCCAGGGTTCTGTTGCGCATTTACAATGGAGAGAAAACCAAGATGGCCACCAGATTCCGAGAAAGAGTATGGACAGAGTGGATCAAAATACCTTTTTAATTGAAAACTACGGCCGTACGGTGCGTAATTGTTTTGCGTGCAAAGGATACAGGAGCTTAATCTAAACCCTAACCTAACCATAACCGCAAGCACGGAGCAGCACATGTTCGCCAACCTTAATCTGGTCGACAACTTTAGCGCATGTTTGCCAACCTTAAAACGATTGTTTTTCACATGTATGTCGGACAAAAGTCAGCCCCCCGAAACTATGTGTATATATTCACACCAACAACACAATAAATGCTTTTCTATATAAAGACAGGTTTGATTGACTATGTCACAATGTCAAAGCTTTGTGCAGCAGTAGGCTGTAATAATAAATAAATGTCGGGGGAGAAGCAAAACCACACCTACTTTACGCCTACAGTACTTACGTAGGAGACCATTTGTAGGATTTTTGTACCATTTCGCCTCTAGTGGCTCCAACTGGGATCGACTATCTTCCTACTGTATATTAACATTTTTTGGTATATGAGACTCAGAAGATTATGTCGAGTTCACAGGTCACCTTTTTAAGCATGCAAACCCTCTTGAACACCTTACTGCTGTCTGGAAGGGAGTGAAAGCATTACTTTAATGCGCTAGAACGAAGGTCCTCATTCGTTTTTAAAATATGCAAAGAAGCACATGCTAACATTAACCACTGCCTACATTATTTATCCCGCTGAAAAGTGCTTTACTTTTAAACATTCAAATGAGAGCTGAAATGACTAACTGCAGCCTGTAATAGAGTATACTATACACTTTTAGAGTCATATAACTATGTACTCAAGTACTATACTTAAGTACAATTTTGAGGTTGCTTTTTTTTTACACTTTACTAGAGTATTTCCACATTTTAGTACTTTTACTTCTACTCTCAGAAACAAATATTGTACTCTTTTACTCCACTACAATTATTTGAGAACTTTAGTTACTAGTTACTTTGAAGATTTTGAATATTCAACCATAACGTAACGTTTCTCGTACTGAGCTGGAATCGAACTCTCCTCTGTCAGTCCGTTGCCCCCCCCCCCCCCCCCCCCCCCTACTTTGTTGTGCATCATGCCGTGCACTGAATATAGCTGATTTACAAGCTCACAACGGGTCCCACTGTGATGCATTGTGAGCTTGTAGATTGTCTGTTTACGTTGCATATCACAGACAGGCATCCAACAGAGCAAAGTATAAATCAGGCCTTGCAGTACAGCATGCACCATGGCATTTGCTGTATATGATTCTTCATTGGAATGTGCTGAGAACAAAGTCTAATTATCCTAAAAGTACTGTCAAAGTCCAAATCCCTATAGCAATGTGTTTTATGCGGTATTTGCGGTTGAACTTGAAGATGTGATGGTTGGGGGCCGGGGAGTATAGTATTGTGTAGGGGGACACAGACTAATGAAAGGTTTTTTCACGTAACACTGTCAGGTCATAAACCAATATCCATATCTCCCATAAGACAATTTCTATTAATTCCTTTCCTTTTAGTTCTTGATTCCCTTGCTGATGTGGACTTTATTTACATGGCAGGAGAGGGAAAAGCTTTTACCATGGTTTACATTGGCAATGTATCATTGAGGTTACTAAAAACTCTAGAGCTGTTCCTTGCTTTTTAGCACTCAATCTTTTTCTGTTTCTTTATTCTCTAACAACCATTGCAAATTTGGTCTGGTATGTGACTGCTAATTCATCCTTTCAATGTATGATCTCCTGTCATCTCCTCATTTGTCTCTGAGTGTTTCTAATCTGAGATAATCCCAGTCAAATCCTTTGATTGTGAGTTTGGACCTGATCCATCTCAAAGAAGCCATTTAATGGGCTTCATGGCACTTGGTGTCGAGTCATTTATCTAGTGGAATGGATGTGGATGCTTGTTTTAATAATAAGTGCTCTTCGTGAATATAGTAGGGGACACACTATTTAATTAGACAAAGTGAACACCCACCCTGTGCATGCACCTTCAGTACAGTACTTTGTTTGTCTGGGGGGACACTGTAGTCCGACTTAAGAAAGTAATAATAATAATCATCATCATAATAATAATATGTGACGAGTATGTTCACGAGTGAGGGGAGGACAGAGAAGGATATCAGCCGAAGAATCTGAGCGGCAGGGGCGGTATTGCAGTCGCTGTACCGCACTGTTGTGATGAAAAGAGAGTTGAGCCAGAAGGCAAAGCTCTCTGTCTACCGAGCAATCTTCGTTCCTACTCTCACCTATGGTCATGAAGTGTGGGTCATGACCGAAAGAATAAGGTCGCGAATACAAGTGGCCGAAATGTGTTTTCGGGCATCTGGTTAGGATGCCTCTCGGGCGTTTCCCTAGGGAGGTCCTCGATGCACGTCCCACTGGGAGGAGACCCCGGGGCAGACCAAGGCGCAGATGGAGGGATTACATCGACTCACTGGCCTTGGAACGTCTCGGGATCCCCCCAGGAGGAAGGCACTAATGTTGCTCATGAGAGGGAAGTCTGGAGCTCTCTGGTAGAGCTGTTGGCCCCAGCGACCCGACTACGGATAAGCGGTTGAAGATGGATGGATGGATGGATCATAATAATATAATAGTATACTGTATATGGGTTGACAGAAAAGCAGGGACATAATAGATACACAACCTATGAACCTGTTTAGGAAAAAGTCGTTTTAAAGGGATGATCTTTGAACTTAAGCTGCATCAAGTATTTGCCATTAATATAGTGGTTGCAACTGTATTAATTGAAGTCCCATGGTGGGAGTTCTGCTCTGGTTTTGGTGAAATATTAAGTACCGGTAGTTCCGGTCATTTTGTGGGGGGCACACATGCATTAAAAGTAAATAAATTCACAAAATTAGCGTAATTTGTATTGTTGACCTATTTCTACCATATAGTGCAACTTTCGTTCACTTTTGACCCATCTATTACACATGTGTCCATATCATTACGCCCGGAAAATAGTTCCATGTGATAGAGGGGTCAAAGTTGAACGAAAGTTGCACTAATATTTTTGAAATAGGTCAACAATACAAATTACGCTAGTTTTGTATTGTTTGTATAGTATTGTATTGTTTGTTTATTTTCATTTAGTGTATTGTTAGTCAAAGAGCCCAATTCCCCCAACGTTGCATACTGAGTGGGTAGAGAGCCCATTTGGGGAGCTGGATTGACTCTGGTTTGATTCCAGGCCAGATTCAAAGTGTTGAAGTATCCCTGAGCAAGACACTTAACCCCAAGGACAAGTTGTCCCTGAGGCGCCCCCGTAGCGCCCACTTCTCCTGTTACTTAGTTAGGATGGGTTAAATGCAGACACCTCATTTCACTGATATGCAATATACAGTGACAAATAACACTGAGGACTGTGGACAAGTGACAGGACAACAACTTAAAATTTCCATAACGCACTTTCCAGTCATATTATACTTAGGTCAGCAAGTGGAACAAGAACTGCTGTTTATAAGGTCAAGTGTGTGTTGGGAACTTCTCAAATCTATCTGATTCATTTCCCATACACGAGTGATATGGTTGAACTCGTGTTCCCAGAAGTGATGTTTATCACTCCTCCATTACATGCCTCTCCATTGTAAAATATGTTTTTTTCTCTACTGCAATATTTTTCCTGGGTTGTCTGCCTTCATTCAAAGCAAAACATGATGTCATCACCATTTGCCTGCTCATAACGAGTGTATCATAGCCTAGAGCAGGGGTGGGCAACTTTGACAATGGAGAGGGCCACTATATTTCCACACTCACTCCAGTAGTAACAAAAATAGATTGTACATAAAATACAAATACATTGGACATTAAAACTAACATAAGGGGCACGGTGTCACAGTTGGTAGTTCTGTCGCCTCACAGCTAGAAGGTCCTGGGTTCGATTCCCGCTCGGGACGCTGTGGGTGCTGGCGGCGTGTTTCCTCCTCCGCGTCATCAGTGCCCATAGCCAAGGCGGGGTTGGTGAAAGGGCGTTTCTGTGTGGAGTTTGCATGTTCTCCCCGTGTCCCCTAGGGTAGGTACCCTCACAAAAAACATGCAGTAATCCTGGTCTCTAAACTGCCTCCCCCTGGCCAGCCGGGGCGCCTGATGGAGGGGAAAGGAACTGGTTGGAATAACGTGTTCCTTCCACGCGCCAACCAGGGAAACTCCCCCCTGGCAGGTGTAAAGGAGCAACTTGGACACTCAGGCATGAAGGAAGCATGAGTTCAAGTCCGTTGCTCTCCCCATGTCCCCCATATACAGTATGGGGACTAGGTTGGCGGAGGGTGTGTAGAGCCCAGGATCACATTAGATAATTGACACAGGGATGAAACATGGGTTACAAAATCGTAGGATAAAATTCATAACGTAAAAAAAAGACAAACATTTTAATACTACTCATTAAGCTACAGATTTAGACTGAAGTAATTAGTGGGTCATGTTTGGAAATCAATAATATATCAGAATTCTGATATTAACCTGAGGGCCACATTAAGTGAAGGTGGGGGCTGCATGTGTCCCCCAGGCCGCCTGTTGCCCATGTATGGCCTACAGTATTAATAATTACTAATATTAATATTATTAATTAATAATATTAATGCAGTCTGCATGTTGAACCAGACCCGACAGAAAGTGTGCACACTGAAGGCCCTTCTTTTACTTTCTTTTTTGGCTCATTGTCTTCCTGTCCTGACATGCTCCTGCCTACAGCTGGGCTGTGATTGGCCTTCTGCATTCACAGCTTCCTGGAAAACGAAACCCACAACGATCAGCTGACAATGACTAACCCACTGGCTGAAACTGAAGGAAGTACAAGATATTCAAAACAAAACTTCTGCTTTCTCTCTTTCACTGCACTTTAAATGTCCATGGGACTCCATAACACAAGAAAACAGAGGAATGTAAATAGGAACGGCAGGAAACTGCTGACATCTGGAACAGCTCAGGAGTGGATGGAAGAAGCCGTCTTTGACACAGGGGAAAGGAAAGTGAAATTATGGACAATTATGGATATGACACTTCTAACGTCTCAAAAGAACCGTGCAAAATGATGTTCACAGGTACGTTACTTGTAATTTCATCAGGGAAATGGAATATACGTTGCTTACTTTGTATCTGTTCATGTGTAAACATTGTAGTAGCCCCATCTCTGTTGTTTCTAAATCTGGCTACAGTATTTCTAATGACCCCCCCCCTCACACACACACAGACACACACAATCATTTGTGTATATCAGTATACTTTTACTTGTGAGTACATCTAAACACTAAAGCCTGAGTTATTGTCTCCACCAGGCCAGGAGAGAGTATGTTTTGCACTGTGTGTGTGTGTGTGTGTGTGTGTGTGTGTGTGTGTGCGTGCACCAATTCCTGTTTTTTCCTATATCTGTGTACGACTTTGTATGCACACTCCCTTGAGGAGAGGGCAAAACATTTTCCCTGCATTTTCCACATCTCCCAGTTATAGCGCCACCATGAGGCCGGTTTCTGTAAAACACATTTGTTTATATTAGTCACACAGATTTCATCCAAATCTCACGCAAATCGATACACATGATCTCGGTAGTCATGTGATGAAGACGAGTCAACTGTGTACGCATAATTATTCCCGCTAGGCTGAGGAAGAAATGCCACTTGACAATAGAACAGGCCAAGTCGCATCTTCACATGTAACTGCGTAAAACATTGTGTGCCTTTTTGAGCGCCACCAGGAGGCCCATTTATTTGCAACACCCTTTTTTGAGTGGTTCAACCACTCCCTTACGGAGTTGTGTGGGTGGGTGCCTGCCTGAGTGCCTGGCTGGCTGGGTATGAGCACGAAAACAGCATGGTTGTTTTTCACCACCTGTGCGCAACCTAACACACACACAAACACACACGCACATATTAACTGTATATATGATGATTTCGGGTGTGCCAGTACAGTACAGTACAGTAGAGGGTACAGTAGAGGGACCGGAACACAGTAACGCTGTTATTTCTCACCCCTGGGGACCCCCACATGGTAACTGTCATTTCTCTACCGTTTCGGACTCGGGGCGGGTCGCCGGAACCGGGCCGACACCCTTGGTGCGTTCCTGTGGGTCTGGAACTCCACCCCTCTCCTCCCCGGGAACCCCCACACGGAGTTGCACCACTCCCTTCACACGGGTGTAACATTTTTTTTTGTCAGTTTCATGCACTGAACTTAGTCACACTACGATGCATGAGTTTTTAGAGTTGCTATTTTCGGTGCACAACTAAGTATTCATCAGGCATAACCCTAACCCTTAAAGCCAACTTTTAAATGTCAAATTCTACTTGTTGGGGACATCTGTATAGTACTGTATAGTAAGTAGAGTAATACAAACACGTATGCACGTACACAGATTGACCCAATCGCAAACTCCATCCTCACATTACTAGTCGAGGTCTGAACTACATCTGTCTTTTTGCTGAGGGTTTGAATGTCAGTAAATCAGATGAGATCCGGAATGTGTGATAACGACATTGACCACGATGTAATTGAAAACCCAAACTAATCAAATTTAAGGTCAGGGATTCTGTGAACTCGTTCACTGATACACAATAACATGCACCTCCAGCTAGATGCGCTTATGGAGCCACTGGCTGAAAGTTGTGTTGGCCACGGTGGTGTGAGCTTACCCGCCCCCCCGCCATCATCCATCCAGCCCCATCCCCCACTAGGTGGTGTGAGCTTACCCGCCCCCCCGCCTACATCCATCCAGCCCCGTCCCCCACACTAGCCAGATGGCTGTCACACAGGCAATTCCTCTCCCAGACCATGCTGATTTCCCATCATTCTTTTGTTAATGAGGTCGTTAACAATGTAACGGACAATTAAATTATCTCAATCTGGCATTTTCCACCATTAATTTACTGTATAGAGTATTGTATAGTGTTTCGAACTGGTCAACATATTGTTTCAGTAACATGGCTCAGATTAGCGACTACTATTGTCTCTGTGACACCCACAGATGGTCAGTAGTTCATTAAATGTGTAAATGGTGCAGCTGAACCACTGAACGATTGTTTTTCAAGGGCATACTACCTGTATGTGTTATATTACACATATCGTTGCTATTGGGCAGAAACCTATCTCCATATTTGAACTTTTAGTTTTTTCGTAAATTAACTAACTTCGTCATACTACAGTGTCAAACAAAAATAGACAATCAAGTATTCAAATGTAAGTACGTTTTGGACATACTGTAGGTTTCCATCCGATCGTTTTCCACCCGACAGCGACAATATTTTACATACATTGTAAATATGCAAAAGTGTGTTGAAAGCCAAGCCAGCCTGTAAGTTACTGTAACTGTAGTAAATTGTGTTCTTAACCACTTACAGTATACTGTACTTCCTTGACCGGGGGTCCCCCAGGGGTCTCCCTGGGGTCTCCCCTCCTGTTTCCCCTCTATACCAAATCTCAATGGTTTTCCTATTTACACTGAATGTTTGCCTATCATGACAATCCCAGAATAGGGGAGGCATGTAGTAATGCAAAATAACGAGTAAAAGAAAAAGTATGGTGGCAATGTGAATGCTTCGTTTTAGTAAATCAACAACCAGTGTGGGCTGACATTGACATCCATGGGATGTTTCGGTGTGTGGAGAGTGAGTTCTGCCAGTTAGCTTAGTACTCACCTCTGTCCAAAGTATTGTCTAACGTTGACACCCATGACAGTTAATTATAGGAGCCACAGATCACGGAGACAACCCACCTGTGCTGCGATTGACATGCCGCATGTTTACAGTACATCTCTATGTTGTATTGTTGTCTTCCTGCTTATTTTGGCGCCAGCAGTGTATCTGTATTTTTGTCCCCCCTAAGTGCCTCAGGGCTTGCCATAATGATCGTAATAGCAATACAGATTTCGAGGAGTGCAACGTTGAAAAGGAGCACTAGTGGGTATAATTGGTGAACTTGCCACATCGCAGTAACTTTTCAGACAGTGGACACAATGACTTTCTGTTGACCAGACCCAAACAGACACAGGCCCTGAACAGATCAAAATGTTACTTAACAATCCTACTATAATTAAGCAAACCTCTGTCATCAAAGGGACCCTCAGGGAATTCTGTCATCAAAACCTTTAGCAGGGTTCTCTCCTCAGTGGCTTGACCATATTGATCTGAACTTGCACACAGTCATTGACCATTAGCATATGCACAGAACTGCGACGCCCATTTATCACCCCCCCCCCCCCCCCCCCCGCTATTCATTTCAGTGGAAGTTGTTTAGTGGCGTTTTGAAGCACCCGGAAGACTTCCGGAAGTATAATTATAACTCAATGGCTCGAGCGAGCGGAAGTTTAGCCTAGCCTTCAGCCCCGAACCTCAATTTTGAGGTCCGGGCTTTTCACGTGACGTCATGAACGTCCGTCCACTTCCATTAAGTGCTGCAATTCCACATTTCGCCAGGAGGTAGTGGCATCTTCAACGTTGGATAGCCTTACTGGGAGCTCAGTGTCCACACACACTGCATTTTATGCGGGAGGGTGCTTTGGATGTAATCTTCAGAGCACTAGCATGCAGATTGACATGCGCAAAGTTCGAATCCAGGTTGTGTTGTTATTAGCACACATCGTTTAGCTCAAACTGCTTAAACATCAACTTGCCCTGTGTAGAGTCGGTCCAGAACTGCCCCAAAAAGGCCTCTCCCTGGGATCTGGACAGGACCCCTGACCAGGGTCCATATATGGAGCCGGCCTGTTCTGACATCATTCTGACGTCTGCATAGACTCCATATTTGGGCATGCCAGACAAAGAACTCCATATATGGGCATAAAAGGGATACAGACATAATATCTGGGTGGGCCATGCATTTCCAACTTGCATCGTTCCAAGTAGGCCAGTGCCCAATGGGCACCGCTGTATGAGGCTCCAAAGTCATATCTGGGACTGGGTGGGGCATGCATTTCCAACTTGCATCGTTCCAAGTAGGCCAGTGCCCGTTGGCACCGCTGTAGAGGCCCCATGGGCACCGCTATAGTAACTAAAAGTCTGCAAATATTTTGAGTGTGCACATCTAGTAGTACCGTAACTAGAACTGCACTCTGTTGAGTGCCTACTTGTGCGTTGCACACAAGTAGTAGTGCGCAAGTAGAGCGTGCAAGTACTGTCGACCGCTACGAACTTTAAAATCTCAGCCTCTCTGTAAAACATTGAAATTAAATACTAAAGTCGGGTTATAACTGGCTGTCAATGGTGACGTAATTGTCTCCACCAGGCCGAAGGCATGGGGGGAGAGTATGTTTTGCACTCCGTGTGTGTGTGTGTGTGTGTGTGTGTGTATGTGGCTGTGTGTGTGCGTGTGTCCGTCCTTCCGTTACCAGCTAATCTCCGGCACCGTTGGCCCGATCCATGCCAAACTTTGTACACACCCTGGATGCCAACGACGAACCTCTGCCCCAAATATTCCTCAACGGCCTGTTATAGCGCCACCAGGAGGCCTATTTTTTAATTTTCTTTTTTATATATTACTCCTCCAGATTCTGTCCAAACATCCCGCAAACGTTACACACTATCTCTATAGTCATGTGTTCAAGCCAGATCTGTCCGGTATTTCATATTCCATCCTAATTGGCTAACATTGGCTTTCAAAGTTTGCAGGATTGGCCCTTTTGAACAAAAAGCCTCAAATCATGAACGTAGAGTGCAATTTACGTGAAATCTTTCACGGACTGTCCTACTAGGCTGAGGAATATATCCCAGCCTTTTCACATTGGCCTGTTAGAGCGCAATTTTAGCAAAACACATTTTTGGAACAAAATGCCTCAAATCATCCAAGGCGTAAGAAGAAATGTCACCCTTTTCACATTGGCCTATTTTAGTGCCACCAGGAGGCCACAACCTGACCTGCCCTGGTGGAGACCTGTGCCCCGAGGGGCACTTTTTCTAGTTATAAATGTAGAAAATGCATGTGAAAAAGACTAGAGAGGTACTTCTATGGCCTACTGGAAGTGTGCATACAAGTATGGCGCCGATCGGTCCAGTGGTTTGCGAGATTTGTTCTGGACAGGCAGACAGTCAAACACGCTTGCATTGCACGCATGCACACACACACACACACACACACACACACACACACACACACACACACACACACACACACACACACACACACACACACACACACACACACACACACACACACACACACACACACACACACAGACAGACACAGACCAGGTCATATAGACAGTTTGTCTATATATATATGCTAGTCTCTTACATAGCCACAGCATGATAATAAAAAAACAACTAAAGCTGATCCATTTCCATACATGTATACAAAGTGCCACACAATGAGACAAAGCCCAACAGAGCATTTAAGCACACAGTAGGATTTGGAAAGTGTCTCAGCTGAATGATTTCCATTAACACAGACTTTGTACATGCCCAGGTGGCTGTTGTCAGTAGCAGGGAATGATGTGCCAATTATGCTCCATTGTACAACGGTGTCACACGCTGAAAATAGCAAATCTACAAGTTCAGAATGCATCGTCAAATCAGGCTTGAGTCTGAGCACCAGCCAGACGACATACAGTACATACATATTCATCTGATTACTAAAATGAGTGTCAGAGGAAGAATTGTTACTGTAGTTCCCCTCATCTCGCGTCTTGTCTCAGAGAATATTAATGCAAGTTGAGATATATGCCTGGTCAGTAATAAAATCTGCTTACACAGATACTGACGGGTTACATTAAAAGCCTACCCTTTGATTAAGGGATTTCTCATCTGAACATAGCTATTCACCTGAAGCGATCCAGCTCACCGAGAGCCCCCAAAGAGACAGCGCCTTCTGAAGCAGCAGTTTATCCCCAATTCAGACAAGCACACTGATGACAGCCAGCCCTCACCGCTGTCTCCCTGTATTTTTATGGATGAAACGAGCCAAGCTGGCTTCCAGCTACTGTCCAATATTTTGCTTCAAAGCCCCCTGTTTGGGGATCATCAGTGGAGAAGATGTGGGCTAAGGTTGCTACTAAATCAAAGGCACCGGTTGCAGCACAAAGAAGCATAAAGAAGAACTGTGAAGGGATCTTGTGACGAAACCAGGCCTAGGGCCTACACCAGCTGTCTGTCTGGCAACTGGTATGTGATGTATATTCTGCTACTCAGCTTTTATGTCCATTCCAGTAAGAATGAGGACGGATACAATTACTGTACGGCGTACGCCATCATTTCAATGTTGGGTCTGAAACAGTTGGTGCCTGACCGATGACAGAGTTTTCTAGTTTGATGCCCATCCCAATTTTGGAGAGTCATAGACCACCGATTACCAATGTTTTGACAGATATTTTCTTGTAAAAATAGTGCAAGATCTCTCTAAACTAAAGTTTCGATTGAGACATTTTAAATAAATCAAAATAAAAACTAAACTTCTTAGATAATTTATTTTTAAATCAAGTAGTCGTGTATATTAAACTACAATTAGAAAATAACATCCTTAACTAATCCAATGAAAAAGTAAATATAAATAAAGCACAAGAACTTTATTAAATGTAATAATTTTAGCTCTATTCAACATGTTTTAACAATAGCAGAAGCAATGCGTTGTGAGCTTGTACTGTGTAGATCAACACATTTTTTAGACGTTTGTGAATTTTTTAATGTTGTGGCTGCATAATTGTAGATATCGATTGTTATAATTAGTCCATGCACAGTACATCTTAGTCTGTGTACTTGAACTTGAGATACAGTGTACTTGATATGGATTGTGTATTGCCTGTACTGTAGCCTACTTTATGGATAGGCTACGAGAGACATCTCAGCACCAGCAAGGTCAGCCTTGCTGCAGTAGTCATTATCATGTCACGTTTCTATGTCTCATATCTTGTTGTCACGTCATTATGATCCAGCACTATATACAGTATGTTCCTGTTTGTGATACTGTCTCGTGTCGTGTTATTGTTCTCCCGGGCACGCCCCCGCAGTCGCCGTACCAAAGGAATGCTTCAACCGGATTATCACACACCAACCAGCCTGCACACACTACCTGTCTGTCAGAACCAGACGAGGGTCCAGTACTTAGAGATTACAGCATCGATGTTGTAAAAAAAGAAGAAAATAATGCAAATGATCACCCATATACCGACCAAAGCTATAGTATATATCGGTCATGCTCTGATCAGTTGCCGTTGTTGCCCCTTTGCCCATTCTCTCCGCTCAGCCTCTTGCCAATCGCTATCTCCTATCGGGCCAAGCTTCCAACACATTCCTCAGATCTGGGTTTGATGCAGTTTCAAGTGCTGACACCTCCATGTTTTAATTGACTTACAGGTGCAAAGATCAGCTCATGGCTGCCAAAATACAGCGCCTGGCCAAAAAAGAGATCTATGGGCTAATGTAAAGAAATTACTCAAAATGGTAATCTCACACAAAAGAGGATGTTTCATCTCGGAAAGACTGGAACAGAGCCATATACAGTACAGGCCTACTGTAACTATACACATTGTAATGAATATGGTAGAGGGTGTATAATGTATCTTGAATATGCTTTTAATGGTTTGCTCTGGAAGGTAGCTGCCAAGATAAAATACTTATGAGAAACATGAGTTCATAGTAAATTAGAATGAGTGATTGGTGATGATTGTAGCAATCCAGAAGTGAAGAAACAATAATCTGTGTCTAGGGAGTTTTTCCACTATTGCTCACTTTGAGAGTTTCCTGGCTTTATTTCCTGAATCGACAAATCTGAGTTGTTTAATGTTATGTACTTTCCCTAAAAATGTTGACGTGAGTATAATAGTATAGGGTGAATGCATTTTAATGTGTGGATCCAAATTAGAGCCCAACTGTATATTGATTTCACTGATATATCGGCCATAATTGTGTTTTCTTTTGATGCTGTGTTGGCAGTTCCAGTACAGTATGCAGCCAATTCTTAACCACTTCAACCTGGCATCCCTATTTTCGGCATGTCATTAGACAAATATAGCAGATTCAGTAGTAGTAGTAACAGGCAGTTATGTGTTATTAATATTTACTGGTTTGCTTTTCATTGAATAACTACAGTTAAGTGTTCTTAACTTAACTGTTAACTGTTAATCAGCCATTCATTGCGGACTCTACTTCAAATAAATATCAATGTGATTGTTTGAGCTGACTTCAAATGCAAAGGTCTTGTAGTGTTGCATTTTTGAACTACTAAGTGCTGTGTTTTTGAAAGCCACTACTTCTAGATACTGTATTTTGAAATAGTATCTTTAAAGTGGATCGTACAGGCTTTTCATCAGATGTTATCAGCATTCATAGTGCATCAGCTGGTTATTGTGGTGGCCCCAGGCTCTCATTATAAGAGCATTGTTCAGCCACCTCCACAACAAAGACTAGAATTGTTCCTCTGATGTCCAAAACACACACATACATACACAAAGTGTACAGTGTACACATAGCTGCTTTAGTTAATTGCAATTTTTAAGATCAATGGGTTGTCTAATCTATTTTTCTTTTGGGCATATTTCTATCACATGCGCTTAATGATGCACTACCATATATTTTCAAGGACCAACTCACCATTCTGTATTAATCAAAGCTATGAAACTATCTTAAAAATCTTTCCAATTCAGAGAAATAAAAATGAGTATTTAAGTTTTCAGCACAACCTTCAGTTATTGCCTACATCACCTTACAGTTATTGCCTGTTTTTATGAGATGGTATAGAATCATTCTCTGCTTATGATATCTCTGGATAATTTACCCTTCAACAGTGAGTGAGTGAGTGCATTAACAATTGTACAAAAACACATCCTGTCAGTTTAATGTGACACAATGACAAATTGGCATAAAGATAACCAGTCTGAGCAAGGGGCAACTTCAGAGATTTACACCCACTCCTCATAGTCTGTAGTAATCAAATAATTGCTCAACATGGTTCATGTCTAAGCCAGTACATCAAGGAATCTAACTAAACTATTAATCAGTTTATGGCAATAAAGGAACGCTTAAAAAAATTAATAATCTGTTCCAACTTCCTTCATACCTCAAGATCTACCTTTCCTTCTATAATATATACTGTAACTTTGGGTATCATAGAGATTAGTAACTAGCAAGTATAGTGGAAAAGATAATTACGTAGAAACTAGTTTCACTACAGGATGTGGAGCAAGTGCGCTTCCTCTGGTCGCTTCCATGGCTGTGGGTGCTCTGCTTCAAACAGCAGCACGAGATTAAAATGCAAGGCTTGACTCAGATGCATATTCTTATATTATGCTATTATTATGCTATTATACTATTCCCACTTTTTGTGGTTCTTTATACTTAATTTCACTCCAGATTAAGAGACAAATTCAGCGAACGTATTTCCTGTAGGCGGAGACAACGTTTCTCTCCAAAGTTGAATGTTGCCACTACTGTTGGAGCAGCCATAAACTACACAGGTTCATCCTGATGTTCTGGGCATCTTTGTGAAGTTAGTGTTAGTAAAAAGCAGGTAAAAGAGTAACGTTTGAGCAGACTAACATCAGTCACTCTACGTACCATTCAATGTAGTAGAAGACCTGCCTGTTTGTTTGTTTACACCGCAGATATGTTGTCTCCGCCTACAGGAAATAAGTTCGCTGCGACCAGGGGACCCGTCTCTGAATTTGTCTTTACAGGGAGATTGCTGATATCAGCAAACTCAACATCAACTAATGATCCATTCATGAAGCTCATGTCGAGCCCTGCTCAGTATTAGGCCTTTGTGATTGCATCCTAGTGATTCCTAAGCCACCTGAGCCAGTTGAGCTTGCTGTGATTGGGGAGTGCATTGTACGTAGGTTCAAGTACTATTGCAGGTGTGCAATAAAACAAAATACTATACATCACCTAAAAACAATCTAGGTATGCTGCAAGTCAATTTACATGTTTTGTAAGTGAAATGATCCATGTTGTTACAGTTATTTCTTTTTCAGAACACTCAAGTGATACTAAGAGGATTTATATTATAAACGTGTTCAGCTGTATATGGGGTCATTGCTCAAAGATCCCATAACACATCATATCGTAGTGATTTTCTCTTTTGTTTGTGCTCCTGAAACCCTGTTGTCCACTGAGAAGTTTAATAAGCAATGTTTTCACTAACAATGCAGCTCAGAGTGTTCCTGTGACTTTTCCCTTAATGGGATGGAAAATTGATTGAGCCAATTTTGGAAATCTTAATCTGAAGTAATGTGTGTTTTCTCCTACAGAGACCTCAGAATGCTTCATTTGCAAAGACGTTCAACTTCTGGACAGTGACCCCCTGAGGACTTTCTGTGACTGTAAAACTCTGCTTGCCCATCATGTGTGTCTGTCCAAATGGATCCAGAGGGTAAGAAGTTCTACATCCGTGTTCAAGCAATAGCTTGATATATTTCATGTAAAACAAAATAAAATAAAATGAACACGCAGGGAAATGCCGAATGCAATTGTACTATTGCGGGCAGATTCCACACTTCTCATTCTCCCCTGCTTGTTCTACAATGTTATGTCTCTTTAATTTGCTGTGTGCAACAGGTTGTCTTTATTTAACTTTCAAACAACAGGGGATTTCTGGTGGTGGTGAACTTATCTGAAATTACAGAATGTATTGAAACAATGTACCAGTGTATCTAGTTCTAACGTGCTCTTAACACTCTAAGCCAGGGTTCCCCAATAGGCGGCCTGTGGGCTATTTGCGGCCCGTGGAGCGCCCCCTTGTGGCCCCTGGAAGAATTAAAAAAAAAATATATATATATATACAGTGTATATATATATATATATATATATATATATATATATACATATATAAGTGGCATTACATGGGGGTCAGTAGCCTATTCATGTCAAACTGGGCATCCTTTTCAAATGGGGTCTTGCCCTGAAAAAAAAAAATATATATATATACAGTATATATATATATATATATATATATATATATATATATAAGTGGCATTACATGGGGGTCAGTAGCCTATTCATGTCAAACTGGGCATCCTTTTCAAATGGGGTCTTGCCCTGAAAATGAATTTTCAGGGCAAGACCTCGACCTCGACCTCGCGCGTGCAGACTCGGCCCCCAGCCAGGTACGCTAGTCAAAATATGGCCCTTGAGGAAAATTAATTGGGGAACCCTGCTCTAAGCATTAGCATTAAGAACTTGTTATGCATTGGGAAATTTGTCCAATGTCTGTTCATCTGACAGTTGTATAGCTGCATTCAAGCTGCATTCAATCCTGTTTGGATTTGTCTACGCAAAATTAAAATGT